>NC_133618.1:445960607-446560607 GCF_048593235.1 Sminthopsis crassicaudata | reverse complement strand
CCATACAGTATGGAATATGAAACCAAAATATACAATTTCAAATCCTAGCTTTTCTACTTTCTATCTGTGAGAGCTTAGGAATTTACTTAATTTCTTTGTGCTTCATTTTCTTAATTTACAAATTGGGAGATTTGGATGAGAGAAGTTGTAAATACAGCTTTGGATTTATGATTCTATAATCCTGTGAAACCTCCCTCAACTTGGGCCTGCCCACATGGAATTTTCTATTAAAAAATAACTAAAAATAGACAAAATTTCAATTGTGACTAACAGTATATGTAACTGACATTTTTTAGTTTTCCATGTTTTAAGAAAAATAATGTGTGTTTTAACGTAAAACACAGTTCATTTTATTGAGCTTCACTTTATGGAGCTTTGGAAATATAGCTTTTCTTTTCTTCTTTCTTTCTCTCCTCCTCCTCTTCCTGTTCCTCCTCCTCCTCTTCTTCCTCCTCCTTTTCCTTCTTCTTCCTCTTGTTCTTGTTGTTCTTTTTTACTTCTTTCACAAACTGAAGTTTTGTGATACCCTTGCCTCAAGCAAGTTTATGGATATAATTTTTTTTCCAACAGCATATGCTCACATTGTCTTCACAATTTGGTAAGGCTCAAAATAGTTCGAACTTTTGAACTATTATCTGTTATGGTGAACACTGATCACCATAACAGATAATAGATGTTTGATATTATTATAATTGTTTTGAACAGACTTCTGGACAAGATGGCTGCGTGGAGGCAGACAGCTGCTTGAGCTCCTCGTTTTCTCTCAGAACTTACTTCATGACAAGCCTCACACTTAATGCTTGACCCAGAAAGAAATCCACAAATAATCACCAAGAGAAGACATCCTTGAAAGTCACCAGAAAAGGTCTATGTTTGCTCGCCGGAGGGTCAATCAGACTGGGCGCAGACTGAGGGCAGGCAGCCAGAGTAAGACAGGCAGCTCACACAGCTCAGACCAGAGGGGGAGGGGTGCGATCTCTGCCATTTCTGCGAAAGGGCTTTTGCCCCAGTGTGGATGCTCCATCTTGGCAGCAAGCCAGGAGCAGCAGAGAGGGTGTAAACACCTGAGGTGAAGATTAAAACCCCAGAAAGCCAGTGTCTCTCGGAGCCTGGCCACCCCCAAACCCCACCTGGACTGACTCGGTGCGTTTTCAGAGCCTCAGAGTGCAGACTCAGTACAGTCATTGCTGTTCTGTTAGTGGCTCTCTGCTGCCCTACCCCCAGTCTGTAGAGGAAGCCCATTAATACCATCCATCCCCATCCCCCGCAAAACAGACCAATTGTTTCTCTTGTCAGTTTGTTTTCTTTAATTCCTACTCTGACAAAATGAACAAAAAATTCAAAAGGGCTCTAACCATTGACAGCTTCTGTGTGGAGAGGGAGCAGACTTCAAATGCTGAGGAGACTAGGAACAGACTGTCCCCAGATGTATCCCCTGGGAGGGATATAAGCTGCTCCTCAATACAAAAGAACCTCATAGAGGAAATCAAAAAGGCTCTCACAAGAGAGCTGGAAGAGAAATGGGAAAAGGAAAGGGAAGCTTGGCAAGAGAGCCAGGAAAAGTCATCCCATGCATTCAAAGACAGAGTGGATAAAGAAATCAAATCATTGAGAAACAAGATTAGTGAGCTGGAAAAGGTAAACAACTCCAAGGAAAATAGGATTAGTGAGCTGGAAAAAGAAAACAGCTCTCTAAAAAGTAAAATGGAAAAAATGGAAAAAAATTCCACAGAAGATAAAAACTCAATTGGACAATTACAAAGAGATATAAAAAAAGTGAGTGAAGGAAATACATCATTGAAAATTAGACTGGAACAAGTAGAAATGAATGACTCAAGGAGAAACCAAGAAGTAATCAAGCAAAACCAGAGAAATGAAACAATTGAAAAGAATGTCAAGTACCTTACCAGAAAGACAACAGACCTGGAAAACAGATCCAGGAGAGACAATTTGAGAATAATCGGACTCCCTGAAAAATGTGAGGAAAAAAAGAGCTTGGACACCATTTTCGAGGAAATTATCAAAGAGAATTGCCCAGACATTCTGGAAACAGAGGGTAAAATAGACATTGAAAAAATTCATCGATCACCTACTGAAAGGGACCCTAAAATCAAAACGCCAAGAAATATAGTGGCCAAATTCAAGAACCATCAGACAAAGGAAAAGATATTGGAAGCTGCTAGAAAAAAGCAATTCAGATATGGAGGATCCACAATAAGGATAACCCAGGATCTAGCAGCGTCCACATTAAAAGAACACATGGCCTGGAACATGATATTCCACAAGTCTAAGGAACTTGGTATGCAGTCAAGAATAACTTACCCAGCAAGAATGAGCATCGTTTTCCAGGGAAGAAGATGGACATTTAATGAAATAAATGAATTCCATCTATTTTTGATGAAAAAACCAGACCTACATAAAAGGTTTGATCTTCAAATACAGAACTCAAGAGATTTTTAAAAAGGTAAAAAGAAATCTTAAGAACTATACTTCTGACAAAAAAATATGTAAAGAACATATGTACAATTTGTCTTAGAAACTAGAGGTGGAAAGGAGATTATATCATAAAAAAGTGTAAAGTGGTGGTACTACATCTCATGAAGAGGCAAAGGTAACCTATTATATCTGAGAGAAAGAAAGGAGGGAGATGAACATAGTGTGTATCCATAGACATATTTGATTTATGGTGAAACTTCTTCCACTTCATTGAAAAGTGAAAGGGAAGGAGTAAGCTAAGAGGAAGGGAATACAGAAATTTCGAGGAAAAGGGGTAAAATAAAGGGAAGATCTTTAAGGTGAGGGAGGGATCCTAAAAAGGGAGGGCTGTGAAAAGTAAGTGGTGTTCACCAGTTTAATACTGGGTAAGGGGGTAAAAGGGAAGGAAAGGGGAAAAGCATAACCAGGGGTTAATAGGATGGCAAGCAATATAGAATTAGTCCTTCTAACCATAAATGTGAATGGGGCAAACTGCCTCATAAAGAGGAAGCAGTTAGCAGACTGGATTAAAAGTCAGAATCCTACTATATGTTGTTTACAGGAAACACACCTGAAACAGGGTGAGACATTCAAACTAAAAGTAAAAGGGTGGAGCAGAATCTATTATGTTTCAGGCAAAACCAAAAAAGCAGGAGTAGCCATCCTCATCTCAGATCAAGCAAAAACTAAAATTGATCTAATTAAAAGAGATAAGGAAGGGCATTATATCCTGCTAAAGGGCAGCATCAATAATGAAGCAGTATCAATATTAAACATATATGCACCAAGTGGTGCAGCATCTAAATTCTTAAAAGAGAAATTAAGAGAGCTGCAACAGGAAATAGATAGCAAAACTATAATAGTGGGAGATCTCAACCTTGCACTATCAGAATTAGATAAATCAAACCACAAAATAAATAAGAAAGAAGTCAAAGAGGTAAATAGAATACTAGAAAAGTTTGATATGATAGATCTTTGGAGAAAGCTAAATGGAGACAGAAAGGAATATACTTTCTTCTCAGCAGTTCATGGAACCTATATAAAAATTGATCATATACCAGGGCATAAAAACCTCAAAATCAAATGCAGTAAGGCAGAAATAGTAAATGCATCCTTTTCAGACCATAATGCAATCAAAATAACATTTAATAAAAAGCCAGGGGAAAATAGACCAAAAAGTAATTGAAAACTAAATAATCTTATACTAAAGAATGATTGGGTAAAACAGCAAATCATAGACATAATTAATAACTTCACCCAAGAAAATGACAATAATGAGACATCATACCAAAATGTGTGGGATACAGCCAAAGTAGTAATAAGGGGAAGTTTTATATCTCTACAGGCCTATTTGCATAAAATAGAGAAAGAGAGGGCCAACGAATTGGGCTTACAACTAAAATTGCTAGAAAAGGAACAAATTAAAAACCCCCAGACAAACACAAAACTTGAAATTCAAAAAATAAAAGGTGAGATTAATAAAATTGAAAGTAAAAAAAAACTATTGAATTAATTAATAAAACTAAGAGTTTGTTTTATGAAAAAAACAACAAAATAGACAAACCCTTAGTAAACCTGATTAAAAAAAGGAAAGAGAAAAAGCAAATTGTTAGTATTGAAAATGAAAAGGGAGAACTCACCACTAATGAAGAGGAAATTAGAACAATAGTTAGGAGCTACTTTGCTCAACTTTATGCCAATAAATTCGATAACTTAAATGAAATGGAAGAATACCTTCAAAAATATAGCTTGCCCAGATTAACAGAGGAAAAAGTAAGTAGTCTAAATAGTCCCATCTCAGAAAAAGAAATAGACCAAGCTATTAACCAACTTCCTAAGAAAAAGTCCTCAGGACCAGATGGATTTACAGGTGAATTCTACCAAACATTTAAAGAACAACTAACTCCAATGCTATGTAAACTATTTGGAAAAATAGGGATTGAAGGAGTCCTACCAAATTCCTTCTATGACACAGACATGGTACTGATACCTAAAGCAGGTAGATCGAAAACTGAGAAAGAAAACTATAGACCAATTTCCTTAATGAATATTGATGCTAAAATCTTAAATAAGATATTAGCAAATAGACTTCAGAAAATCATCCCCAGGATAATACACTATGACCAAGTGGTATTTATACCAGGAATGCAGGGCTGATTTAATAGTAGGAAAACTATTAGTATAATTGACCATATTAATATTCAAATTAATAAAAACCATATGATCATCTCAATAGATGCAGAAAAAGCATTTGTAAAAATCCCACATCCATTCCTACTAAAAACGCTTGAGAGTATAGGAATAAATGGACTATTCCTTAAAATAATAACGAGCATATATTTAAAACCTTCAGTAAACATCATATGTAATGGTGATAACCTAGAACCTTTCCCTGTAAGATCAGGAGTGAAACAAGGTTGCCCACTATCACCATTACTATTCAATATAGTACTAGAAACTCTAGCCTTGGCAATAAGAGCCGAGAAAGAGATTCAAGGAATTAGAGTAGGAAATGAAGAAATCAAATTATCACTTTTCGCAGATGACATGATGGTATACTTAGAAAACCCCAAAGACTCTGCTAAAAAGCTATTAGAAATAATTCAGAATTTTAGCAAAGTTGCAGGATACAAAATAAATCCACATAAATCCTCAGCATTTTTATACATTACCAACACAATCCAACAGCAAGAGATACAAAGAGAAATTCCATTCAAAATAACAGTCGATAGTATAAAATATTTGGGAATATATCTACCAAAGGAGAGTCAGGAATTATATGAGCAAAATTACAAAACACTTGCCACAAAAATAAAGTCAGATTTAAATAATTGGAAAGACATTCAGTGTTCTTGGATAGGCCGAGCGAATATAATAAAGATGACAATACTCCCCAAACTAATCTATTTATTTAGTGCTATACCAATCAGACTCCCAAGAAACTATTTTAATGACCTAGAAAAAATAACAACAAAATTCATATGGAAGAATAAAAGGTCGAGAATTGCAAGGGAACTAATGAAAAAAAAGTCGGAGGAAGGTGGTCTAAGTGTACCTGATTTAAAGCTATATTATAAAGCAACAGTCACCAAAACCATATGGTATTGGCTAAGAAATAGACTAATTGATAAGTGGCATAGGTTAAGTTCACAGGGCAAGATAGTGAATAAAAATAGCAATCTAATCTTTGACAAACCCAAACATCCCAAATTTTGGGATAAGAATTCATTATTTGACAAAAACTGCTGGGAAAACTGGAAATTAGTATGGCAGAAACTAGGCATGGACCCACATTTAACACCACATACTAAGATTAGATCAAAATGGGTCCAAGATTTAGGCATAAAGAATGAAATCATAAATAAATTGGAGGAACATGGGATGGCTTACCTCTCGAACTTGTGGAGGAGGAAGGAGTTTATGTCCAAGGGAGAACTAGAGACCATTATTGATCACAAAATAGAAAATTTTGATTACATCAAATGAAGAAGTTTCTGCACAAACAAAACTAATGCAAACAAGATTAGAAGGGAAGTAACAAATTGGGAAAAAATTTTTACAGTTAAAGGTTCTGATAAAGGCCTCATCTCCAAAATATACAGAGAATTGACTTTAATTTATAAGAAATCAAGCCATTCTCCAATTGATAAATGGTCAAAGGATATGAACAGACAATTTTCAGATGATGAAATTAAAACTATTTCCACTCATATGAAAGAGTGTTCCAAATCACTATTGATCAGAGAAATGCAAATTAAGACAACTCTGAGATATCATTACACACCTGTCAGATTGGCTAAAATGACAGGAACACACAACGATGAATGTTGGAGGGGCTGTGGGAAAACTGGGACACTGATGCATTATTGGTGGAGTTGTGAAATAATCCAACCATCCTGGAGAATAATCTGGAATTATGCCCAAAAAGTTATCAAAATGTGCATACCCTTTGACCCACCCATACTACTACTGGGCTTATATCCCAAGGAAATACTAAAGAAGGGAAAGGGACCTCTATGTGCCAAAATGTTTGTGGCAGCCCTTTTCATAGTGGCTAGAAGCTGGAAGATGAATGGATGTCCATCAATTGGAGAATGGTTGGGTAAATTATGGTATATGAATGTTATGGAATATTATTGTTCTATAAGAAATGACCAAAAGGAGAAATACAGAGAGGCTTGGAGAGACTTACATCAACTGCTGCTAAGTGAAAGGAGCAGAACCAGAAGATCATTATACACTTCAACAATGATACTGTACGAGGATGTATGCTGATGGAAGTGGATATCTTCAACATAGAGAAGAGCTAATCTAATTCCAATTGATTAATGATGGACAGAATCAGCTACATCCAGAAAAGGAACACTGGGAAATGAGGGTAAACTGTTATTTTTACCTTCTGAATCCAATTCTTCCTGTGCAACAAAAAAATTTGGTTCTACACATATATATTGTATCTAGAATATACTGTAATATATTTAACATATATAAAACTGCCTGCCATCTGTGGGAGGGGGTTGGGGGAGGAAGGGAAAAAATCTGAATAGAAGTAAGTGCAAGGGATAATGTTGTAAAAAATTACCCATGCATATGTACTGTCAAAAAAAAAGTTATAATTATAAAATAAAATAAAAATTAAATTATATAAAAAAAGTTAAAGTAAAAAAATAAATAAATAAAAAAATCATTGTTTTGAACAACACTGTTCCCATATAAGGTGGTGAACTTAATTGATAAATGTTGTGTTTGTTTTGATAGCTCCACCAACCAGCCATTCCTTTCCCTTTCCTTTTACCTTTCTATTCTCTGAGATACAACAACATTGAAAAACATCACATAAATTTGATAAAGGAATTGGAAGGATTTAGAGAACTGATCTAATTTTGAAAGAAATTATACTGTAAATAAAATGCTATAAAGCAATACTGCATGCTTCAGAAAAAAAATCTTTTGTGAAAAGAAGGATCAATAAACAAGGCAAAGCAGTAGATTCTTAAGAAATTGCCATTGTTACCCCAATTTTGAGCAACTACCACCCTGATCAGTCAGCAGTCATCAACAGCAAAGCAAGACCCTCCATCAACAAAAAAGTTATGACTCACTGAAATCTCAGTGGGTGATTAATATATATTTAGCAATAAAGGAATCTATTTTTAGGGATGCTACTATTGCACTCTTAATAGATTACATTATTAGTGTTCATATAACTTTTGTATGCACTTAGAAAGCAAAAAAAATCATACCACTCATTTTATTGTGATAGTATAGAATTGAACCTACAATATGTCCAACGTATTAATGCTATAGAGGTAAAAATATCATTATATATTTTTAATTATAGCTTTTTATTGACAGAACATATGCATGGGTAAATTTTTGCAACATTGTCCCTTGCATTCACTTCTGTTCCAATTTTTCCCTTCCCTCCTTCCACCCCCTAGATGACAGGCAGACTAATACATGTTAAACATGTTAAAGTATATTCTAAGTACTATATATGTATGCAGATCCATACAGTTTTCATGTTGCACAAGAAGAATTGGATTCAGAAGGTAAAAATAGCCTGGAAAGAAAAAAAAATTCAGATAGTCCACATTTATTCCCAGTGTTCCTTCTTTGGATGTAGCTGATTCTGTCCATGCTTGATCAGGTGGAACTGAATAATATCTTCTCTTTGTCAAAGATATCCACGTTCATCAGAATATATCCTCATACAGTATTATTGTGGAAGTGGTGTAATGATCTTCTGGTTGTGCTCATTTCACTCAGCATCATTTCATGTAAGTCTCTCCAATCCTCTCTGTATGCATCTTGCTGGTCATTTCTTGCAGAACAATAATACTCCATAACATCCATATACCAACAAGTTACCCAACCATTCTCCAATTGATGGACATCCATTCATTTTCCAGTTTCTAGCCACTACAAAAAAGGCTGCCATAAACATTTTGGCACCTACTGGACCCTTTCTCTTCTCTAATATCTCTTTGGGATATAAACCCAGTAGTAACACTGCTGGATCAAAAGGTATGCACGCACAGTTTGATGACTTTTTGGGCATAATTCCAAATTGCTCTCCAGAATAACTGGATGTATTCACAGTTCCACCAACAAAGTGTCAGTGTTCCAGTTTTTCCACTTCCACTCCAACATTAATCATTATTTTTTTTCCTTTCATTTTAGCCAATCTGACAGGTGTGTTACTGGTATCTCAGAGTTGTCTTAATTTGCACTTCTCTGATCAATAGTGATTTGGAACACCCTTTAATATGAGTAGAAATAGTTTCAATTTCAGCATCTGAAAATTGTCTGTTCATATCCTTTGACCATTTATCAATTGGAGAATGGCTTTCTTTTAAATTAGAGTCAATTCTCTGTATATTTTGTAGATGAGGCCTTTATCAGAACTTTTAACTGTAAAAATGTTTTCCCAATTTATTACTTCCCTTCTAATCTTGTTTGCATTAGTTTTGTTTGTACAAAAGCTTTTTAATCAAAATTTTCTATTTTGTGATCAATAATAATCTCAAATTCTCCTTTGGTCACAAATTCCTTCCTCCCCCACAAGTCTGAGAGGTAAACTATCCTATGTTCCTCTAATTTACTTATGATCTTATTCTTTATGCCTAAATCACGGACCCATTTTAATCCTATCTTAGTAGGAGTTAATACCAAATTGTTTTGGTGACCACTGCTTCATAATATAGTTTTAGATCAAGTACAGCTAGGCTGCCTTCATTTGATTTTTTTTTTCCATTAGTTCCCTTGAAATTCTTGACCTTTTGTTCTTCCATCTGAATTTTGTTATTATGTTTTCTAGGTCATTAAAATAATTCTTGGGAGTCTGTTTGGTATAGCACTAAATAAATAGATTAGTTTAGATAATATTGTCATATTTATTATATTTGCTTGGCCTATCCAAGAGCACTTAATATTTTTCCAATTGTTTAAATCTGACTTTATTTGTGTGGAAAGTGTTTTGTAATTTTGTTCATATAATTCCTGACTTTCCTTTGGTATATAGATTTCCAAATATTTTATGCTATCAACAGGTATTTTGAATGGACTTTCTCTTTGAATCTCTTGCCGTTGGATTTTGTTAGTGATGAATAAAAATGCTGAGGATTTATGTATTTATTTTGCATCCTGCAACTTTGCTAAAGTTATAAATTATTACTAATAGCTTTTTAGTAGATTCTCTGGGATTCTCTAAGTATATCATCATATCATCTGCAAAAGAGTGATAATTTGGTTTCCCCATTACGTACTCTAATTTCTTTATTCTCTTTTTCAACTCTTATTGCCAAAACTAGAATTTCTAATACAATATTGAATAATAATGGTGATAATGGCCAACCCTATTTTACCCCTGATCTTACTGGGAATGATTCCAGTTTATCCCCATTACATATGGTGCTTACTGATGGTTTTAAATAGATGCTCCTGAGTATTTTAAGGAAAAATCCATTTATTTCTATACTCTAGTGTTTTTATTAGGAATAGATGTTGGATTTTATCAAATGCTTTTTCTGCATCTATTGAGATGATCATATAGTTTTTGTTAATTTGGTTGTTGATATTATCAGTTATGCTAATAGTTTTCCTAACCAGCCCTGCATTTCTGGTATAAATCCTACTTGGTCATGGTGTACTATCCTGGGAATGATTTTCTGTAATCTTTTTGCTAATATTTTATTTAAGATTTTTGTATCAATATTCATTAGGGAGATTGGTCTATAATTTTCTTTCTCTATTTTCAACCTACCTGGTTTGGGTATCAGTACCATGTCTGTGTCATAAAAGGAATATGGAAAGACTCCTTCAATCTCTATTTTTTCAAATAGTTTCTATAGGATTGGAGTTAATTGTTCTTTAAATATTTGGTAGAATTCACATGTAAATTCATCTGGTCATGGGGATTTTTTCTTATAAAGTTTATTAATAGCTTATTATATTTGTTTTTCTAAAATGGTTCTGTTTAACCAATTTACTTGTTCCTCTGTTAATCTTGGTAAGCTATATTTTTAAAGGTATTCTTCCATTTCATTTAAAATATCAAATTTATTGGCATAAAGTTGGACAAAGTAATTCCTAATTATTGCTTTAATTTCCTCTTCATTGGTGGAAAGTTCTCCTTTTTCATTTTTAAGACTAACAATTTGATTTTTCTCTTTCCTTTTTTAAAATCAAATTTCCAAGGGTTTATCTATTTTGTTGGCTTTTTCATAAAACCAACTCTTAGTTTTATTTATTAATTCAATAGTATTTTTAACTTTCAATTTTATTAATCTCTCCTTTTATTTTCAGAATTTCAAGGTTAGTGTTTGTTAGGGGTTTTTAATTTCTTCCTTTTCTAGACTTTTTAGTTGCAAGCCCAATTCATTGACCTTTTCTTCCACTTCCATTTTATGCAAGTAGACCTATAAAGATAATATTGCTTTGGCTGCATCCCACACATTCTGGTATGACGTCTCATTTTCTTGGATGAAGTTATTAATTATGTGTATGATTTGCTGTTTCACCCAATCATTCTTTAGTATGAGATTATTTAGTTTCCAAATATTTTTTGGTCTATTTTTCCCTAGCTTTTTATTTAATGTAATTTTCATTATATCGTGATCTGAAAAGGATGCATTTACTATTTCTGCCTTTCTGAATTTGAATTTGAGGTTTTTATATTCCAATATATGGTTAGTTTTTGAAAGAAATCTGGGAGATGATTATGAATCGCTGCATAGAATTCCAAATCCCTCTATTTTTGTCTGCCTGCATTTCATATTTCCTTCACAGGCTAATTGTACACTATTTTAAAGTCCGATTCTTTTTGTACAGCAAAATAACTGTTTGGACATGTATACATATATTGTATTTAACTTATACTTTAACATATTTAACATATATTGGTCAACTTGCCATCTGGGGGAAGGGGTGGGCAGAAGGAAGGGAAAAGTTACAACAAAAGATTTTGCAGTTGTCAATGCTGAAAAATTACCTATGCATATATCTTGTAAATAAAAAGCTATAATAAATTAAATAAATGAAAAAGTAGGAAATATATATATATATATATATATATATATACATACATATATGTGTGTGTATGTGTGTGTATATATGTATATATATATATATATATATATATATATATATATATGTGTGTGTGTGTGTGTGTGTGTGTGTGTGTGTGTATGTGTATTTACATATACACATGGTCAGTTTTTGTATAGATTCCATGGCTACCTCTTTTTTTTTTTTTTTTTTTTTTTTTTAACTTCACCTGAAGCATAGTCGATTCTGCTCCAGCCTTTTACCTTTACTCTGTATGTATCACTCTGCTTCAAGTGTGTTTCCTATAAACAACATAGTGTACGATTCTGGCTTTTAATTCAGTCTGCTATCTGCTTCTGCTTTATGGGGGAGTTTACCCCAATCACATTTATAGAAAAATTACTAATTCAGTATTACTTGCCCTCTTGTTAACCCCTGCTTAATCTGTTCTCCTTTCTTTCCCCCTTTCCCCGCTCCCCAGTATTAAATTTGTGAGCACCACTTTCCTCTCACAGCCCTCCCTATTTAGGATCCCTCCTCCCACCTTAGAGTTCCTCCCCTTTTCTTACCCCTTTTCCTTGAAATTTCTCTATTCCTTTCTGCTTAGTTTACTCCTTCCCTTTTCACTTTTCCCCTCCCACTTTTCAATAAGGCAGGAGAAGTTTCTCTGTAAATCAAATATGTCTAATATTTTTCTCTTTAAGCCAATTCTGATGAGAGTAAGATACACATTATGTTCATCCCCCTCCCTTCTTTCCTTCAGATATAATAGATTTCCTTTGTCTCTTCATGAGATATAGTACCCCACTTTACCCTTTTTGTGATGTTTCTAGAACAAATTATACATATGTCCTTCATGTATATTTATAAGAGGGATATAGTTCCCAAGATTTCTTTTTACCTTTTTATGAGTCCTTTTTTACCTTTTTTTACCTTTTTTTTTTTTTTTTTTGAGTCCTATATTTGTTTAGTTCTGATTTTTTCATCAGAATAGATGAAATTCACCTATTTCATTGAATGACCTGGAAAAAAATCCTCATTTTGTCTTGGTAACTTATTCATGATTGCATACAAAATTCCTTAGTATTTCAGAATATCAGATTCCAGGCCCTTCGATCCTTTAATGTGAATGCTGCTAGATCCTGAGTAATCCTTATTGTGGCTCCTCTATATTTGAATTTTTTCCCCCTAGATGCTTGTAGTATTTTTTCCTTGGTCTGATAGTTCTGGAATTTAGCCACAATATTTCTTGGAGTTTGATTTCTGGGTCTCTTTCAGTAGATGATTGATAAATTCTTTCAATGTCTATTTTACCCTCTGTTTCTATAACATCTGGGAAGTTCTCTTTGATAATTTCCTGGAAAATAGTGTCTAGTCTTTTTTTTCCATCATAATTTTCGGGAAGTTTAATAATTCTCAGATTATCTTTTCTAGATCTATTTTCCAGGTCTGTTGTTTTCCCAAGAAGGTATTTGACATTTTTTTTCTATTGTTTCTTTTCTTTTCTTTTCTTTTTTTTTTTTTTTTTTGGTTTTGCTTGACTAATTCTTTGTGTCTCCTTGAGTCATTCACTTCCATTTGTTCAATTCTGATTTTTAATGAATTATTTTCTTCATTTACTTTTTAATTTCTTTTTGTAATTGTCCAATTGAGTTTTTAAGTGAGTTGTTTTGTTCTATGGATTTTTTTTCCATTTCACCAATTTTATTTTTAGAGAGCTATTTTCTTTTTCTAATTCACTAATTCTATTTTCCTTAGAATTGTTTACCTTTTCCAGTTCACTAATTTTGTTTTTCAGGGATTTGATTTCTTTATCCACTCTATCTTTAAATGAGTGGGATGACTTATCCAGACCCTCTTGCCAATCTTCCCTGTCCTTTCCCCATTTTTCTTCTAGCTCTCTTGTAAGAGCCTTTTTAATTTCTTCTATGAGAGTCTTGTGTGTTGGGGACCAGATCATATCCCCTTTGGGGATTCATCTGGAGACAATCTGTTTTTAGTATCCTCAAGATTAAAGTCTGCTCTCTATCCATATAGAAGCTATCTATTGTTAGAGTACACTTTAATTTTTTGCTAATTTTTTCTTTTTTTTTTTATTATATATATATATATATTTTATAATATTATCCCTTGTATTCATTTTTCCAAATTACCCTCCCTCCCTCTATTCCCTCCCCCCGACGACAGGCAATACCATACATTTTACATGTGTTACAATATAATCTAGGTACAATACATGTGTGCGAATATCATTTTCTTGTTGCACAATAAACATTAGAATCCGAAGGTACATGCAACCTGGGCAGACAGATATTAGTGCTAACAATTTTCATTCCCCTCCCAGTGTTTCTTCTCTGGGTGTAGCTACCTCTGTCCATCATTGATCAACTGGAAGTGAGTTGGATCTTCTTTATGTTGAAGATTTCCACTTCCATCAGAATACATCCTCATACAGTATTGTTGTTGAAGTGTACAGTGATCTTCTGGTTCTGCTCATTTCACTCAGCATCAGTTGATTTAAGTCTCTCCAGGCCTCTCTATATTCCTCCTGCTGGTCATTTCTTACCGAGCAATAATAATCCATAACCTTCATATACCACAATTTACCCAACCATTCACCAACTGATGGACATCCATTCATCTTCCAGTTTCTAGCTACAACAAAAAGAGCTGCCACAAACATTTTGGCACATATATGTCTCTTTCCGCTCTTTAGTATTTCTTTGGGATATAATCCCAGTAGTAGCGCTGCTGGGTCAAAGGGTATGCACAGTTTGATAACTTTTTGGGCATAATTCCAGATTGCTCTCCAGAATGGCTGGATTCTTTCACAACTCCACCAGCAATGTATTAGTGTCCCAATTTCCCCACATCCCCTCCAACATTTGTCATTATTTGTTCCTGTCATCTTAGCCAATCTGACAGGTGTGTAGTGGTATCTCAGAGTGGTCTTAATTTGCATTTCTCTGATCAGTAGTGATTTGGAACACTCTTTCATGTGAGTGGATATAGTTTCAATTTCTTCCTCTGAGAATTGTCTGTTCATATCCTTTGACCATTTATCAATTGGAGAATGGTTCGGTTTCTTATAAATTCTGGTCAGTTCTCTATATATTTTGGAAATGAGACCTTTGTCAGAACCTTTGTTTTTAAAAATATTTTCCCAATTTGTTACTTCCCTTCTAATCTTGTTTGCATTAGTATTATTTGTACAGAAACTTTTTAGTTTGATGTAATCAAAATCTTCTATTTTGTGATCAATAATGATCTCTAGTTCTCCTCTGGTCATAAATTCCTTCCTCCTCCACAAGTCTGAGAGGTAGATTATCCTCTGTTCCTCTAATCTATTTATTATCTCCCTCTTTATGCCTAAATCACGGACCCATTTTGATCTTATCTTGGTATATGGTGTTAAGTGTGGATCCATATCTAATTTCTGCCATACTAATTTCCAGTTTTCCCAACAGTTTTTTCCGAATAATGAATTTTTATCCCTAATGTTGGAATCTTTGGGTTTGTCAAAGATTAGATTGCTATAGATGTACCCTTTTTTGTCCTTTGTATCTAATCTGTTCCACTGATCTACCGGTCTATTTCTTAGCCAATACCAAATGGTTTTGGTGACTGCTGCTATATAATATAGCTTTAGATCAGGTACACTTAGACCACCTTCCTCTGAGTTTTTTTTTCATTAGTTCCCTTGCAATTCTTGACCTTTTATTCTTCCATATGAATTTTGTTGTTATTTTTTCTAGGTCATTAAAATAGTTTCTTGGGAGTCTGATTGGTATAGCACTAAATAAATAGATTAGTTTGGGGAGTATTGTCATCTTTATTATATTCGCTCAGCCTATCCAAGAGCACTGAATGTCTTTCCAATTATTTAAATCTGATTTTATTTTTGTGGCAAGTGTTTTGTAATTTTTCTCATATAATTCCTGACTTTTCTTTGGTAGATGGATTCCCAAATATTTTATACTCTCAACATTTGTTTGGAATGGAATTTCTCTTTGTATCTCTTGCTGTTGCATTTTGTTAGTGATATATAAAAATGCCGAGGATTTATGTGGATTTATTTTGTATCCTGCCACTTTGCTGAAATTTTGAATTATTTCTAGTAGCTTCTTAGCAGAGTCTTTGGGGTTCTCTAAGTATACCATCATGTCATCTGCAAAAAGTGATAGTTTAATTTCCTCATTTCCTACTCTAATTCCTTGAATCTCTTTCTCGGCTCTTATTGCCGAGGCTAGCGTTTCTAGTACTATATTGAATAGTAATGGTGATAGTGGGCAACCTTGTTTCACTCCTGATCTTACTGGGAAAGGTTGCAGTTTATTTCTATTGCATATTATGCTTACTGACAGTCTTAAATATATACTCCTGATTATTCTAAGGAATAATCCATTTATTCCTATACTCTCAAGAGTTTTTAGTAGGAATGGATGTTGGATTTTGTCAAATGCTTTTTCTGCATCTATTGAGATGATCATATGGTTCTTATTAATTTGATTATTAATATGGTCAATTATATTAATAGTTTTCCTAATATTAAACCATTCCTGGAATAAATCCTACTTGATCATAGTGTATTATCTTGGAGATGATTTTCTGAAGTCTTTTTGCTAATATCTTATTTAAGATTTTAGCATCAATATTCATTAAGGAGATTGGTCTATAATTTTCTTTCTCAGTTTTCGATCTACCAGGTTTAGGTATCAGTACCATGTCTGTGTCATAAAAGGAGTTTGGTAGGACTCCTTCATCCCCTATTTTTTCAAATAATTTATATAACATTGGGGCTAATTGTTCTTTAAATGTTTGGTAGAATTCACATGTGAATCCATCTGGCCCTGGGGATTTTTTCCTGGGGAGTTGATTAATAGCTTGTTCTATTTCTTTTTCTGAAATGGGACTATTTAAACAATTTATCTCCTCCTCTGTTAATCTAGGGAGCCTATATTTTTGGAGAAAGTCATCCATTTCACTTAAGTTATCAAATTTATTGGCATAAAGTTGGGCAAAGTAACTCCTTATTATTTCTCTAATTTCCTCTTCATTGGTGGAAAGATCCCCCTTTTCATTTGTAAGACTATCAATTTGATTTTCCTCTTTCTTTTTTTTGATCAAATTTACCAAAGGTTTATCTATTTTATTGGCTTTTTCATAAAACCAACTCTTGGTTTTATTTATTAATTCAATAGTTTTTTTACTTTCAATTTTATTGATTTCTCCTTTTAATTTTTGTATTTCGAGTTTAATTTTTGCTTGGGGGTTTATAATTTGGTCTTTTTCTAGCCTTTTAAGTTGTAAGCCCAATTCGTTAATCTTCTCTTTCTCAATTTTCTTCAAATAAGCCTCTAAAGATATAAAATTTCCCCTTATTACCGCTTTAGCTGCATCCCAAAGATTTTGATATGATGTCTCATCATTATCATTATCTTGGGTGAAATTGTTAATTGTTTCTATAATTTGCTCTTTCACCCAGTCATTCTTTAAGATGAGATTATTCAGTTTCCAATTACTTTTTGGTCTATTTACCCCTAACTTTTTACTGAATGTAGCTTTTATTGCATTGTGATCTGAGAAGAAGGCATTTATTATTTCTGCCTTCCTACATTTAATTTTGAGATCTTTATGTCCTAATATATGGTCAATTTTTGTATAGGATCCATGAACTGCTGAGAAGAAAGTATATTCCTTCCTATTGCCATTCAGTTTTCTCCAAAGGTCTATCATACCTAGTTTTTCTAATGTTCTATTTACTTTTTTAATTTCTTTCTTGTTTGTTTTGTGGTTTGATTTGTCTAAATCTGAGAGTGCAAGGTTGAGATCTCCCACTATTATAGTTTTACTGTCTATTTCTTCTTGCAGTTCTCTTAACTTTTCCTTTAGAAAGTTAGATGCTATACCACTTGGTGCATATATGTTTAGTATTGATATGGCTTCATTATTTATGCTACCTTTCAGCAGGATATAGTTTCCTTCCTTATCTTTTTTAACGAGATCTACTTCTGCTTTTGCTTGATCTGAGATAAGGATAGCTACCCCTGCTTTTTTGGCTTTACCTGAAGCATAATAGGCTCTGTTCCAACCTTTTACCTTTACTCTGTATGTATCTCCCTGCTTTAAGTGTGTTTCCTGTAGGCAACATATTGTAGGGTTCTGCTTTTTGATCCAATCTGCTATCCGTCTCCGTTTGATGGGATCGTTCATCCCATTTACATTTACAGTTAAAATTACTAATTCTGTATTTCCTGCCATCGTATTATCCCCAGATTATACTTTTTTCCCTTGACCCCCCTGATCCCCCTCCCCGATATTTAATTTACAGACCCCCCTTGTGACGCGCAACCCTCCCTCTTTTTTTTTTTTTTTTTTTAGGATCCCTCCCCCCTCCCTCCAAGTCCCTTCACTTATTCTCCTTTTCCTTTCCCCTTTTCCTCTCCCCCCTTTTAATGAGGTGAGAGAAAATTCTCTGAAAAACAAATATGATAATTATTTACTCTTTGAGCCTCTTTTGATGAGAGTAAGATTCACACAATGATTCTCCCCCTCACTAAGTTCCCTCAGATATGGTGTATTTTCTATGTCTCTTCCTGGGATGTAGTTTCCCTCTTTTTATCACTCCTTCCCCTTTTTCTGAACCGACCTCCTTCCCTTTACCACACCCCCCTTTTTTTCTTTTATATCAGTAAAATCAAATTATCCTTGAGTATTTTTTATATACCCACAACAGAGTTACAGTTCTCAAGGGTTCTGTGTACCTTTTTCTGTTTCTCTTCAGTCTTGTGGATGTAGATCAAATTTTTTGTTTAAGTCTGGTTTTTTTCTTAGAAACATATAGAATTCCTCTGTTTCATTGAATGACCATCTTCTTCCATGGAAAAAGATGCTAAACTTAGCTGGGTAGTTCATTCGTGGTTGCAGTCCTTGATCTTTTGCCTTACGGAATATCAGGTTCCAGGCCCTTCTATCTTTTAATGTGGAGGCAGCCAGATCTTGGGTGACCCTTATTGTGGCACCTTGGTATTTAAATTGTTTTTTTCTAGCTGCTTGCAGGATTTTCTCCTTTGTGTGGTAATTCTGCAGCTTAGCCACAATATTCCGTGGTGTTCTTTTTTTAGGGTCTATTTCAGAAGGAGTTCGATGAATTCTTTCCACATCTACTTTCCCTTCTGTTTCTATTATCTCTGGACAGTTCTCTTTGATAATTTCCTGTAAAATAGAATCTAGGCTCTTTTTTTGGTCATAGTTTTCTGGAAGTCCAATAATCCGCAGATTATCTCTCCTAGATCTATTTTCCAGGTCTATAGATTTTCCCAGTAAGTATTTGACGTTGTTCTCCAGCTTCTCATTTTTTTTGTTTTGTTTGACTGATTCTTGGGTTCTCTGTGAATCATTCATTTCTATTTGTTCCATCCTGACTTTTAAGGAGTTATTTTCTTCTTTCACAGTTTTTAGTTCTTTTTGTAAATGCCCAATTTCGTTTTTAAATGAATTATTTTGCTCTATTGAGTTTTTTTCCATTTCCCTAATTTTTTTTTTTTGAGAATTATTTTCTTTTTCCAATTCAGAAATTCTATTTTCTTGAGACTTTTTTATCTTTTCCAATTCAGAAATCCTACTTTCCTGTGTTTTTTTTAACCTTTTCTAATTCACTAATTTTGTTTCCCTGCATCTCCTGTGAATTCTTTATTTTTTCCAACTCCAATTTCAGGACGTTGTTATTCTCTATCATAACTTCCCTTTCTTTTCCCCATTTTTCTTCGATCTCCCTCAATTTTTTAAGAGCTTCTTCTAGGAGAGAGTTATGTGATGGGAGGCAGGAATAGTTCCCCTTTAGGTTGTTGTCTGTTGATTCTCTGCTGTCAACTTCCTCGGGGTTGGATACCCGCTCTTTCTCTGTATAGAAGGAATCTATGGTTTTTCTAGCTTTTTTGCTCATACTTAAAAAAATCTTTTGGGGTCTGTCTCTGGGGTAGGAAATTATTTACTTCTTTACCAGCTTCCTCCCAGACCGGATGGATGCAGCGGCCCCTGCGCCGGAGCTAAGATAGAGCTCTGGGAGAGAGTTCCCCACCCCCTCCCTGGAGGTGCCTCAGAGGTGATTAGCACTACTGTGCTTCGAGGGCGTAGAATAGTGAAGACAGCACGAAGCCCAGCCTATGTGTCCGGGTGGGGAGTGGATGTCTGCAGCAGGTGAAGTGAGAAGCCCCTGTGCTCAAACTGGAAGTGTCTGCCAGAAACCGCGGTCCCTAGTTCAAAGGTTCCGCTTCTCTGGGACTTCCTGGAGCTGAGTTCCACTCCCTCCAGCTAAGCTAGGCAGTGTGTGTTGCCTTGGGCCGTATCCACCCACTTGTCAGTCTCTTAACTATTCTCAGGAGGTAGCTGAGGCCACACCCCCTGGTGCCAAGAGATCCGCTGAGTCACCCCCCGGATCGGGGAAAATCTAATTTGAGTTTTAAAATATTTTGGCTTTCTCTTCTGAACTGCTAAATAATTAGCAGAGAAGAGCTAACAGCCTGTGCCAGATTCCTTTACCTCAGTGGCTTCTCTGATCCCAGAGCCCTTCCCAGCGCAATGGGCGCAGTGTGCCCCTACCCCACCGTCTGTGCTGGTCTTTCTTATTCCTCCCCTGAGAACTGACCTTTCCTGTTGAAACTCCAGATTCCCTTCAGCTGGTAAGTCGTGCTTCTAGTCCTTGTGGTATCTATCAGTCCTGAGCTAATTTTGAGACTTAATTTATCTAATTGGTTGTGAGGGAGTGAGGACGTTCACTGAGTCGTGTGTTTCTTCTCCGCCATCTTGGCTCCGCCCTATCTTTTGCTAATTTTTTCAGAGAAGAATCAAATAAAACAATCAAACAAAAAGCAAATGCAGTCTGCTTTTTTTGGGTCAGATGGTATTACCAAGCTTCCCCTACAGACTGCAGGAGGTAGCAGTGAGGCACTAGCAAGACAGCAATGGCTGCGCTGCATCTGTACTCTGAGACTCTAAGAGTGTGCTGAGTCACTCCTGGTGCTAGTTGAGTGTGGTCAGGTTTAAGGATCCTTTAAATGGGCGGCCACAGTGAAACAGGAGATTGAGTGGCCCAGGAGTAATCTCTGTGGATATAGGACTGCCCTGTGGGTGGGATCCTGGACATATTGAGATAGCTTTGTAATGGATGACAGCTCTCTCGCTTGTTGGCTGTGTGTGTGACCTCACAACCCCTTTATAAGCCCACTGCAGGCAGTAAGTCAGGGCACTCTTTAACCTGGATCCCTAGCCTGGGGTAGCAGAGCCAAGCTGATGGATAGCCGAGAGAGATAAGGAGTTTGGTAGTGATCATGTGGATCTTTCAGACCAGGTGTTCACTAAGGAGTTAACAAGTCAGGGCATTAAGTCAGGACATTATGTAAGTAGGTATAATAAAGGCTTTTAAGATTACATGTGGCTGTTCTTGAGCATTATCGGTTATTAAACTACTATTCAAGAAATTGTAGCCAGAGACCTTTGAAGGCCTCAGAGGAGGCGAGCCGGGTAGAGTTGACATGGCAAAAGTCAGTGGTCAAAGGTACTCTGTTGGGCCTAGGACAGACTGGTAATAGTAATTGCTAGGAGGGCATGTTACAGTCAGGTCCTGAGAGACCCTAGTTTTTTAGCATTATAGTCTTTACCCCCTGTGTTTAGAGCTTCTCTGCTGATCTACTGGCTTGCTGCCAGGGCAAAGTAGCCACACTGTGGTAAAGTTCTCCCCACAGATTTTTTGCTGGCTGTAATCACCCCCTCACTTCTCCCCCCCTCCCCCCCAGTCTGCTCAGTGTGAGCTGCCTTCCATGCTCTCACTGCCTACCTGCAGTCTGCACCTGATCTAACCATGCCTTTTCTGGCAAATTTCGAGGATATCTTCTGTTGGTATTGTATTTGTGAGTTTTTTCAGTCAAGCACAATTCCAAGGCTGTATCATGAGAAAAAAGTATTCTGTGGGCAAGAAGGAGCCTAAATAAATGCATATGTCCTCTCCACCATCTTGTCCGGAAGTCCCAGCTCTTATATCAATTATCCATTATATTTAACTTGAAACTTTTGTCTTCATTTACATTATATCCATAGTATTGTCCTATTCATACTGATTTCTTTTCTTTGTTCATGTAAGTTTTCCAGGATTTCTCTAAATTTCTTATTTAAGCATCTCTTCACAATGTAATAATCTTCCATAATATTCATACAATGTATCTTCAATTATTAGCCTGTTCTTGAGCATATGATTCAATGACAGCTTTTTCTTTTCTACAAATCATGCTTTGTGTATTATGGCACATAAGGGGTATGTCTTTGCAACACTGACATCCTTGTGATACAAACTCATTGGTGGAACTCTATGAATAAATCAGTATGAATAAATAAATAGCTTTTCCCCTTACCCTTTGAAATTGTTTTTTTAAACTGGTTGAATACATATGCAGCTTTTCTGTGAGATTCTCCTCATAATTCTGGTTTTACTCATGCCTTCTTTTAGGGATCTCTAGCTATATGATCATTTTTATATTTGTCAATTTTTAAATTTATTCTTCTTTTCAACTTCAATTCCTGAATTAGAGCTTTGTGCCAAGGCTAGGCCTCACTTCTTTGCTTTGTTTTTGTGATGCAGTGGCTGGATGTTCTGGGTCTTGCCCAGAACAAGTGAGCCTTCATTGAGCTTTACTTCCTGAGGTAGCCCTCAATATGCTGGATCTTTAGGTTCCTCACTGTAGTCTCAGAACAGAGTCTTAGATACCTTAGTGATGCTGAGATATCCAAGTTATTGAATATAGTGATTCTGTTATTATTCTCTCAGGGCTTCCAAAATTTCTGTTTGGGGGCTTTCTGAACACCTTAGAACTTTCAAGGGGAACCCTTGGTGCTTTCTCCTTCTGGACACAAGTTATTATTGTCTCTGGACTGTCTCTGGCTATGCAGAGAAGCTATTCTACACTGGAATTTCAAAACTCTTTTTTTCCCTACTTCTCTCAGGCTTCTGGGTGATCTTCTATTCAGTATGAGATGGAAGAAATTGTTTCATGTGGTTTCTCGTATTTTTTTTTATCACTGTTTGATCTGGTTTGAACTTCAGCATTTTGATGGAGATATAAAGACCTAAGCAAGTAGTCTCCTGTTCAAGCAATCATATTGGCCAAAATCCAATACATAGTTCTACCAATAATGAATTAATCTGTTTTCCCATTGTCCCTCCATCATTGATTTTTTTTCCCAACTTCTATTCTCTTTTACTATTTGATAAGAAGAAAGCTCAGGTTTTCATTTCTCTGAATATGCCCACTTTTGACATTCTCATAAGGATGTTGACAGTTTATATTTCATCTCTTGAGATTTATTTGTTTACATTCTTTGAGTAGTTTTTTTGGCAGATTGTTTTTTATTTATTTATTATAGCTTTTTATTTATAAAACATATGAATGGGTAATTTTTCAACATTGATCCTTGCCAAACCTTCTGTTCCAATTTACCCCTTCTTTCCTCCCATTCTCTCCCCTAGATGGCAGATAGTCCAATACATGTTAAATATGTTAAATTCAATATATGTATACATTTTTATACAGTTATCTTGTTGCACAAGAAAAATCGAATCTAGAAAGAAAGAAAAAAGATTGAGAGGGAAAACAAAAAATGCAAGCAAACAATAACAGAAAGAGCAGAAATGCTATGTTGTGGTCCAGAATCATTTCCCATAGTTCTTTCTCTGAGTGTAGCTGATTCTCTTCATTAGTGAACAATTAGAACTGGTTTGAATCATCTCACTGTTGAAGAAAAACATCTATCAGAGTTGATTAACATATAATCTTGTTGTAGCCATGTATAATGATCTCCTGGTTCTGCTTATTTCACTTAGCATCACTTTATGTAAGTCTCTTCAGGCTTCTGTGAAATCATCCTGCTGGCCATTTCTTACAGAGCAATAATATTCCATAACATTCATATACCATAATTTATTCAGCCATTCTACAATTGATGGACATCCATTAAATTTCCAATTTCTAGCCACTATGAAAAGGGCTGCCACAAACATTTTTGCACATACAGGTCCCTTTCCCTTCTTTAATATCTCTTTGGAATATAAGCCTAGTAGCAACACTGCTGAATCAAAGGGTGGGTATACACAAGTTTAATAACTTTTTGAGCATAATTCCAAATTGCACTCCAAAATCATTGCATTCCTTCACAATTCCACCAACAACGTATCAGTATCCTATTTTTCTCCCATTCCCTTCAGCATTTCACATTATCTTTTGCTGTCATCTTAGCCAATCTGACAGGTATGTAGTGATATCTCAGAGTTGTCTTAATTTGCATTTCTCTAATCAATAGTGCTTTGGAACACTCTTTCATATGCATAGAAATAGTTTCAATTTCATCACTGAAAATTGTCTGTTCATATCCTCTGACATTTATCAATTGGAGAATGGCTTGATTTCTTATAAAGTTGAGTCAGTTCTCTATATATTTTGGAAATGAAACTTTATCAGAACCTTTGAATATAAAAATGTTTCCCCAGTTATTGCTTCCCTTCTAATCTTGCCTGCATGTTTTGCTGTACAAAAGTTTTTAGTTTAATATAATCAAAAATATCTATTTTGTGATCAATAATGATCTTCAGTTTTTGTTTTTGTTTTTTTTGCCACACATTCCTTCCTCCTCCACAGATCTGAGAGGTAAACTATTCTATGTTCTTCTAATTTGTTTATAATATAATTCTTTATGTCTAGATCATGAACCCATTTTGAGTTTATCTGGGTGTAAAGTGTTATGTGTGGGTCAATGCCTAGTATCTACCATACTAGTTTCCAATTTTCCCAGCAGTTTTTTTTAATAGTGAATTCTTATCCCAAAAACTGGGGTCTATGCCTTTGTCAAACACTAGATTGCTGTAGTTATTGACTATTTTGTCCTGTGAACCTAACCTATTCCGTTGATTAGCTACTCTTTTTTCTTAGCTTGTACCAAATGGTTTTGATGACTGCTGCTTTATAATATAATTTTAAATCTGGTACAACTAGGCTACCTTCATTTGATTTTTCCATTAGTTCCCTTGAAATTCCTGACATTTTGTTCTTGAATTCTTGAATTTTGTTGTTATATTTTCTAGGTCCATAAAATAGTTTCTTGGGAGTTTGATTGGTATAGCACTAAATAAATATATTAATTTAAGTAATATTGTCATCTTTATTATATTTGCTCAACCTATCCAAGAGCACCTGTTATTTTTCCAATTGTTTAGATCTGACTTTATTTGTGTGGAAAGTGTTTTGTAGTTTTGCTCATATAGTTCCTGACTTTCCCTTGACCGATAGATTCCCAAATATTTTATACTATCAACAGTTATTTTAAATGGACTTTCTCATATTTCTTGCTGTGGGATTTTGTTAGTGAGGTATAAAAATGCTGATGATTTATGTGGATTTATTTTGCATCCTACAACTTTGCTAAAGTTGTGGATTATTTCTAATAGCTTTTTAGTAGAATCTCTTGGATTCTCTAAATGTATCATCATATCAACTGCAAAGAATGATAATTTAGTGTCCTCATTAACTATTTTAATTCCTTTAATCTCTTTTTCATCTCTTATTGCCAAAGATAGCATTTCAAATACAATATTAAATAGTAATGATAATAGTAGGCAACTTTATTTTACCACTGTTGCTGTTGGGAATGGTTACAGTTTATCCCATGCATTTCCATACATCTTCATTACAAGGGGAATTCATGTTCAGAATAAAAGTCCTGAGGCTAAGACTCAAGTGTCTTCTGATCATCTAAGAGAGAGTAAATATTCAATATATTTGAATTTAAAATGTATTTTATTGTATTGTTTTTTTCTTTAAAAATTGGTAATCCATTCATATGCTATTTTTTTATAAAGCAAAATTGCATAGCTTGGCAGACACTGGTGCAGGACCTTATCAGAGAAGAGACTGTGTTTTAGGAGCAAAGAATTGAATTAACTCAAAAAAAAACCCTAGAAATACATTAATTTAAAGAATCCACCCCCAATGTTCACAGTAACATTTGTTCCCAAACTGGGGAAGAACATTCCGAGTTTATATTCCAAGCTCTAATCAGCCATACATAGTTGGACACACTGTAACTTGACTCTACCACAGTAGGTCATTCTGGTTCTTTTCAAGAATGAAGGAAAACAACCAACCAATTAACCAAAATATTTAGTTAAACAGAATTATGGTTAAACTGAAAAAAACAACTTGTTTGTTTTGCATTCTTTTGAATACTCTATATAGGTGGGAAATAGAACCCATTTTAAGTGAATCCTTTTATCCTCTAAAATTCATTTTCTATTCTAAATAACTAAACCTTAGAATGGGTACTACTTTTCATGTACGGTGGAACTTTTATTCATTAAACAAGCTTTCAATAAGTACCTACTACAATTAAGTACTAGAGATGCACAACTGAAAATCAACAGTCCTTATTCTTGTGGAACTTATATTCTATATGACTATCCCACTTTTTTGTAAATGGAAATTTTGTTTCTTTTTATGGCTTTAGAAAAATATCAATCAAAAATAAGTATGATTGGATTCCTAGAGTCATTTACTAATGTCAGGTACCAGTGGAATAGCTCTGAGAAATTATCTCCCAGATTTTTTGTAGCGTGACTATGGTCAGAAGTGTTAACTATGGCTCACAACTGACTGTCCATGCTCCAGGGCACCCTGGCTATCTATGTTTGAGTCACAATTGCTTTGTTGATTGAAAAAAAAAAACATGTTTCTTCCTCCTAAGCACTGCAAGACCAAAGTACTGTAGCTGGGGAAGACAGAGTTGCCTTCTGTTCTGCCTCATGGATCAACACAACTGCCAAGTCTGCTTCTGATTCCAGAGGCTTTTTAGCTGGGCATGAAGTATGGAGCAGAAACAATGAAACTATAGTTCTTAGCCACTTACTTGTAGTTGAAGCAAAGTGTGTGTGTGTGTGTGTGTGTGTGTGTGTGTGTGTGTGTGTATGTGTGTGTGTGTGTGTGAAAGAGAGAGAGAGAGAGAGAGAGAGAGAGAGAGAGAAAGAGAGAAAGAGAGAGAGATTCAGAAAGACAAACAGAAACATACATAGGCAGTAATAGAGGAGACAGAAGAGGAGAATTGAAGGAAAGAAGGATAAAGAGAAGGAGAAGAAAAGCATAAAGAGAAAGAAGGAAAAAGGGAAAGGGAGAAGTGAGAGTGGGAGGAGGAAAAGAAAGAAAAAAGAGAAAGATAGAGGGAAGCAAGGAAGGAAGAGGACAAATTTTACCTTCTTCTACCTCTCCCTCCCATTCTCCTTTTTAGGTTAGTTTCAACTTTCTTAAAATCAAACTGTATACATGCTGGCTTGGGATAAAATGATTATGAATGGATACAAATTGAATATCATAGAAACAGAAATAGCTATTAAAAATAAACCACATGCATGGTGAGGGTGTATGACATTGATAATTCCAAAAAGATAAGGGAGCACAAAATGAAAGGATTAACCTGAAAAGGGAACTTTTCTAGTATGGAGAAATTGTGGAATCATCTTCAGTAGACTGCAACTATGATCTGTTGGTTTAATAAAATCTTCTTTTCTCTGTAACTTACTGCTGTCCAATCTCATTTGTGGCCCTCTCCATGCCAGAGGTTCTATGTTGCCACAAGGTCCAAACTTCTCTTGCTTTTTCTGCAATCTCAGAAGTAATACCCAGCCATGTTTATACTTTTTTTACTCTTTAGGAATGTGGGGGAACAATAATTTTCACAGTTCATGACAGTCCCATAAAGGTCTTTTTAGTAGAATAAAGTTCTTAAAACTTTGAGAATTTGGGGTAGCACATATGCATAATTATTCTTGACCCTACATGTTTTCATTGCAATGTCTTTAGGGAGATGTTATACACAATATAGACATGAATAAATTAAGTGAAATACCTTAATGTCACCCATTTATATGCATATTCTCTAATTCCAAGGGGAAACAAAAACTTTATTAAGTGTGTACAGTAGCACATCCTGGAGACATAAAGGCAGTACATATAATATAGGCCTTATTCACTGCTTATTTGGATAATCTTTTACATGACTTTGAATTTAAACTGTTTTATTTTATTTTTCAAAGAATAAGAATGTTTTTTCCCCTCCTCCTCACCACCACTATGGAGTAGAAGTAGGTGACGAGAAGGAAAAGAAAACAAAACCCTTGTAAGAAATAAGTATAATCAAACAGATTCCTATGGGCCATGACTAAAAAGATGTCTTAATTTGCATCTTGACTCAACAACCTCTATGTCAGAAGATGAATAGCTTGCTTTATCATTAGTCTTGACCAAAGGAAAGGGATTCATATTTTCACCAATATGTATAATAGTTCTTTTTTAGGGTAGGAAAAAACTGGCAGTGGAGGAAATGTTTGTCATTTAGATGAACAACTTATATAGTACAGGAGTTTAATGGAATATTATTATGTGATCAGAGATGATAAAAGGTTTCAGAGAAACCTTGGAAGAGATATAGACTTCTGAATTTATATGAACTGAGGCATAGTGAATAAAGTAAAATTAGAAGGACAATTTTTTTAAACTAATCACAGAACTGAAAAAGACAAGCCATTTGAAAAGATCCTGTTTCTTTCTGATTTAAGCTGCATTAATTTTTAATGCAAAATAGATTAATCAAATTTCACAATGAGAATTATTCATTTTATCTTATTTGATCCTCTTATTATTTCATTATTGTCAATTACCAATTCTTTTATTTATTAACTTCACTTATCTGATCAATCCACAAGTCTGAAAGGCGATGTTTTCCTTACTCCTCTAATTTATTTATAACACATTCCTTTTTATTTAAATTAGGTAACATTTGAAGTTTATTTTGCCATATGGTATGTAATAGTGACCTAGACTTAATTTTTGCCTGAATGCTTTCCAATTGTCCCAGAAGTTCTTGCAGAATAGTGTATTAATATCCTTGTATCTATGACTTTTGGCTTTATCACTTAACTATTGTGCTTCTTGGCTTCTTCATCTTGCATTCCCAATTTTTTCATCTGGGTAACCTATTGCTTATCTGGTATAAATTTATTTTGAGGGTTGTAGTTTTGTAATATACTTTGAGATCTGATATTACTAGCTCCCTTTCCTTTTTATCCTTGATGAATTGTTATTTTCCCCCTACATCTATACCACAATACTTTGATAGATTAATTGGAGTGGGATTGAATAAATAAATTTATTTAGGTCTTGTTTCTGTAATTATTGTTTGCATTTATTTTCATTTTTTATCTGTATCAATTCCTTCTATGTTTCTTGATAGGTAAACTGCCAAATATTTTATACATAAACTTATTATTTTAAATAGAATTTCTCTGTCTCTTCCAGCTGAATTTAATGGTAACATACAGAAATTCTACTCTGTTCTACTCTGTATGTGAGTTTATTTTTTATTTTGAAAAATTTCTGATCACTAATTTTTCTTGAATTTCTAAGATCCTCCAACTAAATCATCATATCACTTTCAAAAGTGATAAGTTTATATCCTCTTTACTTATTTATCAGTTTTGTTTTCTTACATCATTCCTTTAGTTAACATTTCTAGAACTATATTGAAATAGTAATGGCTAGTAATTGATCCTCTAATTTATCCATTTTATATATGTACATATATATGTATATATATGTATAGATATATATGAAACTCTTTTTTACTTATCATTTAAAGGAAGGTTGGTTTATTTAAATTTATTGTTTATTAATAAAATGTATATTGTCTTTTGAAAAGTATTTTGTCCATCTTCTGATATATCCTATGATTTTGTTATTCTCATTATATTCTATTATATTTATAATTTCCCTAATATTGATTACCTAATATTCTGAATTCTTCATATAAATCCAACTTGATCATATCTTTGTGTATATTTAAATTTGTTTTACAATATTCAATGTTTAACATTTGTCTCTTTGTCCATTAGGAATAGCTGTAAAATATGTTCTCTCCTTAAATTTTTTTTAATATTAAGACCATATTTATAACAGAAATAATTTGATAACAGTTATATTCCCTTTCAACTCCACCCAAAGCAGTTTGTGAAGTGGTTTAATTAATTGTCCTTTGAAAGTTTGATAGAAATGTATTTCCAACGGAGTGAATGCCCAGAAGTTGGAGAGAGGCTGAATAACTTCTGGTATATGAATGCTTTGGAATATTATTGTTTTGTAAAAAATGATGAGGTTGATTTGATAAAGTTTTAAAAAATCATTTGATCTAGACTCCATTGTCCTTCCCAAATTCTTGATATTTGTATTGGATAACTATATTGCTGAGAAGAATTGAGACATTCATAGCTGATTATCACACAAAGTTGCTGTTACTGTGTATGTTTTCCTGGTTTTGTTTATTTCATTTTTCATTATTGGTTCATACAAGTCTTTTCAGGTTTTTTCCCCCCTGAAATCTGCCTGTTTATCATGTCTAATTACATAATATTCAATTGCATTTATCCACTATACCTCGTTCGGTCATTTTTCAAATGTTGGTCATCCCCTCACTTTCTAATATTTTGCCATCACAAAAAGGGCCACTATTAATATCTTTTGTATATGTAGGTTCTTCCTTTCCCCCCTTTATGTTCTCTTAAGGATATAGACCTAGTATTAGTGTTGCCAGATCAAAGGGTTTGCATAATTTGGTTGCCCTTTAGTCATATTTTCAAATTGCTTTTCAGAATGGTTGGATCAGTTCTCAACAATCCATCAACAGTGAATTGGTATTCCAATTTTCCCACATTCTCTCCAAAATTTATTAAATTTCTTCTTTGTCACATTTACCACTCTGATGTGTATGAGATAGCACCTCAGAGTTATTTTATTTATATTTCTCTAATCAAAATGATCTATGGCATCTCTTCATATACCTATACATAGCTTTGATTTCTTCATCTAGAAATTGCTTATTCATATCCTTTGATCATTTATCAATTAGCAAATTATTTATATTCTTATAAGTTTATATTTTTGAGAAATTTCTATATTTGAGAAATGAGACATTTATGAGAAATAGTGTAAAGACTGTTTCCCAACTGTCTGCTTTTCTTCTAATCTTGGCTGGACAAATTTTGTTTTACAAAAGTTTTTAAATTTAATATAATCAAATTTATTTATTTTATATTTTGAATTGCTCTCTATTTATTGTTTGGTCATGATTTCTTCCTCTTCCCATAAATATCATAGGTTTGTCTCTGCAGTATGATTCTCAGGTATTTTATAATTGCCTACAGTTATTTTAAATGGAATTTCTCTCTCTTTCTGCTGGGTTTTCTTGATCATGAAAAGAATGCTAATGATTTATGTGGGTTTATCTTATATCTTACAACTTTGCTAAAGCTGTTAATTGTTTGAAGTAGTTTTTTAATTTTTTCTTTATGATTTCATCTGATACTTTTGTTTCCTCATTGTCTATTCTAATTCCTTTAATTTTCTTTCTCTTGTTATTGCTATAGCTAACATTTACATTGATTACTATATCAAGTAATAACAATCATATGAGCATTCTTAATTCAACCCTAATCTTATTGGAAAGGCCTCTAACTTATCCTCATTACAGATTACATTTGCTGATGATTTTAGATAGCTACTGCTTATTATTTTAAGCTATGTTCCTTTTAATACTATGATTTCTGGTGTTTTTTTATAGGAATGGATCTATATTTTTTCAAAAAGTTTTTCAGCATTTATTGAAATAATTATATGATTTCTGTTGATTTTGCTATTAGTTTTTTTATATTAAACCAATCTTACTTTCTTATTATAAATACTACCTGCCCATGATGTATAATTCATTTTATGTCTTGTTGCATTAACTTGCTAGTATTTTGTTCAAAGTTTGTGCATGTTGGATTTGTGAGAGAAAAAGGAACTCTCACCATAGACAGCATTTATGGAGAGTGTAGCGAGCTGTCGTCTCCAGAAGCTGCCAGATTGCTCTCTGGGAAGAGATCTGCTGTGTCTACTCAAATCTCTCAGACAGATTTTTCTTCCTGTAGAGAACCATTGTCTCCAGGCAGTTGCCGTTAACTCTTGTCCAGAGAAGTGACTTCCCTTCCTGCAGAGAGCCCCGTCAGGTCTGATGTAATGCAGAGACTTCTCCTCTTCCTGGAGTGCTGTCCTTCAGCCCTTTCCTTCCCCAGGCAGATTGCTTTCCAAGCTCAATGTTGCCTCTTTTTATCCTCCCAGAGAATGGGCATGGGATAATGCAAGGGCTTCTGGGAAGAACCACTTCAACCAATGAGCTTGCTCCTTCTAGGATTCCTAAGGTGTAAATTCCCTTTACAGGTCTGAGCCAGAGAATTGTCAAGTCAACCTGAGTTCTCACTTTGTAATTGTCCAGACAACCTGAGTTCTCACCTAGTAATCCTAACAGAGAGAAAGAAGAACAAACCTCCAATCCTGAGGTTTCTAAAGCAAAGCAACTACAGATGAAGCCCCAAAGAGAGACATGAGCTGGTCTCCATTTCACAAGACCTTCTTGGAAGATTGCATAAAGGATCTTACAAGAGAGTTAGAAGAAAAATGGGAAAATGAAATGAGATCATTGCAAGAAAGATTGGAAAAAATATTTAATGCCCTACAAAAGAAATGTGAAAAAAACACCAATTCACTGAAAAACAAAATTTGTGAAATGGAAAAAGAATGCAATGAACAAAAAATTCAATTGGCCAATTGCAAAAAGGAGCTAAAAAAGGTAACTGAAGAAAATAATATGCTAAAAATTAGAATTGAACAAACGGAAGTGAATGAATAAATAAGACTTTAAGAATCAGTCAAACAAAAGAAAGAAAGAAAGAAAGAAAGAAAGAAAAAATAGAAGAAAATGAGGAATATCTCCTAAGAAAAACAAATGACCTAGAAAATAGATCTAAGAGAGACAATCTAAGGATTATTGGACTTGCTGGAAGCCATGATTAAAAAAAAAAAAAGAACCTAGACATTATCTTACAGAAAATCATAAAAGAAAACTGCTCTGATATTTCAGAATCAGAAGGTAAAATAGCCATCAATTTTACCAATCATCTCCTGAAAGAGACCCTAAAATTAAATTGCCAAGGAATATTTTAGCTAAATTTCAGCACTATTATACAAGGAAAAGTTATTGCAAGCAGGTAGAAAGAAATAATTTAAATACTGAGGAGCCAAAATTAGGATTATCTAAAACCTAGCAATTTTCACCTTAAAGTGTTGCAGGGTCTGGATGGATATTCCCATAGGCAAAGGAACTTGGATTGTAGCCAAGAGTAAGCTATCCAACTAAAATGAACATTATCTTTTAGAGAAGAAGATGGACATCAAATGATATGGGTGAATCTATTTCTAATAAAAAGACCAGATATAATGAAAAGACCAGAACTGAACAAAATTTTGATCTCCAAACACAGAACTCAAGAGAAGCATAAAACAGTAAAAAGGAAAGAACTAATGAGAACTATATTTCTGTTATGGGTATACTTACAGAATGTGGGTATAATTTGATTTTATGATGATAATATGAAAAAGAAACTAGATGTAGAAAGGAGATTGTACTGGAAAAAAGAGGAAAAAGAGGCAAAAAATCTATTATAATTGAGGGAAAGAACGGAAGGAGATGAGCCTTGTGTGAATCTTACTCTCATAAGATTTGGCTCTAAGACAGAATTTCAGACATATTTGATTTGACAGAGAAACTTGTCTCACCTTAAAGGGAAATAAGAAGGAAAGGGGGAAAAGAAAGGGAAAGACTAATAGAAGGGAAAACAGAAGAATTAGGGGAAAGAAATAAAAAGGGGAGGGCTACAAAGGGTAGGGCTGTTTGAGGGAGATGGTTATCAAAAGCAAAATACTGAGGAAGAAGGAAGGGGGAAAGGAAAGAGAAAAGCATAATTTAGGGTAAATAAGATGGCAGGAAATCCAGAATTAGCTATTTTAACTGTGAATATGAATGGGATGAACTCTCCCATAACATGGAAGCAGATAGCAGTTTGGATTAAAAGCCAGAATCCTAAATATGTTTTTGCCAAGAAACACATTTAAAGCAGAGTGATACATACAGAGAGAAGGTAAAGGGCTGGAGCAGAATCTATTATGCTTCAAGTCAAGAAAAGAAAACAGGAATAGCAATTCTGATCTAAGATCAAGTAAAAAAAAAAAGATAGATCTAATTAAAGGAGATAAGGAAGGAAACTATATCTTACTAAAGGATATCATAGATAATAAAGTAATATCAATACTAATCATATATGCACCAAGTGGTATAACATGGAAATTTCTAGAGGAGAAGTTAAGAGAGTGCAACAAGAAATAGACAGCAAAACTATATTAGTGAGGGATCTCAACCTTACTTTCTCAGAACTAGATAAATAAAACCATAAAATAAATAAGAAAGAAGTTAAAGAAGTAAACAAAATGTTAGAAAAATTAGGTATGATAGGTCTTTGGAGAAAATTGAATGGAGATCTAAAGGGGTATACTTTTTTTTTTTTTTTTTTTTTTTTTTTTTTGGTGGTTCATGGAACCTATACAAAAATTGACCACATGTTAAGGCATAAAAACCTCAAAATCAAATGCAGAAAGGCAGAAATAGTAAATGCATTTGTTTCAGATTATGATCCAATAAAAATCATATGCAATATAAGGCCAGGAGAAAATACACCAAAAAGTAATTGGAAACTAAATAATCTCATCTTAAAGAATGAATGGATGAAACAGCAAATCAAAGACATAATTAATAATTTCATCCAAGAGAATGACAATAATGAGACAGCATACCGAAATTCAGCCAAAGTGATAAGGGGAAATTTTATATCATTAGATGCTTACTTGCATAAAATAGAGAAAGAGAAAATTAATAAATTGGGCTTGCAACTAAAAAAGTTAGAAAAAAAATTAAACTCCCCAAATACCAAACTTGAAATTCTAAAAATAAAAGGAGAGATAAATAAAACTGAAAGTTAAAAAAAAAACTATTGAATTAATAACTAAGACTAAAAGTTTGTTTTATGAAAAACCCCACAAAATAGATAAACATTAAGTTAATTTGATTAGAAAAAAGGAAAGAGGAAAATCAAATTGTTACTCTCAAAAGTGAAAATGGAGAACTTTCCACCAATGAAGAGAAAATTAGAGCAATAATTAGGAGTTACTTTGGCCAACTTTATGCCAATAAATTTGATAACCTAAGTGAATTGGAGGAATACCTACAAAATATAGATAGCCCAGATTAACAGAAGAGGAAATAAATTGCTAATTTAAAAAAAAGAAATACCAGCTTTTAATCAACTCCTTAAGAAAAAATCCCTAGTACTAGATGGATTTACATGTGAATTCTACCAAACATTTAAAGAACAATTAACTGCTATAATATATAAACTATTTGAAAAAATTAGTAACCAAAATCTCCTACCAAATTCCTTTTATGCCACACACATGGTACTGATACTTATACCAAGTAGGATGAAAACAGAGAAAGAAAATTATAGACCAATCTCCCTAATGAATATGGATTCAAAATCTTAAATAAAATATTAGGAAAGAAATTACAGAAAATCATCCCCAGGATAACACACCATGAACAAGTAGGATTTATACCAGAAATGCAGGATTGGTTCAATATTAGGGAAACTATTAACAAATCTGACTATATCAATAACCAAATTAACAAAAAATATGATTATATCAATAGATGCAGAAAAAGCACTTGACAAAATCTAATATCCATTCTTATTAAAAACACTGAAAAGTATAGGAATAAATGGACTTGAAAAATAGTAACATCTTTTTAAAAACATCAGTAGGCATCATATGTAATAGGGATAAACTTCCTAATAAGATCAATTAAAAAACTATTATAAGTAATACATAACTTTAGCAAAGTTTCAGGACAAAATAGGTTCACATAAATCGTCAGCATTTTTATACATCATTAACAAAATCCAACAGCAAGAGATATAAACAGAAATTCCATTTAAAATAATTATGGATAGCATAAAATATTTGGGAATCTATCTGCCAAGGGAAAGTAAGGAATCTAATGAGCAAAACTACAAAACACTTTCCACACAAATAAAGTCAGATATAAATAAGTAGAAAAATATCAAGTGCTCTTGCATAAGTCAAGAGAATATAATGAATATAACAATACTTCTTGAACTAATCTATTTCTTTAATGCTATGCCAATAAAATTCCCACAAAACTATTTTACTGACCTAGAAAAAAAATTCATCTGGAAGAAAAAAAGATCAAGGATTTCAATGGAATTTAAAAAAAAAAGCAAATGAAATTGGCCTACCTGTACCAGATCTAAAACTATATTATAAAGAAGGAGTCATCAAAACTAATTTGTGCTGACTAAGAAAAGGAACAGTTGATCAGTGGAATAGGGTAGGTTCACAGGACAAAATAATCAATGACTATACTAATTTAGTGTTTGACAAACCCCAAGATCCCAGCTTTTGGAATAAGAAGTCACTATTTGACAAAAATTGGGAACTAATATGGCAAAAACTAGGTATTGACCCACACCTAACACTATATACCAAGATAAGGTCAAAATGGGCTCATGATTTAGACATAAAGAATGATATTATAAACAAATTAGAAGAGCATAGGATAGTTTACCTCTCAGACCTGTGGAAGAGGAAGGAATTTGGGATCAAAGAAGAACTAGAGATCATTATTGATCACAAAAAAGATAATTTTGAATGTATAAAATTTTTTGTACAAACAAAGTTAATCCAGACAAGATTAGAAGGGATGCAATAAACTGGGAAAACATTTTTACCTTCAAAGATTTTGATAAAGGCTTCATTTCTAAAATATAAGGAGAATTAACTCAAATTTATAAGAATTCAAGCCATTCTTCAATTGATAAATGGTTAAAGGATATGAACAGACAATTTTCAGATGAAGAAATTGAAACTATTTCTAATCATATGAAAAGGTGCTCCAAATCACTATTAAATAGAGAAATACAAATTAAGACAACTGAGATACCACTACACACCTCTCAAATTGGCTTAAGATGACAGGAAAAAATAATGAACAGTGTTGGAAGGGATGCCGGAAAACTGTGACATTGATTATATTGTTGGTGGAACTGTGAACAGATCCAACCATTCTGGAGAGCAATTTGGAACTATGTTCAAAAAGTTATCAAACTGTCCATGCCCTTTGGTGTGTTTCTACTAGCTGCAAAGTTTCTTCTTATTCTACTTATATCCCAAAGAGCTTTTAAATGAGGGAAAGGGACCCACATGTGTTATTTTGTTTGTGGCAGCCCTTTTTGTAGTGTCTAGAAAATGGAAACTGAATGGATGGCCATCAATTAGAGAATGGCTGAATAAAGTATGGTATATGAATGTTATGCAATATTATTGTTCTATAAGAAATGAATAGCAGGATTTCAGAGAGGCCTTGAGAGACTTATTATGAATTGATGCTAAATGTATAAATATGTACTTAAATAAATTGATGTTAAATGAAATGAGCAGAACCAGGAGATCATCATACATGTCAACAAGAAGACTATATGATGATCAATTCTAATGGATATGGCTCTCTTCCACAATGAGATGATTCAAACCAGTTTCAATTGTTCAGTGATGAAGAGAGGCATCTACACCCAGAGAGAGAACAATGGGAACTGAGCATTTTCCGTCTTTCTGTTGATGTTTGCTTTATTTTGTCTTCTTTCTCAGGTCTTTTTTTCCTTCTTCATCCAATTTTTCTTATGCATCAAGATAACTGTCTAAATATGGATACATATATTGGACTTAACATATAGTATAATATATTTAATATGTGTTAGACTACCTGCCATCTAGGGGATGGGGTAGGGGAAGGAAAGAAAAATTTGGAACAAAATGTTTTGCAAGGGTCAATGTTGAAAAATTATCCATGCATATGTTTTGTAAATAAAAAGCTTTAATAAAAAAATGCTCTAAATCACAATTGATTTTTGTTGTTGTTCAATGATTTCTGACTCTTCATGACCACACTTGGAATTTACTTGGCAAAGATACTGGAATGATTTGCCATCCCTTTTCCAGCTCATTTTACAGATGAAGAGCTAACTGAAACAATTAGGTTTAAGTGCCTTGCCCAGGTTCACAGAATTAGTAAGTGTCTGAGGCAGATTTGAACCCAGGATGATGACTTCCTGAGTTCAAGGTCAGCATCTACCCACTGTGCCACCTAGCTATTCCTTTAACATTGATTGTAGAAATGAAAAAAGAAAAACTTTGAGGTATCACATTATACCTATCATGACAGGATAATAAAATGGTAAATGTTGGATAGAATGTGGAAAAATTTGGATGCTAATGCATTGTTGGAAGAGTTATGAACTTGTCAAACCATTCTGGAAAGCAATTTGGAACTATGTTCAAAGGGCTATCAAATTGTGCATACCCTTTGATCCAACAATACAGCAATATCCTCAAAAGTTCAAAAAAAGGGAAAAGGACCAATTTGAACAAAATTATTTATAGAAAATATTTTTGTGGTTGCAAAGAATCAAAAATTGAAGGAAAGCTCATCAATTAGGAACTGGCTGATGAAACTGTGAAATATGTTTGTGATGGAAAATGATTATAGCTCAAAAAATGGTGATCAAGATGTTTTCAGAATAAAATCTGTGAATAATTACATGATATGATACAAACTTTCAGGAACCACTTTAGACCTATACTTTAGAGGAACTTTGTGAGATAGTTAGGATGATATAAAATGTCTCTGAATAACCAGAAATTGTTACTCTAATATGTTTTCTAAAGGTGTATCTCACTACCTTTGTGCTGTAATCTTGAAAGCTTTTCCCTAGGATGATAGTGTATGGAAGAAGAAAGCATGATCCTAACTTGGATTGTGAGGGGAGGGGATGGGCGCTTTCTGGAACTTTTAAAAAGTTAATTGCATGTCTAATAAGCAATGAAAAGTACACTTGTTAAGTGCTTCTGAGCAACTATTCTAGCAACTTCAGAGCCAGTGGGTTTCTAATATCTGAGAACAATACTAGAGACTCTTTGGATATCTAACTCTTTTTATGCAAATGAAAGTTAAAACAGTATCCCTAGAGTGAATGCTACAATAGAATTATGAACCTGGAAGTTACTTGAGGGGCTGCATAACCCCTTCCTCATTTCACAGGGAATAAACTGAGATTCTAGGTGCTACAATGGATAGAGTTCTCAGTGTGGAATTGGGAAACCAGAGATCAAATCTGGCTTTAGAAATTTACTCTCTCTATAACATTAGGGAAATTATTGTGCTTCATTTTCCTCAAGTGCAAATTGGAAACAATGGCGTATTTATAAAGCTTTTCACACATAGTAGACATTATATAAATACTTATTTCTTTCCTCTTTCCCTTCCCTCCCCCTTCCCTCTGATTAGGGAAGTCAGGAAGTACTAGAGCTGAGATTTAAATTGAGATGATTAGAGTCCAAATAAAGTTCTCCTCACACTATAATATACAATCTAAATTTCTATAACAGTAAGAGAAGTCAGATTATTTATAACTCAATCCCTTGCCTTGATGTCTCTGAAAAGATTTTACAAATCATCATTAGGGCAGGCAGATTTGGTGTAATCTTTGCTATTTATTCTGTAATGGAGAACAAATAACAGTTCTTGCCTTCTGAAAATAGAGTCCTGCTGGACCTATTCTTCATATTTGGAGAATGATGAAGAAATGATGCCTAACTTGAGACATTCCTTGTAACAGTCTATCCAAGAGTGAAAAAGAACATATTTCAGGTAGCTGAAATATTGCTTTTCATCTTTTTCAATGTACCTGTGTTCTGTTCGAGATCTAATTATCCAGGACTGGAGAAGAAGCACAGAGAACAAAGTAAAGAAGAGATGAAAAGAGAGGATGGAAGCTGAAAGAAAAGGGGAGGAGGGCAAGGAAGAAAAAGAAAGGGAAAGAAAGAGAAAAAAAGAAGGGGAAGAAAGAGTAGAAGAGGAAAGGAGAGGAAAGTGAGAGAGAGAGAGAGAGAGAGAGAGAGAGAAAGAAAGGAGAGAGAGAGAGAAGGAGAAAGGAGAGAGACAGAGAGAGACTGAGAAAGACAGAGACAGAGACAGAGAAAAAGAGAAAGAGAGAAGAGAGAAGAGAGACAGAGAGAGACATAGAGAGTCATTGATTTATAGCTTGGAGGCAGCTTTCATACTGGTAGTTCCCTACAACAATATCACAAATTTGGAGCAAAAAAAAATCCTCTATTTCATCAAATATTCACCTTTTCTTTTAGTTTTGCTAGATGATTCTTGATTGTAATCTTAGCTTCATTCCAAACCCTCCAGTTCTTTAATTTAGAGAGGCCACTAAATCTTGTTTTATCCTGACTGTGGCTCCACTACACTTGAATTGTTTCTATCTGTATGCTTGACATATTTGGCTATTATATTCCTGGGAATTTTCACTTTGGAATCTCAGGAGGTGATTGGTGGATTCTTTCTATTTCTATTTTACCTTCTGGTTCTAGAATATCAGGACATTTTTGTTGATAGTTTCTTGAAAGCTCTTTTTAAAATCATGACTTTTAGGTAGACTAATAATTTATAATTTCTCTCCTGAATCTATTTTTCAGGTTAGTTATTCTTTTTCAATGAGATAGCTCATTTTTCTGTTTTTCCATTTTTTCATTTTGTTTTATTGTATTTTGATTTCTCATAAAGTCATTAGCTTCAATTTGCTCAATTCTAATGTGTAAGGAATTGCTTTCCTCAGTGAGCTTTTGTACCTCCTTTCCCAATTGACCAATTTTGCTTTTTAAGACAGTCTTCTTTAGATTTTTTTTTTTTTTGCAGAACTCTCAATTCCTTTTTTTAAAATTTTTTCTTCTAACTCTCTTACTTGATTTTCAAACTTTATAGAGCTTTTGACTTCTATAGCCTGAGGACAATTCTTTTTTATTTATTTTTTTTTCTTGGAGGCTTTGGATGTAGATTTGACTTTGTTATCATCTTCTGAGTGTGTTTTGATCTTTTGTCACCATAGTAACTTTCTCTGATTAGAAACTTTTTTTTTGAGTTCTGCTTTTTTTATTAGCTTGTTACTTGGCTTTTAACTCTTTATTAAAATATGGCTTTATTTCCAGGGTGGAGAGTGTGCTATCCCAAACTTCAAAGATTTAATGCAGCTATTTTCAGAAATCCTTCCAGGAACTGGACCACAAGCACTCTTTTCTGCCCTGTAAGTATTAGGAGTGTCCCACCCCATTGTAGCTGTAAGATCTAGTGTGCTAAAGCAACAGAGTTCTTCCTCCTTCATTGGCATAGGGACTGAGACTGTACTGGCATAGCCTGCATAGAGACTATATGCCTGACTCCCACCCCATTGCCACAGGCCTTCTCTGCTGAACTTCCAAGTCTTCATTGGTATCCCTAGGCAGAAAGGTCCAGAAGTCAGCAGTACCACCACAGATTCAGAGGTCCCACTTGCTGATGTTGGTATGGGAGCTGTGGATCTGGGCTGGAGCTGGCAATGAGGCCAAGACTGGGACATGGCTTCACTGGCATGACTTGAAGCAGGACTGCATGCTGGACTCCAATCTTGGAATCACAGACCTTTTCTTTTCAACTTCTGGGTTGCCTTCAGCTGAAAAATGTTCTACTCCATTTTGGGGATATCTGATGCTCTAAATTTTGTTTAGTCATTATTTAAAAAAAGTTTGTTTGGGGAAGAGATTGACTAAGTTTCTGCCCTTACTCTGTCATCTTAGCTCTGTCTCTTGGGTTGCTACATACCAACTAGTCTAAAACAATATTTAGAATAGTTTCAAAAGATTTTGCCTAGCTATCCACAGAGAGGAAAAAAAAAACTAAATAAAAATGTCTTTTGTACAGATTATGAGGAGCATTTGAATGGAAAACCTATTGGCCTCATCCATTGGTACACTATATTAGTCAGTCATTGAAAATGGACAGTAAACTGGGCACAGAATTGAACATAGTGAGTGTGAGCCATAATGCCTTTATACTACAAGTTGGACATATCAAAATTGGATATACTGTAGATACCTTATACCGGACATGTCCAAAATTTATTGTTCTCTTTCCTTCTAAATTTTCCCCTCTTCAAAACTTTCATATTACTGACAATGGCACCACCATTTTTCTAGCAAGTTAGGCTGGCAATCTATGTGCTATTTTTACTCTCTCCACATTCAATTTGTTGCCAAGGCTTTCTGATTTGATCTTTACAATGATATCTTGCAACCACCCTTTTCTTTTCTAACACTGCTGACACCTTGATAGAGGTCTTCTTCACTTTTAGTCCAGACTATTGCAATGGCTTGCTGGTTAGTTTCACAAGTCTCTCTTCACTTTAATTTATCCTTCACTTAGCTGGTAAAATTATCTCTGTTTAACCAGGTTTAACCATGTAAAGCCCATCCTGCCATTTAATAACTCTAGTGTCTCCCTACCAAGGTAGCATAATAAAAAAGATGACTGCATATGAAACCAAAATTTATTATGTGCTATTTGCTATTCCTTTTAAATAAATAATAAAATTATCAGATAAATTTCCTTTTGTTTTTCCTTCTTTTTTTCTTCCTCTCCCTCCCTCATCATAAAGATGGCTACTATTTATATCAAAATCTTTATTTGACATTTATTATATTTACAACCTTCATAACCTCCCCTGCCCCCAGTCACTTCATAAGACACTCCATTTTCCCTCTCTGGGTTATTTCTACGGACTACTCCTATACATAGAATGTTCTTTCTTCTCATCTCTGTCCTCTGGCTTTCCTAACTTCTTTTAAATTCCACCTAAAAATGTGCCTTCTATAAAAAGCCTTTTCCAATTGATCTTAATTTTAGTGCCTTTGATGACATGATGGTATACTTAGAGAACCCCAAAGACTCTGCTAAAAAGCTATTAGAAATAATTCAGAATTTTAGCAAAGTCGCAGGATACAAAATAAATCCACATAAATCCTCAGGATTTTTATACATTACCAACACAATCCAACAGCAAGAGATACAAAGAGAAATTCCATTCAAAATAACAGTCGATAGTATAAAATATTTGGGAATATATCTACCAAAGGAGAGTCAGGAATTATATGAGCAAAATTACAAAACACTTGCCACAAAAATAAAGTCAGATTTAAATCATTGGAAAGACATTCAATGTTCTTGGATAGGCCGAGCGAATATAATAAAGATGACAATACTCCCCAAACTAATCTATTTATTTAGTGCTATACCAATAAGACTCCCAAGAAACTATTTTAATGACCTAGAAAAAATAACAACAAAATTCATATGGAAGAATAAAAGGTCGAGAATTGCAAGGGAACTAATGAAAAAAAAGTCAGAGGAAGGTGGTCTAAGTGTACCTGATTTAAAGCTATATTATAAAGCAACAGTCACCAAAACCATTTGGTATTGGCTAAGAAATAGACTAGTTGATCAGTGGCATAGGTTAGGTTCACAGGACAAGATAGTGAATAAAAATAGCAATCTAATCTTTGACAAACCCAAAGATCCCAAATTTTGGGATAAGAATTCATTATTTGACAAAAACTGCTGGGAAAACTGGAAATTAGTATGGCAGAAACTAGGCATGGACCCACATTTAACACCACATACTAAGATTAGATCAAAATGGGTCCAAGATTTAGGCATAAAGAACGAAATCATAAATAAATTGGAGGAACATGGGATGGTTTACCTCTCAGACTTGTGGAGGAGGAAGGAGTTTGTGTCCAAGGGAGAACTAGAGACCATTATTGATCACAAAATAGAACATTTTGATTACACCAAATTAAAAAGTTTCTGCACAAACAAAACTAATGCAAACAAGATTAGAAGGGAAGTAACAAATTGGGAAAAAATTTTTACAGTTAAAGGTTCTGATAAAGGCCTCATCTCCAAAATATACAGAGAATTGACTTTAATTTATAAGAAATCAAGCCATTCTCCAACTGATAAATGGTCAAAGGATATGAACAGACAATTTTCAGATGATGAAATTAAAACTATTTCCACTCATATGAAAGAGTGTTCCAAATCACTATTGATCAGAGAAATGCAAATTAAGACAACTCTGAGGTATCATTACACACCTGTCAGATTGGCTAAGATGACAGGAACAAATAACGATGAATGTTGGAGGGGCTGTGGGAAAACTGGGACACTGATGCATTGTTGGTGGAGTTGTGAAAGAATCCAACCATTCTGGAGAGCAATCTGGAATTATGCCCAAAAAGTTATCAAAATGTGCATACCCTTTGACCCAGCCATACTACTACTGGGCTTATACCCCAAGGAACTACTAGAGAAGGGAAAGGGTCCTGTATGTGCCAAAATGTTTGTGGCAGCCCTTTTCATAGTGGCTAGAAGCTGGAAGATGAATGGATGTCCATCAATTGGAGAATGGTTGGGTAAACTATGGTATATGAATGTTATGGAATATTATTGTTCTATAAGAAATGACCAACAGGAGAAATACAGAGAGGCTTGGAGAGACTTACATCAACTGATGCTGAGTGAAACGAGCAGAACCAGAAGATCATTATACACTTCAACAATGATACTGTACGAGGATGTATGCTGATGGAAGTGGATTTCTTCAACATAGAGAAGAACTAATCCAATTCCAATTGATTAATGATGGACAGAACCAGCTACATCCAGAAAAGGAACACTGGGAAATGAATGTAAACTGTTATTTTTACCTTCTGAATCCAATTCTTCCTGTGCAACAAAAAATTCGGTTCTACACACATATATTGTATCTAAATTATACTGTAATATATTTAACATATATAAGACTGCTTGCCATCTGGGGGAGGGGGTTGGGGGAGGAAGGGAAAAAATCTGAATAGAAGTAAGTGCAAGGGATAATGTTGTAAAAAATTACCCATGCATATGTACTGTCAAAAAATGTTATAATTATAAAATAAAATAAAAAATTAAAAAAAAATTTTAGTGCCTTTGGAAAAAAATGCAAAGGAAGATGGCATAACTATCAGATTTCAAACTATATTATAATGTGTTATTTATTAAAACAATGAAGTACTAGCTAAGAAATAGAGTGGTAGATCAGAGAAATAGATTAAGTACACAAGAAAATAATAAATGATGGGGGAAGAGATGGTCTGTATGCATCAAAATGATCAATAACATCTTTTTGTCATGGCAAAGAATTGAAAATTGAGAAGATACTTATCATATGGGAAATGATTAAACAACTTGTGTATATGAATGTAATGGAACACTATCACAAAATGATATAGAATACTATGAGTTGATGAACCAAAAAACCTCAGAAAAACCTGGAAAGATTTATACAAACTGATACAAAATGAAATGAACAGAACCAGGAGAAAATTGTGCAAGTAACAATATTGTATGATGATCATTTTGAATGACTTAGCTATTCTCAGAAATATGATGATCCAAGACAATTTTAAAAATGTTTCATTATTAACATGTCTGCCATTCTGATCCAGAGAAAGAACTGATATAGTCAAAATCCAATTGAAGGACACTATTTTTCACTATATTTTTGTGTGTTTTTTTTTTCCTTTGGGTCTGTTTCTTTTTTCAAGACATAACTAATGGTGAAATATGTCTTAAATGATTGCACACATACCACATATCAAACTGCTTACCATTTTAGAGAGGAAAAGACAAGACAAGGAAGGGGCATAAAATTTGAAACTCAAAACTTTTAAAATGAATATTAAAATTATCTTTACAGGTAAATCAAGAAAAATACTATTGAAAATTCTAATGTCTTCTGTTGATTATTTCCAATTTATCTTGCACATAATTTGTTTGTACATATTTATCTATATGTTTTCTCCTCCATTTCACTGTGGGAGTGAGAGCAGGGTTTGACTTTTATCATTTTTATATATTACCCAGTGCTAAACACTCTGCCTGATACATAAACAATGTTTAATAAATATTTATTGAAAGATTTTGTAAATGATTGTTATGATTGTTAATGACCCCATACTTCTTTCTAGAACAAAGTCCTATCTTTCTTTTTTAAATATCAATATTCTTCTGTTGATGTGTTATGATTGCAGATCATTGAATGCAACAATCTCCAATGAGTTATAATAGAAGAACGGCCTCAGACAGTAATGGAGAGGTTTATGATGAGCACAGATAAGCTAGAAAAGATTATAAATAAAAAAAATTGTGCAGAAGTGTGTGAAGAATGTCTTCAGATATCTTATGCCCCTAAAGGAAATGGACTATTTCATAACAAGAACAAGGAACAACAATGGATTGCTTGTAATCTCAATTGATATCAATTTTGCACCAAGAAAGTACAATGAAGGCCACCCTAATCATTAGGTGGACTTTTTGCAATCTTGATAGGAAAAATTTGGGGAAGGACATAAAGAATAGTAGCACAAGATGTATAGAAACAAATGGGAAATAGTAATCTTAATTGTTGTAGATCAATGTTATTGCAAATTCATTAGAATATTGGAAGAAATTTCTCTAGAACATAGAACAATTAATTTCACATAGTGGGGTGTTAATAAATATTTTTACAATAAATCCATTAATTGTCTTTTTCTTTGTCCCACAGATTGAGAAAACAGTGCCTTATGCTTCCTGTCACCATGACCAGAAGAGGGCCATGCATAGCTTCCAATTTATACATCAGAATTAATCCAATTAAATCAAATCAAAGATATTATAGTTGCTATCTCAGCTTTCTCTGTAATTTGAACCTCTTCATAAGAGATCTAACTGCTCTGTGAAAGATTTTCACAGCCTCAGTCGAAGGAAATCCTTATCCAAACAAAATCTTCATAGTTTCTTAGGAGGGCAGAAGGTTTAGAATTGGTAAAACAGGGCACATATCTTGAGTCCTTGTCCACTAAATCAACAAGCAAGGCTTCATCATTTACAGACACATGATGAGGTTTTTCCAGGAATTTTTTCCCCATAGCATTTTTAATAGGTGCTTCATAAATAATACTTTATTGAAGTCACCTAGTGCACTGAAGACAAGCATGTTAAGGAAATCTGACTAATTAAAGCAAGTCAGGAAACCCAGTAATGAAAATTCAGGCTATGTCCACTGTGATGTCTGATGAAAACTGGGAAATTCAGCCAGTCATCAAGATGTTCCCCAAGATCTAGATGTTTGTCAATATTTTCACACAGCTGGTCAGAGGGTGGGAGTTGGAAACTATTTTAAATCCACTATATATTATAAGAGAACAGATAAAAATAAAGATTCTAGCAGAAAGGGCAAAGATAGAGGAGAAGGAGAAAATTACTCTCTCTTAATAGAATAATATACTGGCTTACATAGTGTTCAAGATTACAGAACCTATTGTCAATCCATGATTGATGATAATGATGATGATAACAACATAGGCACATGCATATTATATATGCACATGGATCTATACATGTACATACATATGCATGCATATATATGTATGTGCAATATGTGTACATTTATATGTATATATATATATATACACACACACATTTAACATAGTACAAGACACATAGCAGGTTCTTAATAAATGTTTATAGAATGGATAAATACATATTTTATTTTATCAAAAGGCAATGTGGTGTATTAAATAGAATGATGCTTTGAAATTTGGGGAAATCAGCTTTCATATCCTTTGTTTGCTATATACTCTGAGCATGATCTCAGGAAACTCAATTAACTTTTCTGGACTTCACTGAATTCCTTAGGATTTATCTATCAAATAACTGAAGGTTATCTAGTTATTTTGGTGGAGAGAATTCCTGACTATAATGACAAAATAACTCTTCCAGAAATAATAGGTTGTTAAATGACTTATTTAGAGACATCTATGGATGGAATAGAAGCCAGTAAATTTCTATTGTCATTCTAATTTTATTGCTTTTGATCTGGGTAACCTCAGGGAAACCACTTAACTTCTGGCTATTTGGTTGTGTATCAATGAGAATCATCAGGAATCCCTGTATTTCTTTCAGGGTTTTCATGGTCTTAGAGGGAGACAGAATAGGAAAAGGTACCCTGAAATCTCGAAATCAGTATATAATTAGATTGTTGTCATACTTTCTCTCCCTTGACCAGTAAACATACCTCCTCTTCTCAGAATCTTTATCTTCTCAGGCATGGAAAACTCCATGTTTAGAGGAAAGAGTAGAGATTATATGCTTAGTGACAAGTATGACCTTGTTATGATGTGGCTTGAAAGGAAGCATAATAGACTTCTCTAAAATCTTCTCCCTCCACCCTTCTCCAAGGGAATCTTTCATTCATGCCTGGAAATGAAGCAGAAAGTTGTGACCAAAGGACATTTTCTACTTCTTCTCCTCCTCCTCCTCCTCCTCCTCCTCCTCCTCCTCCTCCTCCTCCTCCTCCTCCTCCTCCTCCTCCTCCTCCTCCTCCTCCTCTTCCTCCTCCTCCTCCTCCTCCTCCTCCTCCTCCTCCTCCTTCTTCTTCTTCTTCTTCTTCTTCTTCTTCTTCTTCTTCTTCTTCTTCTTCTTCTTCTTCTTCTTCTTCTTCTTCTTCTTCTTCTTCTTCTTCTTCTTCTTCTTCTTCTTCTTCTTCTTCTTCTTCTTCTTCTTCTTCTTCTTCTTCTTTTTTAATTAATTTTATAATTATAACATTTTTTGACAGTACATATGCATAGGTAATTTTTTTTACATTATCCCTTGTACTTCCTTCTGTTCCAAATTTTTCCCCTCCTTCCCTCCACCCCCTCCCCTAGATGGCAGGCATTCCCATACTTATTAAATATCTTATAGTATATGCTAGGTACAATATATATGTGCAAAACCGAATTTTGTTGTTGTTGCAAAGGAAGAATTATATTCAAAAGGTAAAAATAATCTGGGAAGAAAAAACAAAAAAATGTTTACACTCATTTCCCAGTGTTCCTGTTCTGGATGTAGCTGATTCTGTCCATCATTGATCAATTGGAATTGGATTAGCTCTTCTCTATGTTGAAGATATCCACTTCCATCAGAATACATCCTCATACAGTATCATTGTTGAAATGTATAATGATCCCCTAGTTCTGTTCGTTTCACTCAGCATCAGTTGATGTAAGTCTCTCCAAGCCTCTCTGTATTCCTCCTATTGGTCATTTCTTACAGAACAATAATATTCCATAACATTCATATACCATAATTTACCCAACCATTCTCCAATTGATGGACATCCATTCATTTTCCAGTTTCTAGCCACTACAAAAAAGAGCTGCCACAAACATTTTGGCACATACAGGTCCCTTTCCCTTCTTTAGTATTTCCTTGGGATATAAGCCCAGTAGTAGAACTGCTGGGTCAAAGGGTATGCACAGTTTAATAATTTTGGGGGCATAATTCCAGATTGTTCTCCAGAATGGTTGGATTCTTTCACAACTCAACCAACAATGCATCAGTGTCCCAGTTTTCCCACAGCCCCTCCAACATTCATCATTATTTTTTCTTGTCATCTTAGCCAATCTGACAGGTGTGTAGTGGTATTGATGGGGGTTGAAGTCCCTTTACGATTCCTTTCTAATTGCCCAACCCACTGACCTTGATTCACAAATGCTAGTCAAAGGCACCCTTTGTATATTCAGGCCCAGCCCTCACCCTCAGCTCAGCTTCCCCCAGCCCTCCCCTGATCTGAGCTAACTGAAAAGCCCGCTGAGAACTTAGGGATGCCACCCATCATCTTTTGTGTATAAAAGAGGTGAGCCAGAACACCCTCTTTGCAGGAGCCCTCCCAGCCAACACATGGTATTCTTCCAGCCATGTAAGGGTTCCTGCCTGCCCAGTGGCCACCTTTGGCCCTGGCATCTTTATAACTGAACTTTACTTCCAAATTTCTACAATAAACCTTTTAATTATCAATCTAGGTTTTCAGGCCTGTAAATTCATTTTATAGGGGACACTGCGCCTCATGGGATTATCTTATTATCTATGTGCCAAGAAATGGAGTTCCCCCTTTGCATTCCTTCATTAGTATCTCAGAGTTGTTTTAATTTGCATTTCTCTGATCAATAGTGATTTGGAACACTCTTTCATATGAATGGAAATAGTTTTAATTTCATCATCTGAAAATTGTCTGTTCATTTCCTTTGACCATTTATCAATTGGAGAATGGCTTGATTTCTTATAAATTAAAGTCAATTCTCTGTATATTTTGGAGATGAGGCCTTTATCAGAACCTTTAACTGTAAAAATGTTTTCCCAATCTGTTACTTCCCTTCTAATCTTGTTTGCATTAGTTTTGTTTGTGCAAAAGCTTTTTAATTTGATGTAAACAAAATTTTCTATTTTGTGATCAATAATGATCTCTAGTTCTCCTTTGGACACAAATTCCTTCTTCCTCCACAAGTCTGAGACGTAAACTATCCTATGTTCCTCTAATTTATTTAAATCTCGTTCTTTATGCCTAAATCATGAACCCATTTTGATCTTATCTTGGTATATGGTGTTAAGTGTGGGTTCATGATCTGTTTTCCAGGTCTGTTGTCTTCCCAATAAGGTACTTGACATTCTTTTCAATTGTTTCGTTTTTCTGGTTTTGCTTGACTACTTCTTGGTTTCTCCTTGAGTCATTAATTTCTACTTGTTCGAGTCTAATTTTCAATGATGCATTTTCTTCACTCACTTTTTTATATCTTTTTGTAATTATCCAATTGAGTTTTTAAGTAAGTTTTTTTTTTCCTATGGAATTTTTTTCCATTTCATCCATTTTATTTTTTAGAGAGCTATTTTCTTTTTCCAGCTCACTAATCATGTTTTCCTTGGAGTTGTTTACCTTTTCTAATTCACTAATTTTATTTCTCAATGATTTGTTTTCTTTATCCACTCTTTCTTTAAATGAGTGGAATGACTTCTCCAGGCTCTCTTTTCAAGCTTCCTTTTCCTTTTCTTATTTCTCTTCTAGCTGTCTTGTGAGAGTCTTTTTGATTTCCTTTATGAGAGTCTTTTGTATTGAGGAGCAGATCCTATTGCCCTTAGGGGATTCCTCTGGAGACAATCTGCTTTTAGTCTCCTCAGTATTTGAAGTCTGCTCTCTCTCCATACAGAAGCTGTCAATGGTTAGAGCCCTTTTAAATTTTTTGTTCATTTTGTCAGAGTGGGAATCAAAGAAAACAAATTGACAAGAGAAGCAATTGGTCTGTTTTGGGGAGGGGATGGGGCTGGATGGTGTTACCAAGCTTACTCTACAGACTGCGAGAGACAGCAGTGAGACACTAATAGGACAGCAATGGCTGTTGTGCTCTGAGGCTCTAAGAACGGGCTGAGTCCCTCCAGGTGGGGTTGGGAGTGGCCGGGTCCCGAGAGACACTAGCTTTCTGGGGTTTTATTCTTCACTTCTGGTGTTTATGGTGTTTACACCCTCTCTGCTGCTCCTGGCTTGCTGCCAAGATGGAACATCCACACTTGGGTAAAAGTCTTTTCACAGAAATGGAAAAGATCGCACCCCACCCCCCCCTCTGGTCTTAGCTGTGTGAGCTTCCTGCCTTGCTCTCACTGCCTGCTCTCAATCTGCGCCCAGTCTGTTCGACCCTCCCCTGAGCAAACACAGACCTTCTTTGGCAAATTTCAAGGATGTCTTCTGTTGGAATTATTTATGGGTTTCTTTTATGGTCAAGCATTAATTCCAAGGCTTGTCATGAAGTAAGTCCTGAGAGAAAATGCGGAGCTCAAGCAGCTGTCTGCCTCCATGTCCCCATCTTGGCTGGAAGTCCTCCATTCCCTTCTTCTTATACAGAGGGGACTTACCAACTCAGAAATTATATCTATTTACTCTCTTAAATATTGTTCATATATGGGTTTTGATTGGGTCCCTTCCAACTTGTGATTGCTTTGTCAGTTTGGAGAAAGGAATATCCCAATCTCTTTATCCAAGGTTTGGACTTCTTTCTCATGAAATAACAGTTCCACATTGCTATTATGAACAGTTCAGTAGCACAGTGGATAGAGCACTGCTCTTGCAATCAGGTTAAATCCAGTCTCAGACACTTACTTGCTATATGATCCTGAGCAAGTCATTTAATCTGTTTGCCTTAGTTTCTTTATCTAAAAAATGACTGGAGAAGTAAATGGGACACCATTCCAATATCTTTGCCAAAAAAATCTCAAATGTTATCACAAAGAGACATACATGCTTCAAATGACTTAACAGCAATGACCAATTCTAAAGTGAGCAAACATAGCAAACAAACCCATTTATTCATATCATTGCAAAACCAAAATAGCAGTAGATATGATAGGGGAATAGCCCCTTTAAGATTCCTTGTTTGATCTACAGCTTCTTTTGGGACTGACCTTTGATTTACAAGATCTGATCAAAATCACCCTTTTGTAAGGGGAGAGATCCTATCTGAGCCAGTTTGGGCTTGTACCCAGTCCCCACTGGATCTGAGCTGGCTTGAATTTTCTCAACCCCCAACTATCTGCTCCGGTTTCCCCAAAACAGTTTCTTCCTTATCTGAAAAGCCCGCCAAGAATTTGCCCACTGCCCTAGGCTTCTTGAAGCAGATAAAAGAGCCAAGGTGAAATCATCCCTTGGCAGAGAGTTGAAACATGCCAGGCAACCATGCTTTGCAAACTCTATATCCCACCTCTTGTGGTGTATTTCTTCCTCTATCTAATGCCTTTTACTAACCAGACTTTAACCTTGCTTCCAAACCCTGCAATAAACCTCTTTTTATCAATCTAGGTTTTTGGGCCTGTAAATTCATTTACAGGGGACTCTAGCCATCACTAGACCTCATTTAACTTTGTATCCCTGTGCCAAATCCAAAGGGGATGCAGGGGAGCTCCATTTGACTCTCTGTACCCCAATCCTGCCACTAGACCTCAATTAATGCTAACTTTAATGAGGTATAAACCTCATCATTAGGTATTTACATCATCAGAAACAACATTAAAAAAAGATTAATGTCAACTTTGCTGTTGCACACCAAGGACCATAGGATCTTTCCATCTAATTTGCAACTGAAAACTTTTATATGTATTGGCTTTCCCATTCATTTTGACCTACTTGAGCTCTGGTACTCTCTCACATTTCTGTACATATTTCCACTATTTGATACAGTTTTTACTCATTTTGAGGGCTTGCTAAATGTTTAATTCATTTATTCACATGTGTAGTGTAGCCATGGAACCATGACAAAATTTTTTCTTTCCCATTTCTTATTGAAATCACATCTGACCAATTGGAGAGAAACATAGAGACAGAGAGAATGAGAGAGCAGGAGGGAGAAAGAAAGAGGTGGGAAGAAGGGAGTGAGAAGGGGGAAGAAGAAGGGGAGAGAGGAGGAGAGAGGTGTAGAAAAGGCATTATGCTGAATTATCAGCTTTTTCAGGCTCCATCTCTTCCTAGGCTCAAAATTTCCATAAAACTGGTTGTTTAGGATGGTGTCTGTAGAGGAGATATAACTCATTCTTTCATGACTCTAGGTCAAAAAAAAAAAAAAAAAAAACATGACATCAGGAAGTTGACACTATGACATGTAAGTGAATTGGGTTTAAATGAGGAAGGATTATGTAAAGTCACATCTGCCTTACTTTCCATTCTAGTGCAATCTGGGTCCATTAGGCAGATATAATTCAGAAAGACTGGAGATGGCCTGGATGCAATGGGAGGCTAACTCTGACTGAGGCCACACCCATTCAGCTATTTACACTAGGTAGCAATTAAGGCAAACATTTCTCTTTTGGCCAGAAACCCTGAGGGTCTTCCCCTCCCAGATTTATTTGTTTTGTTTTGTTTGTTTGTTTGTTAGGGTTTTTTTTTTTTTTGTTTGTTTTTGTTTTTTGTTGTTGTTGTTGTTGTTGTTGTTGTTGTTTTTTGGACTAGGTGAAAGAGATCTTTCTTTGCCTGAATTGCTACCTGGCAATTATATGTTAATACATACAATATAACTGTATGTATAAATATATGAGTATACACACACAGATACACACACATACTTTTTCCTTAATTTCCAAGTTTATATATGTCTCAAACAAAAATATAATTCATGGCTTCTCTACCATCTGCCTGAAAAATCTTTAACATAGTGATATGTAAATGAATTAATGGACAATAATGTCTTATAATGATCCCCTCTTTCAGTTAGTTCTTTTGTTTTTAGCAGACTTTCAAACAACTCTTCTCAGCACATTTGAGTTTTCTCTCAAATCCTCATAACTGGCTCAATCTGAGAAAAAAAAAATGGAAGTGTTCTTTTTTAGTCCCTTTTGGTAACTAAAATGGCCATATATGAAAGTGGTGGTATATTTGCATACATATATACTGAAAAATAATCATACTCAATTGTTGCATGAAATATTTTCTATTTATTTGAAATTTTGAAAATTTTAAATAAAAATATTCATTTTTATGACTTTTGCCTTTTACTACTCAATGACATTTTCCTACTAAATCTGAATATTGGTTGTGCTTTTAGATTTAGACAAAAAAAACAGTCTATATTTATGTCATGTTGTTGACAAGAAGTACCATAGAGTAACCGAAAGACCAATTGCCTTTGCCAACACTATCTGTGTGATTATGAATATGTTACTTAGCCACTTTTTCTTATTTATAAAATGAGATTAGAAGCTATATTGGGTTAATTTCAGCTTTAAATCTCTGATTTATGTATTTCCAAATTATGATGGGTGAGGAATGGGGATGAAAGGAAATGTTTATATTGTTTTGAGTGGAGAGAGAGTAGGGGAAATAAATAATTTTCTAGTGTAATGTGGAGGCCATAGTCCTACTTTAGCAAGGCATAGCTCAACCCCAAAGAAGATATAATCAAACAATTGGAGAGTAGAAAATTAAATTCTACTCTTGCTACATTAATATATTTTCAGACCTATCTCTAATATAATTATTCCTACTGTTATCCTCCATCACTTCTCTCCCCACCCTTCCCTCTGCTGTACAAGCTCTCAAATACTTTACTCCTGAGCCAGACTCCATTACCCAGAATCTCCCTGGCACCCAAAATATCATCTGTCTATATGCCATTTAGAAAATTCTTTTCTCACCCTTCTTCCTCAAATGAGTCTTTAGTTGTGGCAAGTACCCAGGATTGTTGTAGAGCAAAAATTTCAATTTCTAAATTTTATAACATACAATTAGTAGTATAGATATTTATTATTTATAAATGAGCAAATATGCATATTTTGGGGGTGCATTCTTATATTTTTAACTAATGTGGTATTTAGAGACCCCTGCTCTAAAGGATGTGCCTTTAAAATTCAATGCAAATTTGCAGTATCTCAGTGTCTTACATTTGGAGAGAATCTTAGAGGTTATCAATTCCAACTGGTACCTAAATAAGAATAAATTCTACAGCATAAAGAAGGAAATGATATATAGTGAAATAAGCACTGATTCTGGTCACTGTTTAGCTTTAATGTTATGCTTTGACCAATGAAAAGACTCAGTTTCCTTATCTCTAAATAATGCAATACTGGTTAATGACATTATAAGAAGGCAGTGTGATGTAGCAGAAGCAAAACTGGATTTGGAATCAGTAAGAAGACACAGATTCAAATCCTGGTTTTATTGATTATAGAGATATCCTAGATGAGGATACTCTCTCTTCAATGCAGGTATTCAACTTTCTAACTTTGAAAGTTGTCTAAAACAAGAAGAGGGGAACTAAATTGCTCAGGGTCACAGAACCAGGATGCATCAAAAGTGGGACTTGAATGAAGAACTTCTGGACTTGGAATAAATTCTCTAACAATCCCCAATTTGTCAATACAAATATTGAACAGACATATAATTTATGTGAATATGATTTATTTATTTATCAGGACAACTGACCCTAAAAAATGTTTCCCATTTTTCTACTTCCCTTCTAATTTTGGTTGCATTGGACTTGTTTATGCAAAACCTTTTTACTTCAATGTAATAAAAATTATTCATCTTGCATTTCATAATGTTTTCCTATTTGGTAATGAATTTTCCTCTTTTCCACAGATCTGAGAAGTAAACTATTTCTTATTCTCCTTTTTTTTTTTTTTTTTTTGCTTTTGATATTACACTTTATGTCTAAATCATGTACCTTTTTTGCCTGTTCTTGGTATACAATATGAGATATTAGTCTATGCCTAGTTTCTGCCATAATATTTTCCTGTTTTCCCAGCAGTTTTTTTTTAAATCAAATACTAAGTTATTATCCCAGAAGTGGGGTGTCTTTCAGTTTATCAGGATTGTTGATTATTATATCTTGTGTATCTAACCTATTCCACTGAACTACCACTGTATTTCTTACCAAGTACCAAGTAGTTTTAATAATTACTGTTTTATAATATAGTTTTATATCTAGTACCATTAGGCCTCCATGCTTCATATTTTTTAATTGGTACTCTTGGTATTCTTGACCTTTTGTTCTTTAAATGAATTTTGTTATTCGTTTTCTATATCTTTAAAATAATTTTTAGCAGGTTAATTGGTAAGACACTGAATGAGTAAATTAATTTAATTAGAATTGTCATTTATTAGCTACCCATGAATAATGGGTATTTTTCTAATTGTTTGGCTCTGACTTTATTTGTGTGAAAAGTGTTTTGATAACTATGTTCATACAGTTCCTGAGTTTGTCTTGGCAGGTGAATTACTAAATATTTTATATTGTCCATTGTTATTTTAAATGGAATTTTTTTTTAATATCTTGCTGCGGGGCTTTGTTGGTAATACATAGAAATGCTGATGATTTATGTTGTTTTGCTTTATATCCTGCAACTTTCCTAAAGTTGTCAATTATTTCAAGTATTTTTTTTTAGTTGATTCTTTAGGATTTCCTAAACATGCTATCATGTCATCTGCAAAGAGTGATAGTTTTATTTTTTCATTGGCTATTCTAAATCTTTTAATCTCTTTTTCTTCTCTTATTGCTGAAACTAACATTCTTAGTAGAATATTGAATAATGGTTGTGATAATGGCTATATTTACTTCATCTTGGTCTCATTAGAAAGACTTTTAAGTTATCACCATTACATATAATGCTTGCTGATAGTTTAAGATATTTTAAGAGGCCACTTATCATTATTAAGAATATTCCCTTTATTACTATGTTCCCTAATTTGGGAGGAATTATTTTGTTTTGTTTTTGCTTAGGCAGTTGGGGTTAAGTGATATGCCCAGGGTCACACAGCTAGGCAGTGTTAAGTGTCTAAGGCCAAATTTGAACTCAGGTCCTCCTGACTTCAGGGCTGATGCTCTATCTACTGTGCCACCTAACTGCCCCTGTTCCCTAGTGTTTTTAAGAAGAATAAGTACTCGGGGGCGGAGCCAAGATGGCAGAGAAGAAACACAGGACTCAGTGAACGTCCTCACTCCCTCACAACCAATTAGATAAATTAAGTCTCAAAATTAGCTCAGGACTGATAGATACCACAAGGACTGGAAGCACGACTTACCAGCTGAAGAGAATCTGGAGTTTCAACAGGAAAGGTCAGTTCTCAGGGGAGGAATAAGAAAGACCAGCACAGACAGTGGGGTAGGGGCACACTGCGCCCATTGCGCTGGGAAGGGCTCTGGGATCAGAGAAGCCACTGAGGTAAAGGAATCTGGCACAGGCTGTTAGCTCTTCTCTGCTAATTATTTAGCAGTTCAGAAGAGAAAGCCAAAATATTTTAAAACTCAAATTAGATTTTCCCCGACCCGGGGGGTGACTCAGCAGAGAATCGGCACCAGGGGGTGTGGCCTCAGCTACCACCTGAGAATAGTTAAGAGATTGACAAGTGGGTGGATACGGCCCAAGGCAACACACACTGCCTAGCTTAGCTGGAAGGAGTGGAACTCAGCTCCAGGAAGTCCCAGAGAAGCGGAACCTTTGAACTAGGGACCGCGGTTTCTGGCAGACACTTCCAGTTTGAGCGCAGGGGCTTCTCACGTCACCTGCTGCAGACATCCACTCCCCACCCGGACACATAGGCTGGGCTTCGTGCTGTCTTCACTATTCTACGCCCTCGAAGCACAGTAGTGCTAATCACCTCTGAGGCACTTCCAGGGAGGGGGTGGGGAACTCTCTCCCAGAGCTCTCTCTTAGCTCAGGCTCAGGAGCCGCTGCATCCATCCGGTCTGGGAGGAAGCTGGTAAAGAAGTAAATAATTTCCTACCCCAGGGACAGACCCCAAAAGATTTTTTTAAGTATGAGCAAAAAAGCTAGAAAAACCATAGATTCCTTCTATACAGAGAAAGACCGGGTATCCAACCCCGAGGAAGTTGACAGCAGAGAATCAACAGACAACAACCTAAAGGGGAAGGATTCCTGCCCCCCATCACATAACTCTCTCCTAAAAGAAGCTCTTAAAAAATTGAGGGAGATCGAAGAAAAATGGGGAAAGGAAAGGGAAGTTATGATAGAGAATAACAACGTCCTGAAATTGGAGTTGGAAAAAATAAAGAATTCACAGGAGATGCAGGGAAACAAAATTAGTGAATTAGAAAAGGTTAAAAAAACACAGGAAAGTAGGATTTCTGAATTGGAAAAGATAAAAAAGTCTCAAGAAAATAGAATTTCTGAATTGGAAAAAGAAAATAATTCTCAAAAAAAAAAAATTAGGGAAATGGAAAAAAACTCAATAGAGCAAAATAATTCATTTAAAAATGAAATTGGGCATTTACAAAAAGAACTAAAAACTGTGAAAGAAGAAAATAACTCCTTAAAAGTCAGGATGGAACAAATAGAAATGAATGATTCACAGAGAACCCAAGAATCAGTCAAACAAAACAAAAAAAAATGAGAAGCTGGAGAACAACGTCAAATACTTACTGGGAAAATCTATAGACCTGGAAAATAGATCTAGGAGAGATAATTTGCGGATTATTGGACTTCCAGAAAACTATGACCAAAAAAAGAGCCTAGATTCTATTTTACAGGAAATTATCAAAGAGAACTGTCCAGAGATAATAGAAACAGAAGGGAAAGTAGATGTGGAAAGAATTCATCGAACTCCTTCTGAAATAGACCCTAAAAAAAGAACACCACGGAATATTGTGGCTAAGCTACAGAATTACCACACAAAGGAGAAAATCCTGCAAGCAGCTAGAAAAAAACAATTTAAATACCAAGGTGCCACAATAAGGGTCACCCAAGATCTGGCTGCCTCCACATTAAAAGATAGAAGGGCCTGGAACCTGATATTCCGTAAGGCAAAAGATCAAGGACTGCAACCACGAATGAACTACCCAGCTAAGTTTAGCATCTTTTTCCATGGAAGAAGATGGTCATTCAATGAAACAGAGGAATTCTATATGTTTCTAAGAAAAAAACCAGACTTAAACAAAAAATTTGATCTACATCCACAAGACTGAAGAGAAACAGAAAAAGGTACACAGAACCCTTGAGAACTGTAACTCTGTTGTGGGTATATAAAAAATACTCAAGGATAATTTGATTTTACTGATATAAAAGAAAAAAAGGGGGGTGTGGTAAAGGGAAGGAGGTCGGTTCAGAAAAAGGGGAAGGAGTGATAAAAAGAGGGAAACTACATCCCAGGGAGAGACATAGAAAATACACCATATCTGAGGGAACTTAGTGAGGGGGAGAATCATTGTGTGAATCTTACTCTCATCAGAAGAGGCTCAAAGAGTAAATAATTAACATATTTGTTTTTCAGAGAATTTTCTCTCACCTCATTAAAAGGGGGGAGAGGAAAAGGGGAAAGGAAAAGGAGAATAAGTGAAGGGACTTGGAGGGAGGGGGGAGGGATCCTAAAAAAAAAAAATAGGGAGGGTTGTGCGTCACAAGGGGGGTCTGTAAATTAAATATCGGGGAGGGGGATCAGGGGGGTCAAGGGAAAAAAGTATAATCTCGGGATAATACGATGGCAGGAAACACAGAATTAGTAATTTTAACTGTAAATGTAAATGGGATGAACGATCCCATCAAACGGAGACGGATAGCAGATTGGATCAAAAAGCAGAACCCTACAATATGTTGCCTACAGGAAACACACTTAAAGCAGGGAGATACATACAGAGTAAAGGTAAAAGGTTGGAACAGAGCCTATTATGCTTCAGGTAAAGCCAAAAAAGCAGGGGTAGCTATCCTTATCTCAGATCAAGCAAAAGCAGAAGTAGATCTCGTTAAAAAAGATAAGGAAGGAAACTATATCCTGCTGAAAGGTAGCATAAATAATGAAGCCATATCAATACTAAACATATATGCACCAAGTGGTATAGCATCTAACTTTCTAAAGGAAAAGTTAAGAGAACTGCAAGAAGAAATAGACAGTAAAACTATAATAGTGGGAGATCTCAACTTTGCACTCTCAGATTTAGACAAATCAAACCACAAAACAAACAAGAAAGAAATTAAAAAAGTAAATAGAACATTAGAAAAACTAGGTATGATAGACCTTTGGAGAAAACTGAATGGCAATAGGAAGGAATATACTTTCTTCTCAGCAGTTCATGGATCCTATACAAAAATTGACCATATATTAGGACATAAAGATCTCAAAATTAAATGTAGGAAGGCAGAAATAATAAATGCCTTCTTCTCAGATCACAATGCAATAAAAGCTACATTCAGTAAAAAGTTAGGGGTAAATAGACCAAAAAGTAATTGGAAACTAAATAATCTCATCTTAAAGAATGACTGGGTGAAAGAGCAAATTATAGAAACAATTAACAATTTCACCCAAGATAATGATAATGATGAGACATCATATCAAAATCTTTGGGATGCAGCTAAAGCAGTAATAAGGGGAAATTTTATATCTTTAGAGGCTTATTTGAAGAAAATTGAGAAAGAGAAGATTAACGAATTGGGCTTACAACTTAAAAGGCTAGAAAAAGACCAAATTATAAACCCCCAAGCAAAAATTAAACTCGAAATACAAAAATTAAAAGGAGAAATCAATAAAATTGAAAGTAAAAAAACTATTGAATTAATAAATAAAACCAAGAGTTGGTTTTATGAAAAAGCCAATAAAATAGATAAACCTTTGGTAAATTTGATCAAAAAAAAGAAAGAGGAAAATCAAATTGATAGTCTTACAAATGAAAAGGGGGATCTTTCCACCAATGAAGAGAAAATTAGAGAAATAATAAGGAGTTACTTCGCCCAACTTTATGCCAATAAATTTGATAACTTAAGTGAAATGGATGACTTTCTCCAAAAATATAGGCTCCCTAGATTAACAGAGGAGGAGATAAATTGCTTAAATAGTCCCATTTCAGAAAAAGAAATAGAACAAGCTATTAATCAACTCCCCAGGAAAAAATCCCCAGGGCCAGATGGATTCACATGTGAATTCTACCAAACATTTAAAGAACAATTAGCCCCAATGTTATATAAATTATTTGAAAAAATAGGGGATGAAGGAGTCCTACCAAACTCCTTTTATGACACAGACATGGTACTGATACCTAAACCTGGTAGATCGAAAACTGAGAAAGAAAATTATAGACCAATCTCCTTAATGAATATTGATGCTAAAATCTTAAATAAGATATTAGCAAAAAGACTTCAGAAAATCGTCTCCAAGATAATACACTATGATCAAGTAGGATTTATTCCAGGAATGCAGGGCTGGTTTAATATTAGGAAAACTATTAATATAATTGACCATATTAATAATCAAATTAATAAGAACCATATGATCATCTCAATAGATGCAGAAAAAGCATTTGACAAAATCCAACATCCATTCCTACTAAAAACTCTTGAGAGTATAGGAATAAATGGATTATTCCTTAGAATAATCAGGAGTATATATTTAAGACCGTCAGTAAGCATAATATGCAATAGAAATAAACTGCAACCTTTCCCAGTAAGATCAGGAGTGAAACAAGGTTGCCCACTATCACCATTACTATTCAATATAGTACTAGAAACGCTAGCCTCGCCAATAAGAGCCGAGAAAGAGATTCAAGGAATTAGAGTAGGAAATGAGGAAATTAAACTATCACTTTTTGCAGATGACATGATGGTATACTTAGAGAACCCCAAAGACTCTGCTAAAAAGCTACTAGAAATAATTCAAAATTTCAGCAAAGTGGCAGGATACAAAATAAATCCACATAAATCCTAGGCATTTTTATATATCACTAACAAAATGCAACAGCAAGAGATACAAAGAGAAATTCCATTCCAAACAAATGTTGAGAGTATAAAATATTTGGGAATCCATCTACCAAAGAAAAGTCAGGAATTATATGAGAAAAATTACAAAACACTTGCCACAAAAATAAAATCAGATTTAAATAATTGGAAAGACATTCAGTGCTCTTGGATAGGCCGAGCGAATATAATAAAGATGACAATACTCCCCAAACTAATCTATTTATTTAGTGCTATACCAATCAGACTCCCAAGAAACTATTTTAATGACCTAGAAAAAATAACAACAAAATTCATATGGAAGAATAAAAGGTCAAGAATTGCAAGGGAACTAATGAAAAAAAAAACTCAGAGGAAGGTGGTCTAAATGTACCTGATCTAAAGCTATATTATATAGCAGCAGTCACCAAAACCATTTGGTATTGGCTAAGAAATAGACCGGTAGATCAGTGGAACAGATTAGATATAAAGGACAAAAAAGGGTACATCTATAGCAATCTAATCTTTGACAAACCCAAAGATTCCAACATTAGGGATAAAAATTCATTATTCGGAAAAAACTGTTGGGAAAACTGGAAATTAGTATGGCAGAAATTAGATATGGATCCACACTTAACACCATATACCAAGATAAGATCAAAATGGGTCCGTGATTTAGGCATAAAGAGGGAGATAATAAATAGATTAGAGGAACAGAGGATAATCTACCTCTCAGACTTGTGGAGGAGGAAGGAATTTATGACCAGAGGAGAACTAGAGATCATTATTGATCACAAAATAGAAGATTTTGATTACATCAAACTAAAAAGTTTCTGTACAAATAATACTAATGCAAACAAGATTAGAAGGGAAGTAACAAATTGGGAAAATATTTTTAGAAACAAAGGTTCTGACAAAGGTCTCATTTCCAAAATATATAGAGAACTGACCATAATTTATAAGAAACCGAACCATTCTCCAATTGATAAATGGTCAAAGGATATGAACAGACAATTCTCAGAGGAAGAAATTGAAACTATATCCACTCACATGAAAGAGTGTTCCAAATCACTACTGATCAGAGAAATGCAAATTAAGACCACTCTGAGATACCACTACACACCTGTCAGATTGGCTAAGATGACAGGAACAAATAATGACAAATGTTGGAGGGGATGTGGGGAAATTGGGACACTAATACATTGCTGGTGGAGTTGTGAAAGAATCCAGCCATTCTGGAGAGCAATCTGGAATTATGCCCAAAAAGTTATCAAACTGTGCATACCCTTTGACCCAGCAGCGCTACTACTGGGATTATATCCGAAAGAAATACTAAAGAGCAGAAAGAGACATATATGTGCCAAAATGTTTGTGGCAGCTCTTTTTGTTGTAGCTAGAAACTGGAAGATGAATGGATGTCCATCAGTTGGATAATGGTTGGGTAAATTGTGGTATATGAAGGTTATGGAATATTATTGCTCGGTAAGAAATGACCAGCAGGAGGAATATAGAGAGGCCTGGAGAGACTTAAATCAACTGATGCTGAGTGAAATGAGCAGAACCAGAAGATCACTGTACACTTCAACAACAATACTGTATGAGGATGTATTCTGATGGAAGTGGAAATCTTCAACATAAAGAAGATCCAACTCACTTCCAGTTGATCAATGATGGACAGAGGTAGCTACACCCAGAGAAGAAACACTGGGAGGGGAATGAAAATTGTTAGCACTAATATCTGTCTGCCCAGGTTGCATATACCTTTGGATTCTAATGTTTATTGTGCAACAAGAAAATGATATTCGCACACATGTATTGTACCTAGACTATATTGTAACACATGTAAAATGTATGGTATTGCCTGTCGTCGGGGGGAAGGAATAGAGGGAGGGGGGGTAATTTGGAAAAATGAATACAAGGGATAATATTATAAAATATATATATATATATAATAAAAAAAAATTAAAAAAAAAAAAAGAAGAAGAAGAATAAGTACTCTATTTTGTCAAAGACTTTTTCTGCATCTGTTGAAATAATCAAATGGTTTTGGTTAGCTTTGTTATTGATACAGTCAATTATGCTGATAATTTTCCTAATATTGAAGTACTCCTACATTCCTAGTATAAATACTACCTAGTCATAATGTTTTATCCTGATGATTAATTACTATAATTTCTTTGCTAATATTTAGTTTTATATCTTCTTTTCCATTTCGCTAATTATACTTTTAATGATGTTTCCTTGTTCAGTTGTTCAACTGTATTTTTTAAGGAATTGTTTTCTTCAGTCAATTTTTATCATTCCTTTTCCAAGATGATTTTCTCTTGCTTACCTCTCATTTCTTTTCCCAATTCCCCAAAATAAGAGACTTGTTTCTAGTTCTGTATTGTGAAGTCAAATAGCACAAATAAATCCTAACAGATATATTCAAATTTGATTTTTAAAATCCTTTCTCAGCTCTTCCAAAAAGGCTTTTTGGGCTTGAGAACAATTTATATGCTCCTTTGAGGTTTTCACATGTATGCATTTTGTTATCTTCTGAATTGATGTTTTGATCTTTCCTGTCTCCATCGTATCTTTCTATGGTCAAAGTTATTATTTTTTTCCTTTGGCTTTCTTACCTTTTCCTTTTTTTATTCTTCCTTCCTTCCTTCCTTCCTTCCTTCCTTCCTTCCTTCCTTCCTTCCTTCCTTCCTTCTTTCCTTCCCTTCCTTTCTTTCTTCCTTCCTTCCTTCCTTCCTTCCTTCCTTCCTTCCTTCCTTCCTTCCTTCCTTCCTTCCTTCCTTCCTTCCTTCCTTCCTTCCTTCTTTCCTTCTTTCCTTCTGTCTTTCCTTCCTTCCTTTATCATGTCCTTCCTTCCTTTCTTCTCTTTTTCTTTCTTTATTTTTAATTGACTTATTTTTCATGACTTTTAAAGTTGAGCTGTGCTCCTGGGATATAGAAGGCAATGTCACAAACTCCTTGTGCAACTTTTAGCTTGGGACATTTTGAACTTTGGCTTTAAGTGTTGTGGCCACTGGTATTTGGTAACTTGCTCACAGCATTAGGGTAGCTCCACCTGGTCCTGTTAATGTCTGGTTTCTAGAGCTCAAAATCTTACTTCAGCAGTAGGACTGTAGGATTCATTGCTGGTTTGCTGTAATACTGTTGAGCTAGAGTTGAGGGATTTTAGTAGCTATACTATGGATTTAGCCCTCTTGCTACCTTGCTCAGACACCACTGGGTTGTAATCCCCTTTCACCTAAATGGTACTAAACTTTCCCGAAGTTCTTTCAAACTATCTTGAGCTGGAAAATTGTTTCATTCTGCCTAATTGTAGCTACTCCAGAATCTGTTCAGAGAATTGATTTCAAGTTGTTTTCAAGAGAAATTGGGAGATCTCAACCAAATTCCTGGCTTCTCTCCACCATCTTGACACTAGCTTAGAAAACATATTTATAAAATCTGCAATTCAATAAAATTGAAGGGTGGCTGACATATTGGATAAGATTAGGATGTAAAAAGATTAGAAAAATAACCTTAATCTAATTAAAATATCTCAAATTAGAATAAATGTAAAGTCCTACACTTAGGTATAAGAAAGGATCAAATAGGCAGCAGTTTGTGTGAGGTACACTTGGGGACTTCAGTTGACTAACAGGAATAATTTGTGTCAATAGTTGTCCATGGAAAACAACTATAAGAACAACTAGAATAAACTTATGCAATACTGAATGTGTATTGCCTAGAACAAAAGAAGTGATAAAATCCATTGTGTTTGGGATGCTATATATTAAGAAAGTAATTGACAATCTTTCATAGGTTCAGACGTAGAATCATAGGATTATAGATTTAGAGTTTTAAGAAGCATTAGAAATCCTTATACTCTTTATTTTAAAGATGAGGAAAATGAGGCCCATATGGTAAGTTGAATGAAACAGTTCCCTAAAAAGATTATTAAATATTTGAGGATGTTACCATGTTGAAAAGCCTTCATTTCTGGGATTGGGTGGGAGTGGTCAAATTGTTTTCAAGTATTTGAATATGTCTGTTAGATAGGATTTATTTGTGCTATTTGACTTCACAATACAGAACTAGGAACAAGGGATGAAAACCTGAAAGAGAAAGATTTTAACTTAATATATGAATTCATGTATTAATGATTTAATGAATTCATGAATTAATATGTATTGAATTACAATTTAAATGGAATTGCTTGCAAGTGGGAAATGTTTCCCTGATCACTGTCTCTTCTTTTAAAAGAACAATCAATTAATTATTGTTTTGTTTTCCTGAAGTTACATGTAAAAACAACTTTTTTCTTTTTTTTGGTTTTGATTATACATGTACATTCATTATATGTATTTCTTTTGAATCACTGGGTAAGAAAAATCCTGACAACAGAAAAAAACAAAACAAAACAAAACAAAGCGAAACAAAAACAAAAACAAAAACAAAAACACACACACACAAGAGAAAAAACATTAACAAAGAGAAAAAAAATTGAATATGGTATGTGTTGCTAGTCAGTCTTCACAGTTCTCTCTCTGGAAATGGATAGCATTGCCTATCCAAAGTTTATTGAGATTGCCTTGGATCACTGAACTGCGAAAAAGGACCAAGTTTTTCATAGGTGATTATCACACAAACTTGCTGTTACTTTGTACAACACATTCCTGGTTCTATTTGTTTCATTCAACATGAGTTTGTGTCAATCCCTCCAAGCCTTTCTAAAACCAGCTTGTTTTTGATGCTAAGTGAAGTGAGCATAACCAGATCATCATTGTACATGGCAACAGGAAGATTATATGATAATCAATTCTGATGGATGTGGCTCTCATTAACAATGAAATGATTCAGGCTAGTTCCAATGGTTTTGTGATGAAGAGAGACATCTGCACTCAAAGGGAGAAGTGTGGGAACTGATTGTGGAACATAACATAGTATTTTCACTCTTTCTGTTGTTGTTTGCTTGAATTTTGTTTTCTTTCTTAAATTTTTTTCCTTTTTGATCTGATTTTTCATATGCAGCATGATAATTGTGGAAATATGTATAGACAAATTGTATATGTTTAATATGTATTGAATTACTTGCTGCCTAGGAGAGAAGGTAAGGGCAAGGGAGGGAAAAATTTGGAACACAAGGTTTTGCAGGGTAAATGTTGAAAATTATCTATGCACATATTTTGAATATAAAAAGCTTTAATAATAATAAAAATCAGTTTGCTCTTCATTTTTAATAGAACAATAATATCCCATTACTTTCATATACCATAGCCTATTCAGCCATTCCCCACTTGATGGTTATCTACTCATTTTCCAAATTCTTTGCCACCACAAAGAGAGCTGCTATAAGCATATTTGTACATGTGGTCCCTTTTCCCTCTTTTATGATTTCTTTGGGATAAAGACCTAGCAGTGGCACTGTTGGGTCAAAGAATATGCATATATTATAGTCCTTTGGGTATAGTTCCAAATTGCTCTTCAGAATGATTGTATCATTTCACAACTCCACCAACAATGCATTAGTGTTTCAGTTTTCCCACCTACATTCCCTCCAATATTTATCATTATTTTTTCTGTCATCTTATCCAATCTAAGAGTCATGTACCACCTTACTTCAGAGTTGTTTTTAATTTGCATTTCTCTAAGCAATAGTAATTTAGAGAATTTTTATATGATTATAAATAGCTTTAATTTCTTCATTTGAAAATTGCTCATATCATTTGACCGTTTATCAATTGGGGAATGACTTGTATTTTTATAAATTTGACCTGATTCTTTATATATTTTAGAAATGAAGCTTTTATCAGAAACACTGCTGTAGAAATTCTCCCTCCCCCCTTATGCTTTCCTTCTAATCTTGTCTGTGTTGGTTTTATTTGTGCAAGAACTTAATTTAATGTAATCAAAGTTGTTCATTTTGCATTTCATAATGTTCTCTTATTCTTTATTGGTCATAATTTTCTCCCTTCTTCAAAGATCTGATAGGTAAACTTTCCCCTGCTCCCCTAATTTCCTTATATTATCACCTAAATCGTGTATCCATTTTGACCTTCTTTAGTATGGAGTATGAGGCATAGGCTTATTCCTAAATTCTGACATTATTTTGCAGTTTCCCCAGGTTTTTTGTTTGTTTGGTTGGTTGTTTTTTGTTTGCTTGTTTGTTTTGTTTTGTTTTGTTTTTGGCAATTTGAGTGGTGTGACACTGAATAAGTAGACCAGTTTAGGTTGAATTGTCATTTTTATTATCTTAGCTCAGACTATCCATGAGCAATTGAAGTTTTTCTGATTGTTTAGATTTGACTTTATTTATGAAAAATGTTTTAAAATTGAATTCAAATAGTTCCTATCTTTGTCTTGGCAGGTAGACATCCAAATATTTTCTCTATAGTTATTTTAAATGGAATTTCTTTTTGTACATCTTGCTGTTGGCTTTTTCTTTTTTTTTTTTTTTTTTTTTTAGTAATATATAAAAATGCAGATGTTTGTGTGCATTTATTTTATATCATGAAACTTTGCTAAAGCTCTTAATTGTTTCAAGTAGGTTTTTGCATAATTCTCTAGGATTCTCTAAGTATACCATCATATCATATCCAAAAAGTGAGTTTTATCTCCTCCTTGCCTATTCTAATTCCTTCATTTTCTTTTTCCTTTCTTATCATTAAAGCCAACATTTTTAGTATAATATTAAATGATAGTGGTGATAATGGGCATTTTTGTTTCACCCCTGATCTTGTTGAGAATGCTTCTAGCTTCCCCCTATTACAAATAATGTTTGCTGATGATTTTATATAGATGCTGCTTATCATTTTAAGGAAAACTCCATTTATTACTATGCTCTCTAGTGTTTTTTAAATAGGAATGGACATTATATTTTTAGGAAAGGTTTTCAAAATCTATTGAAATTATCCTATGATTTCTGTTAATTTTGTTATTGATATGGTTAATTGTGGCAGTAGTTTTTTTCCGATATTGAATCAGCCCTGAATTCTTGATATAAATGCCCCTTGATCATAGTGCATTATCCACTGAGAAGTTATAGTCCTTTTGCTAATATTTTATTTAAAGTTTTGCATCAATATTCATTAAGTAGATTGGTCTGTAATTTCTTTCTCTGTTTTGGCTTTTCCTGATTTGGGTATCAGTACCAGCAGGACTCCTTCTTTATCTGTTCCCCCCTCCCCCCAAATAGTTCACATAGTACTGGAATTAATTGTTCCTTAAATGCTTCGTAGAATTCACTTATAAATCCATGGGGCCTGGAAGATTTTTTCTTAGGAAGTTCATTGATGATTTTTTTCATTTCTTTTTTCTAAAATTGGACTATGTAAGTAATTTATTTCCTCTTCTATTAATCTGGGAAATTTATATTTTTTGTAAATATTCATAACATTTCAATCAGATTGTCAGATTTTTTGGCATACAGTTGGGCAAAATAGCTTTTAGATATTGCTTTGATTTCTTTTTCATTGGTGGTAAGTTCACCCTTCTCATGTTTGATGCTGATAATTTGTTTTTTCCCCCTATCTTTTTTCTAATAAAATTAACCAAATGTTTATTTAATGATTTTTTTCATAAAATCAACTCTTAATTTTATTATTTAGTTCAATAATGTTTTTAGTTTTAGCTTTATTACTCCTTTGATTTCAAAATTTCTAATTTTATTTTTAATTGGGGGGGTGTTAAATTTTTTTCCCTACCTTTTTTGGTTTCACACCCAGTTCACTGATCTCCTCTTTCTTTATTTTATTCATGTAACTATTTAAAAGTTTCCCCTAAAACTGCATTTGCTGCATCCATAGGTTTTTTATGTTATCTAATTTTTGGCATTTTCTTGGATGAAATTATTATTGTATTTATGATTTGTTGTTTGACCCACTCATTTTTTAGAATTAGATTATTTAATTTTCAATAAGTTTTTAGTCTATCTTTCTCTGACCCTTTATTTAATATAATTTTTGTTGCATCATTATTTGAAAAAGAAGTATTTACTAATTTCTGCCTTTCTGCATTTGATTTTAAGGTTTTTATGCCCTAATGTATGGTCAGTTTTTGTACCATGTACTGCTGAGAAAAAGCATCCCTATTCATTTTTCTCTAGAGGTCATCATATTTAAGTTTTCTAAGATTCTATTAACCTCCCTAGTTCCTTTCTTGTTTATTTTGTGGTTAAATTTATCTAATTCTGAGAGGGGGAGGTTCCCCACTAGTATAGCTTTGCTATCTATTTCTTCCTGTAACTGATTTAACTTCTCTAAGAATTTGGATGCCATGCCACTTGGTGCATATACATTTAGTATTGATATAACTTCATTGTCTACAGCACCCTTTAACAAGATGTCCTTCTTTATCTCTTTTAATTAGATCTACTATTACTTTTACTTTTGCTTTAACTAAGATCAGAATTGCTACCCTTTCTTTTTTGCTTCAATTGAAGCATCCTAAGTTCTTCTCCAGGCTTTCACCCTGAGTTTATATCTCCCTCTTTCAAATGTTTCTCTTGTAAACAATACATTTTAGCATTCAGGTTTTTTAATCTACTCTGCTATTTGCTTCTGTTTTATGGGAGAGTTCATCCCATTCATATTCATAGTTATTATTACCAACTGTGTAGTTCTCTCCATCCTATTTTCTCCCCATATATACTTTTGTTTTCTTTCTACCCTGTCACTCCTTAGTCATGGTTTCTGATCCACTCTGCCCTCAACTTGACTTTCCCTTTATCATCTTTCTCTTACCCCTTATTTCTAATGTTTCTGCCCTCCCTTCTATACAGAACCTTTCTTTTCTTTTCCCTTTCTCCTTCTGTTTTCTTATAGGGTAAAATAATATACCCAACAAGGTAAATATATTATTCTCTCCTCTGTGGCAAAACTGATATACTCAGCTGCACAATACTCATCCCACTCCTTTCTGTCCCTCTGTTGTACTAGGTCTTTTGGGCCTCTTCATGTGATCTAATTTATCTCATTTTACTTCCCCTTTTCTCTTCTCCCCATAAAATTCTTCCCCTTTCATAACTTTTTAAATATAATCACATCAGAGTCAATTCATATCCACTATATATTGTAGAATTCTTCCTTTTAATCCAGTCTGCAATTTGCATCTATTTTATGGAAGAGTTCATCCCATTCTCACTTCCAAGTAAAATTACTAACTTTGTATTTCTCACCATCATATTTTCCCCAACTGGTATACCTCTAACAAAGACATAGTTCTCAAGAGTTAAACATAGATATATGTAGGACTTCCGGCCAAGATGGCGGCGTGGACACAGACAGCTGCTTGAGCTCTGTGTTTTCTCTGACTTACTTCATGACAAGCCTCAGAGTTAATGCTTGACCGGAAAAGAAACCCACAAATAATCACCAGCAGAAGACATCCTTGCAATTCGCCAGAGAAGGTCTGTGTTTGCTCGGAGGAGGGTCTAACAAACTGGATGCAGACTGAGGGCAGGCAAGCCAGAGCAAGATAGGCAGCTCACACAGCTCAGAACAGAGGGGTGGGGGGTACGATCTCTGCCTTTTCTGCAAAAAGGCTTTTACCCCAGTGTAGATACTCTGTATTGGCAGCAAGCCAGGAGCAGCAGAGAGGGTGTAAATACCGGAGGTGAAGATTAAAACCCCAGAAAGTTAGCTTCTCTCTGAACCCGGCCTCCCCCAACCACCACCTGGAGTGACTCAGCCAGTTTTCAGAGCCTCAGAGCCCAGACTCAGCACAGCCATTGCTGTCCTGTTAGTGGCTCTCTGATGCCCTACCCCCAGTCTGTAGAGGAAGCCCATTAACACCATCCAGCCCCATCCCCCCCAAAACAGACCAATTGTTTCTCTTGTCAATTTGTTTTCTTCAATTCTGCTCTTGGCAAAATGAACAAAAAATTCAAAAGGGCTTTAACCATTGACAGCTTCTGTATGGAGAGAGAGCAGACTTCAAATACTGAGGAGACTAAAAACAGACTGTCCCCAGAGGAATCCCCTAAGGGGGATATGATCTGCTCCTCAATACAAAAGAATCTCATAGAGGAAATCAAAAAGGCTCTCATAAGAGAGCTAGAAGAGAAATTGGAAAAGGAAAGGGAAGCTTGGAAAGAGAGCCTGGAGAAGTTATCCAGAGTGGATAAAGAGATCAAATCATTGAGAAACAAAATTAGTGAATTGGAAAAGGTAAACAACTCCAAGGAAAACAGGATTAGTGAATTGGAAACAGTAAACAACTTCAAGGAAAACAGGATTAGTGAGCTGGAAAATGTAAACAACTCCAAGGAAAACAGGATTAGTAAGCTGGATAAAGAACTGAGCTCTCTAAAAAATAAAATAGATAAAATGGAAAAAAATTCTATAGAAGAAAAAAAAAGCTCACTTAAAAACAAAATTGGACAATTACAAAAAGATATAAAAAAAGTGAGTGAAGAAAACACATCATTGAAAATTAGACTCGAACAAATAGAAATGAATGACTCAAGGAGAAACCAAGAAGTAATCAAGCAAAAGCAGAGAAATGAAACAATTGAAAAGAATGTCAAGTACCTTATTAGAAAGACAACAGACCTGGAAAACAGATCCAGGAAAGACAATTTGAGAATAATCAGACTCCCTGAAAAATGTGAGGAAAAAAAGAGCTTGGACACTATTTTCAAGGAAATTATCAAAGAGAACTGACCAGGCATTTTGGAAACAGAGGATAAAATAGACATTGAAACAATTCATTGATCATTTATTGAAAGGGACCCTAAAATCAAAACGCCAAGAAATATAGTGGCCAAGTTCAAGAACCATCGGACAAAAGAAAAAATATTGGAAGCTGCTAGAAAAAAGCAATTCAGATATGGAGGAGCCACAATAAGGATAACCCAGGATCTAGCAGCATCCACATTAAAAGAACAAAGGGCCAGGAACATGATATTCCGAAAGGCTAAGGAACTTGGTATGCAGCCAAGAATAACTTACTTAGCAAAAATGAGAATCGTTTTCCAGGGAAGAAGATGGACATTTAACGAAATAAATGAATTCCATCTATTCTTGATGAAAAAACCAGACCACATAAAATGTTTGATCTTCAAATACAGAACTCAAGAGATTTCTAAAAAGGTAAAAAGAAATCTTGAGAACTATACTTCTGCCATAAAAAATATGTAAAGAACATATGTATAATTTGTCCTAGAAACTGAAGTTGGAAAGGAAATTATACCATAAAAAAGTGTAAAGTGGTGGTACTACATCTCATGAAGAGGCAAAGTTAACCTATTATATCTGAGAGAAAGAAAGGAGGGAAATGAACATAGAGTGTATCAATAGACATATTCGATTTATGGTGAAACTTCTTCCACTTCATTGAAAAGTGAGAGGGAAGAAGTAAGCTAAGGGGAAGGGAATACAGAAATTGTGAGGAAAATGGGTAAAATAAGGGGAGGAACTTTAAGGTGGGGGAGGGATACTAAAAAGGGAGGGCTGTGAAAAGCAAGTGGTGTTCACAAGTTTACTACTGGGTAGGGGGGTAAAAGGGAAGGGAAGGGGAAAAGCATAAGATAGGGTTAACAGGATGGCAAGTAATATAGAATTAGTCATTCTAACCATAAATGTGAATGGGGCAAACTGCCTCATAAAGAAGAAGCAGTTAGCAGACTGGATTAAAAGTCAGAATCCTACTATATGTTGTTTATAGGAAACACACCTGAAACAGGGTGAGACATTCAAACTAAAAGTAAAAAGGTAGAGAAGAATCTACTATGCTTCAGGCAAAGCCAAAAAAGCAGGGGTAGCCATCCTCATCTCAGACCAAGCAAAAACAAAAAATGATCTAATTAAAAGAGATGAGGAAGGGCATTATATCCTGCTAAAGGATAGCATCAATAATGAAGCATTATCAATATTAAACATATATGCACCAAGTGGTGCAGCATCTAAATTCTTAAAAGAGAAATTAAGAGACCTGCAAGAAGAAATAGACAGCAAAATGATAATAGTGGGAGATCTCAACCTTGCACTCTCAGAATTAGATAAATCAAACCACAAAATAAATAAGAAAGAAGTCAAAGAGGTAAATAGAATACTAGAAAAGTTTGATATGATAGATCTTTGGCGAAAGCTAAATGGAGACAGAAAGGAGTATGCTTTCTTCTCAGCAGTTCATGGAACCTATACAAAAATTGATCATATACTAGGGCATAAAAACCTCAAAATCAAATGCAGTAAGGCAAAAATAGTAAATGCATCCTTTTCAGACCACAATGCAATCAAAATTACATTCAATAAAAAGCCAGGGGAAAATAGAACAAAAATAATTGGCAACTAAATAATCTTATACTAAAGAATGATTGGGTAAAACAGCAAATCATAGACAAAATTAATAACTTCACCCAAGAAAATGACAATAATGAGACATCATACCAAAATGTGTGGGATTCAGCCAAAGCAGTAATAAGGGGAAGTTTTATATCTCTACAGGCTTACTTGCACAAAATAGAGAAAGAGAGGGCCAATGAATTGGGCTTACAACTAAAATTGCTAGAAAAGGAACAAATTAAAAACCCCCAGACAAACACAAAACTTGAAATTCAAAAAATAAAAGGTGAGATTAATAAAATTGAAAGTAAAAAAAACTATTGAATTAATTAATAAAACTAAGAGTTGGTTCTATGAAAAAACCAACAAAATAGACAAACCCTTAGTAAACCTGATTAAAAAAAGAGGAAAGAGAAAAAGCAAATTGTTAGTCTTGAAAATGAAAAGGGAGAACTCACCACTAATGAAGAGGAAATTAGAACAATAGTTAGGAGCTACTTTGCTCAACTTTATGCCGATAAATTCGATAACTTAAATGCAATGGAAGAATACCTTAAAAATATAGCTTGCCCAGATTATCAGAAGAAGTAAGTAGTCTAAATAGTCCCATCTCAGAAAAAGAAATAGAACAAGCTATTAACCAACTTCCTAAGAAAAAATTCCCAGGACCAGATGGATTTACATGTCAATTCTACCAAACGTTTAAAGAACAACTAACTCCAATGCTATATAAACTATTTGAAAAAATAGGGATTGAAGGAGTCCTACCAAATTCCTTTTATGACACAGACATGGTACTGATACCTAAACCAGGTAGATAGAAAACTGAGAAAGAAAACTATAGACCAATTTCCTTAATGAATATTGATGCTAATATCTTAAATAAGATAATAGCAAATAGACTTCAGAAAATCATCCCCAGGATAATACACTATGACCAAGTGGGATTTATACCAGGAATGCAGAGCTGGTTTAATATTAGGAAAACTATTATTATAATTGACCATATTAATAATCAAATTAATAAAAACCATATGATCATCTCAATAGATGCAGAAAAAACCATTTGATAAAATCCCACATCCATTCCTACTAAAAATGCTTGAGAGTATAGGAATAAATGGACTATACCTTAAAATAATAACAAGCATATATTTAAAACTGTCAGTAAACATCATATGTAATGGCGATAAACTAGAACCTTTCCCTGTAAGATCAGGAGTGAAACAAGGTTGCCCACTATCACCATTACTATTCAATATAGTACTAGAAATGCTAGCCTCGGCAATAAGAGCCAAGAAAGAGATTCAAAGGAATTAGAGTAGGAAATGAGGAAATCAAATTATCACTCTTTACAGATGACATGATGGTATACTTAGAGAACCCCAAAGACTGCTAAAAAGCTATTAGAAATAATTCAGAATTTTAGCAAAGTTGCAGGATACAAAATAAATCCACATAAATCCTCAGCAATTTTATACATTACCAACACAATCCAACAGCAAGAGATACAAAGAGAAATTCCATTCAAAATAATGGTCGATAGTATAAAATATTTGGGAATATATCTACCAAAGGAAAGTCAGGAATTATATGAGCAAAATTACAAAACACTTGCCACAAATATAAAGTCACATTTAAATAATTGGAAATACATTCAGTGCTCTTGGACAGGCCAAGTGAATATAATTAAGATGATAATACTCCCTAAACTAATCTATTTATTTAGTGCTATACCAATCAGACTCCCAAGAAACTATTTTAATGACTTAGAAAAAATAACAACAGAATTCATATGGAACAACAAAAGGTCAAGAATTTCAAGGGAAGTAATGAAAAAAAAAATTAAATGAAGGTGGTCTAGCTGTACCTGATCTAGAACTGTATTATAAAGCAACAGTCATCAAAACCATTTGGTATTGACTAAGAAATAGACTAGTTGATCAGTGGCATAAGTTAGGTTCACAGGGCAAGATAGTGAATAAAAATAGCAATCTAGTGTTTTGACAAACCCCAAAATCCCAAATTTTGGGATAAGAATTCATTATTTGACAAAAACTGCTGGGAAAACTGGAAATTAGTATGGCAGAAACTAGACATGGAGCCACATTTAACACCACATACTAATATTAGATCAAAATGGGTCCAAGATTTAGGCATAAAGAACGAAATCATAAATAAATTGCAGCAACATGGGATGGTTTACCTCTCGGACTTGTGGAGGAGGAAGGAGTTTGTGTCCAAGGGAGAACTAGACATCATTATTGATCACAAAATAGAAAATTTTGATTACATCAAATGAAGAAGTTTCTGCACAAACAAAACTAATGCAAACAAGATTAGAAGGGAAGTAACAAATTGGGAAAACATTTTTACAGTTAAAGGTTCTGATAAAGGCCTCATCTCCAAAATATACAGAGAATTGACTCTAATTTATAAGAAATCAAGCCATTCTCCAATTGATAAATGGCCAAAGGATATGAACAAACAATTTTCAGATGATGAAATTGAAACTATTTCCACTCATATGAAAGAGTGTTCCAAATCACTATTGATCAGAGAAATGCAAATTAAGACAACTCTGAGATATCATTACACACCTTTCAGATTGGCTAAGATGACAGGAACAAATAACGATGAATGTTGGAGGGGCTGTGGGAAAACTGGGACACTGATGTATTGTTGGTGGAGTTGTGAAAGAATCCAACCATTCTGGAGAGTAATCTGGAATTATGCCCAAAAAGTTATCAAAATGTGCATACCCTTTGACCCAGCAGTTCTACTACTGGGCTTATATCCCAAGGAAATACTAAAGAAGGGAAAGGGACTTGTATGTGCCAAAATGTTTGTGGCAACCCTTTTTGTAGTGACTAGAAACTGGAAAATGAATGGATGTCCATCAATTGGAAAATGGTTGGGTAAATTATGGTATATGAATGTTATGGAATATTATTGTTCTGTAAGAAATGACCAATAGGAGGAATACAGAGAGGCTTGGAGAGACTTACATCAACTGATGCTGAGTGAAACGAGCAGAACTAGGGGATCATTATACACTTCAACAATGATACTGTATGAGGATGTATTCTGATGGAAGTGGATATCGTCAACATAGAGAAGAGCTAATCCAATTCCAATTGATCAATGATGGACAGAATCAGCTACATCCAGAAAAGGAACACTGGGAAATGAGTGTAAACTGTGAGCATTGTTTTGTTTTGTTTGGTTTGGTTTGGTTTGTTTTGTTTTGTTTTGTTTCTCTTCCCAAATTATTTTTACCTTGTGGATACAATCCTTCCTTTGCAACAACAACAACAACAACAAAATTCAGTTCTGCACATATATATTGTACCTAGGATATACTATAAGATATTTAATATGTATGGGAATGCCTGCTATCTAGGGGAGGGGGTGGAGGGAAGGAGGGGACAAATTCAGAATAGAAGGGAGTACAAGGGATAATGTTGTAAAAAAAAAAAAAATTAACTATGCATATGTACTGCCAAAGAAATAATTATAAAAATTAATAAAAAAAAGAAAAAAAGAGTTAAACATATCTTCCCATATAGAGATATTAACTTTTAAGAAGCATAGTTTCCCGCCCTCCCCCCACCCCCTGCTTTTTCCCTTCTCATGATTTTCTTAAGTTCTTTATTTGAAGATCATATTTTCTGTTGAGCTCTACTCTTTTCATTAAAATTAATGAAATTCCTCTATGTTGATGAATTAATTTTGCCTTATAGTTGATACTTGGCTACAATCCAGGCTTTGCTTTCTGAATATCATATTCCAGGCCCTTAGATCCTTCAATGTGGGAGCTCCTAGGTGCTAGGTGATCCTGATTGTGGCTCTTCAGAATTTGAATTATTTCTTTCTGGCTACTTGTAGTATTTTCTCCTTGATCTGATAATTCAGTAATTTAACAATATTCCTTGGAATTTTCATTTTGGGATCTCTTTCAGAAGGTGATTGGTAGATTCTTTCAGTGGCTATTTTCTCCTCTGATTCTAGGACATAAGGGCACTTTTCCTTAATGATTTTTTGATAGATGTTGTTGAAGCATTCTGGGAAGATAGCAAAGTAGTTAATAAATTTCAAGCTCTCCTGCTTTCCCCCAAATAGAACAAATTTGTGCAAAAGGGTGAACATAGAATAGTGAGAAATCAAAAAGACTTGGGGCCAGACAGGGGGATCTTCATAGAACCTGAGATCTAAAGAAAGATCTTACCTGGGGACTAACTTGTCTGATGTATAAACACCTCTATCTCTGTGCTAGCTCCCCAGCAACACAAAGTGGGGACTACTGGGGCTATCTGGGTGTGGCCAGAGACTCAGTAGGAACCACAGAGACTTTCCTCTCTGGGATTGCTTGAGTCTAGGAAGACTTAATGACCTTCAGCTGATTGGGAATGCTAGGCACAGCTGTTGTGTTGTGGCTTTGGACAAGAGGAACCAGCATCTGGATAGTGCAAAAGCAATGGGGCAGGAATACTTGCAGTAGAGTGGAGCTGTTGGTTTGGGGTTCCTAGACAGGGGGGGAAGTTTAAAAGAAGCTTGAGGTTACCCTAATAACTCTTACTTTAAAAAATACTTAGAAAAGGACAAAGAACCCCCCCCAATTTAAACATATTATAAAAACAGGAAAGACTGGGGTCATCTTCAGAGGAGGACACTTTAGTAAAAAGAAAAAAGCTTCTACCTCAAAGAGTAATGTGAAATGGCTCCCTGCCAAAAGAAAATTTATAGAAAAACTCAAAAAAGAATTTTAAAATCAAATGTGAGATTTTGAGGAAAAATTACAATGAAAAATAAAAATCATCCAAGAAAAGCAAGATGAAAAAAGTTAACCAACTAGAAAAGGAGGTATAGAGTCTCAAAAATGAAAATAATTATTTAAAAATTGGATTGGGCAAGGAGAAACCAGTGAAGCTATGAAAGATCAAGAAATAGCAAAACAGAATATAAAGAATGAGAAAATAGAACAGAATGTGAAACATCTTATAAGAAAAATAAACGATCTGTAGAACAGATTAAGAAGATAAAATATAAAAATTATTGGACTGCCAGAAAATTGTGACCAAAAAGAAAACCTTGACACAATAATTCAGGAAATAATTCAAGAAAATTATTCTGGAGAGATAGAACATGAGGAAAAAGTAGAAATTAAAAAATCAACTGATCATCACCTTAAAGAGATCCTTTGTGGGAAAACACAGGAATAATGTTGCCAAATTTCAAAACTCCCATATCAAAGAGAAAATTTTGCAAGAAACAAGAAAAAAATTCAAATATGCTAGAGTTACAATTAGAATTGTACAAGACAGGTCAGCAGCTATAATGAAAGACTGCAGATACTGGAATTATACCTGCTGACAATCAAAACAACTAGGCCTGCGACCAAAAATATATCCAACAAAATTATTGATAATATTGAATTACAAAAAATGGACATTTCATGAAATTGCAGATTTTCAGGACTTTCTATCATTCAAACCCAAACTTAACAGAAAATGGAACATATAAGAGCCAATATGAAATATGAGTTTTAAGGAATTTAACATAGACAAACTGTTTAAGTAGGGGAAAATATTTATGTTGTTTTTGATATAGGTATATTATACATTTAGCTTCACATCAACTATAGGATAGCTCAAAAAAAAGTTTGGCAGAGGTAAGGTAAAAATAGCAATCATGTTATGCAAATGAGGAAGAATAGACACAGAGGTATTAGAAAGGGTAGGAGGGTTTGTAGTTCTGAAAACCTATTCACATGGGAAATGGGTTCAATAGGCAACACTACATACATTCCATGAAGGGTACAGCATTCTCCAAAATCTAAGAAATGGGTGGGGGGGTAGAGATGGGCAGATGGGGAAGCAAAAGGTCAGGGAAGAAGACAATAGAGGAATCCTTGGAGTGGGGAGAGATTAAGTAATTGGAAGGGAAATTATGGAACAGAATTTGATTAGAGAGGCAGCAGGAATAAGAAAGACCTGTGTATATGTGGGTTATGTATATGTATGTATATATTTAAGTATCCAGTATTACTCATGTAATACATCTGTATTGGTTCTTCCTCTGTACCTCATTTGTGTAAGATAATTATGATTTTTACCTTTTTCTAGGCAGTTGTATTTTAGATTCAGATCATGCTCAACTTTGCCCCAATCTTTCTTTTAAGCTCCCCAGTTACTGATGCCAGCCTTAAACTTTATATGGTATACATTTCAGTGTAAAAAACATAAACAATTTGTCCATATTGAGTTCTTTCAAGTTAATAGTTGATATTTGAAAAATTTTATTTTATTTGAAAAAAAGTAAGAAAAAAGAAAAACACAAAAAAGAATACAAAACAAAATAGAACATTGTCATGTGTCCAGGAGAACATGAGGATTCAAAATATATATACACACTTTATTGATCTGGCAATTTGTTGTTATATATATATATATATATATATATATATATATATATATATATATATATATATATATATTTATATTAGTAGAAGAAATTATATTCATGAGTGTCCATTTTTCTTCACTTCCTTATAACTTGTTCTTTGGTTCTCTGCTATTCACCTTATTTACTTTATATTTATATTTATATTACTTTATTCTTTTTACTTTTATCCTTCCACCATCATCTAGCAAGATACAGTTAAGAAAAAATATATATTTATGTATATATATGTAGATGTATACATTCACACACTCATTTCCACCCCCCCACACATATCTTTTTTCCTATCCCTGCTGACTCTTTGATTAAATGCTGCTCCATAATTTGTCTTGCTATTACTTAAACTCCCACCCACACAAAAATCTCTCCTTTGTCTTCTTCCCTCACCTTTTGTTTTCCTATCCACTCATCCTTCCCTCCTTATTTTTTTGTTTCTAGATTAAATTTTCTACTTCTGTTTTTTTTTTTTCCATAGAAATGATTAAAAGTCTCTTATTTCATTGAAGGTCCATCACCTCCCCTGAAAGATAATGCTGAGTCTAGCTGGGTAGTTAATTGTTGGTTATAACTAGGTCCTTTGCCTTTCAGAATATGGCATTCTAGGCTCTCTGATCCTTTATTGTATAACATATCAGATCCTGAGTAATCCTGACTGTTGCTCATTGATATTTGAATTTTTGTCTGGCAGGGGGCAGTTTTTTTTTTTTTCCTTGAGGGTGTAGTTCTGGAGTTTGATAACAATGTCCCTCGAGGTTTTTCTTGTTAGACGATTTTCTGAAGGTGAATGATCACTTCTTTCAGTGAGTATTTTCCCCTATGTTTTTAGAATATTGGAAGAATTTTCCTTAATGATTTCTTGAAGAATTCTACCCAGGCTCTATTTTTGGTCATGGCCTTCAGGTAGGGCAATAATTTTTAAATTGTCTCTTCTGGTTTTATTTTTCAGGTCAGCAGTTTTGCCAATGAAGTATTTCACATTTTCTTCCATTTTTAATTTTATTTTTAGTTTATTTGACTTATTCATACTGTCTCACAGAGTCATTAGGTTCCATTTGCCCTGTTCTAGTTTTTAAAGTGTGATTTTCTTCAATTAGCTTTTGTATTTCTTTTTCCACTTGGTTAATTCTACTTTTCAAGGAATTGTTTTCTTCAGATAATTTTTTCTTTCCTTTTCCAAACTGTTGAGTCTCTAATGCATATCTTACATTTCCTTTCTCATTTTTCTTCTACTTCTCTTATTTGCCTTTTAAAGTCTTTTATGAGCACTTTTATGAGCCTCTTTGGGCTTGAGACCCAATTCATATCACTCTTTGAAATTTTTTCTGTGAACATTTTGTCCTCATCTAAGTTTATGTTTTGGTCTACCCTGTCACCATAGTAACTCTCTGGGTCAAGGTTCTTTTCTGTTCCTTGCTCATTTTCTTTCCTTTTCTTTTGGTATTTTCTCTCTCTTTTTTTAATTTTATCGTTGTTCTCTGCTCCTGTGGTAAAGGTGGTGCCTGTACCAAGCTTCCTGTACAGAGCTGAACTTTGGCTTTGAGCTCAGGCACCCTTTTGTTTGCAGGGGGTAGCTTTGACTGTTCTTTTTAGTTTCTCAAAAATTTTCTTCTGAGCTGGTACTGGGGCTGTGCTCCTCTACTGAACCTGAACTGAGGTTCTTAGCTGCTTATTTGCTGTGATTAAGGCCCTCTCAACAGCTTTCCCAGAGACTATCTGAGCTGGACAAAACATTCTTTTCACCCAGTGAAGATGACCTTTCTTTAGTTTTTTCCAATCTATCTTGAGCTGGAAATTTGTTTCATTTCATCATTTTCTGTTCAGAGGCTTGGTTTCTTATGGTTTTTGAAGGAAACTGAGAGAGCTCTAGCAGCTTCCTAGTTTCACTCCATTATCTTGGCTCCATCCCTATAACTCTGCATTATTTATAAATTCTTTCTAGACAGGTACCAATTTAATATTACTCTTTGGGGTTGAAGAAGCTTTTTGTTTACTTCACTGTCTTCCTATGAAGATGAACCCCAGTTTTCTCTATTTCCATTAGGTTCTTTCTTCTTTAGTTGTCCATTTTTTTTTAATGCAAACTATTAATGTAAACACCTCTAATCCTGGGTTTGGGAAGATGATGCCTTCAGCTTTATTTCAATTCTCTTAAAAACCCTAAAGCAAAAGCTCTTCTCTTGTTTGCAAGCACTGGCAATCAGCAATGTCTCTGCCCCAATGCTTTTGCATTGATCAGATGTGTTTGTTACTTCTTGCTCAGGGACAGATTGAAGCACAATTGGACCTGGTGTTCCTAAACAGTAGATTCCCTCAGTCTTCCCATACTTAGAACCCCCATAGCTCATGTTATCCAGGAGATGTAAGCTCCTGGGATTTAGGCCTAGACTCAAGCTGAGCCCACTTAGCCTCAGAATTTTTGACATGCCATTACTGTGGAGCTATCCTGGTAGTATTTGCACTACACACTGCTTAAACCCTATCTTGGGGTTTTCCTCTGGGTCTTTTCTGGTTGTGCCAAGAAGATCCAATACTGCTCTAAGTCTTCATTGTTTTTCACCAATCCATGTTCACCTGAAGGTGCAAGTTTGTTCAGTTTGTGAAGGAAATTTGGAAAGCTTAAAATTCCATAATCTCAGAATCTTCTAGATGTTTTTTTTAATTGCATATCTAATTCATCCATATGGTCTTTCTTTTTATTGCTATAAGTGCTGAGAAATCTAAATTTTCAAGTACTATTTTTGTCAGAATCCGACAATTTTTTGTATATTTTTGCCTCATTGATTTCATTATCTTTAATTATAGTATAGATTGTTTCTATGATTTGCTCTTAGACCCATATATCTTTGGGATTAGATTTTTTTTTTAGTTTTCAATTAATTTTAGTTTTTCCTTCTCAGATCTTTGATTAAAAATAATTTTTATCCCATTAAAGTTTGAACAGGTAATATTTCTTGTTTCTCCATTTACTTGTGAGGTGTTTATGGACTAATTCATGCCCTATTTTTTTGAAGTGCCAAATTCAGGAAAGGTATACTCATTTTTCTTTCCATTCAATTAGCTCGGGAAGTCTATCACTTCTAAATTTTCTAAAATTGTCTTCATTTCCTTAACATTTTTCTTACTTATTTTATCTCTTTCTTGACTCTTATTGCCGAGGTGGTTCTAATATAATATTGAATAGTAATGGTGATAGTGGGCAACTTTGTTTCACTCCTGATCTTACTGGGAAAGGTTACAGTTTATTGCCGTTACATATGATGTTTACTGATGGTTTTAAATATATGCTCCTTATTATTTTAAGGAATAGTCCATTTATTCCTATACTCTCAAGTGTTTTTAGTAGAAATGGATGTTGAATTTTGTTAAATGCTCTTTCTGCATCTATTGAGATGATCATATGGGTTTTTTGTTAATTTGGTCATTGATATAGTCGATTATGCTAATAGTTTTCCTAATATTGAACCAGCCCTGCATTCCTAGTATAAATCCCACTTAGTCAAAGTGTATTATCCTGGGTATGATTTTCTGTAGTCTTTTTGCTAATATTTTTTTGATATAATATCTCAAATTTATTACAATATACAGAGTTCCAAATTTTATTCTTATATTATACATAGAGTATTTTACAATCTTGAAAATGAATGGAAACAAAGTATGACAGAAGAAATGGAATTTCCTGGAGCAAATAATAGAATCCATTGAATTAAAATAATATAAAACCATAAAATGATAAATAAAGTTCCATAATATTTAGTAATTTGTGCATTTAGAAATCCATTATAGATTTAGTCCCTTCCAGGATTCACAAATTCTAAGTAAAAACTTGTAGCTGACAAACTCACAAATAAGTTTGTTTAAAACCAAACATAATGAAATACTGAAAAGTCAGACATCCTACTAGATAGAACATCTTTATATGATTCAAGAGATTTGGGGCCTGTCCTTACCAGTCTAAGTCTAGACTAATTTCTCATCTAGCAATATTCATAGTGAATTATCGATCCTCTTATTTAAGGGAAGAAATTTAATCTATGATTTTTTCAATATTTGAAAATCTCTGTTCCCCAACTTTCTCATTTGATTTTTAATCTATTTCTAATCAGACTAAAAACTATTTTCTTTCTTCTTCTCAACCAAAGCTACATGCCTGTAATTATCTTATAGAAAGAACAATGCAGGCAAATTGAGGAGAAAGTAGGTAGTTACTGGAGGCAAGATCTGAGAAAAACACATAAGAAAAGCAATATTTTCTTTTCTCTTTCACTTTTGCCTTACTTAAGGTCTCTGCTTTTTACAATTTAGAACTTTAGGATTTCTAAGAGCAAAGACCATAGCATTCTATTATTATAATTTACTAACAACCTCCATCTAACTGAAAGAAAAAAATAGCTATATAACACTCAGGCACATAGCATTCTGTAAGACTTGTGGTATACTACTGATAATGAGATGGCTGGAGAGGGATTGGTTCTTTGATCCCTGTATCTTTTCCTATGCTCTTCAAGGTAAGCTCCTCTTTCTTCTTAATCTGTCATATCCACACCCTCTAAATTTGGTATGGTAAGTGAATCATATTCTTGTACATAATTTTGAAACAAGGGAACTTGAGAATTTGGCAAGAATAAAGCCACAGGGCCATAGCAAAGAATGGACTTTAAGTCACAGAGTCACAAATATACAGAAAAAAATACAATCTAGTTAATCTGACACAATCCACTAGATTTGCAATAAACCAGTTTTTATTGTAGGTCACACATTAGATAGGTATCAATATTCAATGGCAAAAATCAGTTTGACGTCTAAAATCATTATTCAAAATTTGGTGTTAACAAGTCTAGAATAATTCAGAATTTTCTGATTTCAAATCATTCTTGACCCAAGTATATCCATGGTTTAAAAATGAATTCTAATTGTTTAATATTATCTTAAATTTATGAAAATTAGCATTTTTAGAAAGGGGACCTTTTTAAAAATTATTTTGTGTTTTATTTTTGTCCAGTTATAGGTAAGAACAATTTTTAACATTTATTTTTAAAACTCTGAATTCCAAATTCTCTTTTTTTTTCTCTCTCTTCCTCACCTAACTTCCACGTGGAATGCAAATAATTTGATATAGGTTAGACATATGTAGTCATGTACAACATTTTCATGTTGTGAAAGAAAACATAGACCAAAAAACAAAAAACAAAACAAACCTAAAGAAAAATAAAGTTAAAAAATTATGTTTCAATATGTATTCAGACACCATTAGTTCTTTCTTTGAGGATGGATAGTATTTTTGATCATAAATCCTTCAGAGTTATCTTGGATCATACATTTCACTTTGTATCAACTCATGTAAGTGAAAGGGGACCTTTTAAAGAGACAGATAACATTCAAGGTGAATATCAGTCCTTCAGAACTTTTTTTTTTTTTAAGTGCCATAACACTGTAGAAATCTCAAAGGAGATTAAAGCTAAAAGCCACAAAAACTATACTCTAAAGAGGATACCTTTTTTCTTTTTTGAGAGGGACAATTAATTATTCTGTGGTACTAGCATTTGAATGATTCCATAATCATTTTTCTCTGGTTGCTTTTATTAAAAAAGCATAATACATATACAGATATACTTACTTTTAGACATCTTCCCTTTTATTTGCATTTATTTGCTTCCAAAGCTATCTCTAAAAGATATCTGAATAGTGGATATTACCTCTGAATTATATTTAATATAACAGACTCCAAAAAAGTTGCTTAATCTTCACCATTGAAGTGAAGTGGTGAACATTTTAACTGGAGTTAAAATAAACTCCAGGATCATTGAAGTGTTTTATGAAGTCAACAGTGATCATCTATAAAGCCAGCCCACCTTCAACAATATCTAAGCTACTGGTTTCACCTCTTCTCAGTGCTCAAAATATGAGATATTTTTCATGCATGTTAGACTTCTTTGAAGAGGATTCTACCTTAACTGCCTTGTATCAGTGTAATGAAAGGTATTGAGCAAGACCTTTAGATTCTATATAGCAATGGAAAATGTCAAAACAAAAAACAAACAAACAAACAGACAAACAAAAACCCTGAAGATTCATTTCTTTTTCTTTTATTTTTTAAATTTTTTTTAAATTTTTTTTCCCCTGCTGAGGCAATTGGGGTTAAGTGACTTGCCCAGGGTCACACAGCTAGGAAGTGTAAAGTATCTGAGGCCAGATTTGAACTCAGGTCCTCCTAACTTCAGGGCTGGTGTCAATCCACTGTATCACCTAACTGTCCCTGAAGATTCATTTCTAATCTGCATATTACCCTCCCTTTCAAATATCAGAAACCCAAATAACTTATCATAAAAATGCAAGCTCTTGGTTTTGAAGAAAAACATACAAAATGTACTGCACATCTAAATATGTTCTGATTGTCTAGGAATATAGGATAACAGTCTGAAGTATCTGTGTCAACATGAGATTTCAATTATTCTTGCTTTTTCAGACTCCATTTTTCACAGTTTGGGGCAGCCTTTGCCCCTTAGTGTAAGCACGATACCAAAAGTGGGGAAACAAAATCAGGAAGATACACCCATAGCACAAAATGATGTACTGGAAGATTGGAAACTGGTATTTGCAATCCTTCACAAAGAAAGACTGTCCTATATGGACTGTCATCATTATAAATTGAACAAGCTGTAGTGTTGTCAAATATTTTTTCCACCACAAATATTTCTGGTAGGCTGGTCCCAGGGCACACAATCCATAGTAGGTGTACATGACTACATGGACAGCTGTATTCAATAAGGCATGGAATGTTCCCAAACCACCTGCAGCAAATGATGGTGTGATGGAAGACATGCAGGAAAGTAACTTGGCTATTTTTCTTATGCAGAACAAAAAAGATAGTGTCTAATAGCTCAATGAACTTGGAGAAGTAATAAAGCCAGCACGTCCATGCCATCCTTAGGGCTATAGGTGATCTGGAATAGTCAACAATGTCACACCGGTATGAATAGCCTACACCCCAGCCAGACATTATGAACTCATAACACATATATAAAGAAAAGAGCACTATTAAGCAGTTGTATATAATCATCATTTTCTTGAGGTCAAAGGGCTTGCGGTTTTCCATAAGCTTTGGACCCAGAGAAGTGACAAAGTAGACATAGAGCCCAAGGATAATGGCTTGTGGCAGAGGAGAAGACTTGAGTGGCCAGTCTCCCACTCTGGGATCAGCATCTTTGATCCATTCATCATAAAGGTGCACAGTCCTCGATGTAAGATCACTGAAGACCATTTCCCATATAAGTTATTGGACCTCAGGCTGGATCGAGCTGGCGCAGGGTGGAGCGAAGCGGCGCGCAATGGGGAAGATGCCTGGCCGAGCGCTAGTCTTGGGAACCACAGAGCAGGAGGGAAGCGCAGCGGAGCGCACACAGCACTGGATTTAAGGGAGTTGTTCAGAGGGCCTCCGCACAGCGGCCCCTGCCGCCTTCGCAGAGGAGCAGCTAGGGAAAAAAAAAAAAGTAGAAAAAAGGGCTTTTTGCTAATATTTTATTTAAGATTTTAGCATCAATATTCATTAGGGAGATTGGTCTATAATTTTCTTTCTCTGTTTTCAACCTACCTGGTTTAGATATCATTACCATGTCTGTGTCATAAAAGGAATTTGGTAGGAGTCCTTCAATCCCTATTTTTTTCAAATAGTTTACATAGAATTGGAGTTAATTGTTCTTTAAATATTTGGTAGAATTCACATGTAAATCCATCTGATCTTGGAGATTTTTTTCTTAGGGAGTTGGTTAATATCTTGTTCTATTTCTTTTTCTGCAATGGGCCTATTTAGACTATTTACTTCTTCCTCTGTTAATCTTGGCAAGCTATATTTTTGAAGGCATTCTTCCATTTCATTTATGTTATCAAATTTATTGACATAAAGTTGGGCAAATTATTGTTCTAATTTCCTCTTCATTATTGGCGAGTTCTCCCTTTTAATTTTTAAGACTACCAATTTGCTTTTCCTCTTTCCTTTTTTAAATCAGATTTACTAAAGGTTTGTCTATTTTGTTGTTTTTTTCATAGAACCAACTCTTAATTAATTAATTCAATTTTTTTTAACTTTCAATTTTATTAATCTCTCCTTTTATTTTCAGAATTTCAAGGTTAGTGTTTGTTAGGGGTTTTTAATTTGCTCCTTTTCTAGCATTTTTTAGTTGTAAGCCTAATTCATTGACCTTCTCTTTCTCTAGTTTATGCAAGTAGGCCTGTAGAGATATAAAATTTCCCCTTATTACTGCTTTGGCTGTATCCTGCATTTTGGTATGATGTCTCATTATTGTCATTTTCTTGGGTGAAGTTATTAATTATGTCTATGATTTGCTGTTTCACCCAATTATTCTTTAGTATGAGATTATTTAATTTCCAATTATTTTTTGGTCTATTTTCCCCTTGGTTTTTATTGAAGGTAATTTTAATTGCATCGTCGTCTGAAAAGGATGCATTTACTATTTCTGCCTTATTGCATTAGAATTTGGGGTCTTTATGTCCTAATATATGGTCAGTTTTTGTATAGGTTCCATGAACTGCTGAGAAGAAATTGTATTCCTTTCTGTCTCCATTTAGTTTTCTCCAAAGATCTATCATATCAAACTTTTCTAATATTCAATTTATCTCTTTGACTTCTTTCTTATTTATTTTGTGGTTTGATTTATCTAATTCTGAGAGTGTAAGGTTGAGATCTCCCACTATTATAGTTTTACTGTCTATTTCTTCTTGTAGCTCTATTAATTTCTCTTTTAAGAATTTAGATGCTGCACCCCTTGGTGTGTATATGTTTAATATTGATACTGCTTCATTATCTATGTTATCCTTTAGCAAGATATAGTGCCCTTCCTTATCTCTTTTAATTAGGTAAATTTTTGCTTTTGCTTGATCTGAGATGAGGATGACTACCCCTGCTTTTTTGGCTTCACCTGAAGCATAGTAGATTCTGCTCCAACCTTTTACCTTTATTCTGCATGTATCACTCTGTTTCGGTGTGCTTCCTGTAAACAGCATATTGTAGGACTCTGGCTTTTAATCCAGTCTGCTAACTGCTTCCTCTTTATGGGAGAGTTTACCCCATTCTCATTTATGGTTAAAATGACTAATTCTGTATTGCTTGCCATCCTATTAATCCCTGCTTATGCTTTTCTCCTTTTCTTCCCCCTTACCTCCCTCCCCAGTATTAAACTTGTGAGCACCACTTGCTTCTCACAGCCCTCCCTTTTTAGTATCTCTCCCCTTACTTTAGAGTTCCTCCCCCTATTTTACCCCTTTTCCTCACAATTTCTGTATTCCCTTTCCCTTACCTTACTCCTTCCCTTTTCACTTTTCCCCTCCCATTTTTCCATGAAGTGCAAGAAGTTTCACCATAAATCGAATATGTCTATATTTTTCTCTTTAATCCAATTCTAATGAGAATATAATACAAATTATGTTCACCCCCCTCCATTCTTTCTCTCAGATATAATAGGTTACCTTTGCCTCTTTGTGAGATGTAGTACCATCACATTTTTTCTGATATAATTTACTTTCTACCTCTAGTTTCTAGAACAAATTATACAAGTGTTCTTTATATATCTTTATGGCAGAAATGTAGTTCTCAGGATTTCTTTGTACCTTTTTAGAGATCTCTCTTGAGTTCTGTATTTGGAGATCAAACTTTTTGTTTAGATCCATTTTTTTTTTCATCAAGAATAGATGGAATTAATTTATTTCGTTAAATGTCCATCTTCTTCCCTGGAAAAAAGATGCTCATTTTTGCTGGGTAAGTTATTCTTGGCTGCATACCAAGTTCCTTAGCCTTTCAGAATATCATATTCCAGGCCCTTTGATCCTTTAATGTGGACGCTGCTAGATCCTGGGTAATCCTTATTGTGGCTCCTCCATATCTGAATTGATTTTTTCTAGTAGTTTGAAATATTTTTCCCTTCATCTGATGGTTCTTGAACTTGGCCACTATATTTCTTGGCATTTTGATTTTCGGATCCCTTTCAGTAGGTGATCAATGAATTTTTTCAATGCCTATTTTACCCTCTGTTTCTAAAACATCTGAGCAGTTCTCTTTGATAATTTCCTGGAAAATAATGTCCAGGCTCTTTTTTTCCTCATATTTTTCAGGGAGTCCAATTATTCTCAGATTGTCTCTCCTGGATCTATTTTACAGGTCTGCCCAAGAAGGTACTTGACATTCTTTTCCATTGTTTCATTTTTCTGTTTTTGCTTGACTGATTCTTGGTGTCTCCTTGAGTCATTCACTTCTATTTGTTCATTCTGATTTTCAATGATGTATTTTTTCACTCACTTTTTAAATATCTTTTTGTAATTGTCCAATTGAATTTTTAAGCGAGTTTTTTGTTCTATGGAATTTTTTTTCCATTTTTCCAATTTTATTTTTTAGAGAGCTGTTTTCTTTTTCCAACTCACTAATTTTATTTTTTAAGGATCTGATTTCTTTATCCACTCTATCTTTAAATGCGTGTAATGACTTCTCCAGAATCTCTTACCAAGCTTTCCTTTCCTTTTCTATTTCTCTTCTACCTCTCTTGTGAGAGCCTTTTTGATTTCTTCTATGACTGTTTTGTGTATTGAGGAACAGATCATATCCCCCTTTGGTGATTCCTCTGGGGATAGTCTGTTTTTAGTCTCCTCAGGGTTTGAAGTCTGCTCTATATCCATATACAAGCTATCAATGGTTAGATCCCTTTTAATTTTTTTGTTCATTTTGTCAGAGAAGAATCAAAGAAAACAAATTAACAAGAAAAACAAATGATCTGCTTTGGGGTGGGGAATGGGGCTGTATCATGCTTCCTCTACAGACTGCGGGAAAGAGAAGCCAGGTACTAGCAGGACAACAATGGCTAGGCTGCATCTGAGCTCTGAGGCTCTGAGGCTCTAAGAACATGCTGAATCGCTCTAGGTGGGGATGTTGGTGGCCAGGTCCCAAGAGATGCTAGCTTTTAGGGATTTTATTCTTTGCCTCCTGTGTTTACAGCTTCTCTTCTGATCCTGGCTTCCTGCCAAGAAAGAATATCCACACTGGGGTAAAGGTCGTTCATTCTTCAGAAATGGAAGAAATCTCCCCCCTCCCCCCTCTGGTCTTCACAGTGTGAGCTGTCTGCTTTGCTCTCACAGCTTGCCCTCAGCCTGCTCCTGATCTCTTCGTCCCCACCTCCCAGCAAAAACAGATCTTTTCTGGTGAATTTTAAAGATGTCTACTGTTGGTAATTATTTGTGGGTTTTTTTCCAGTCAAGAATTAATTCTGAGGCTTGTCTTGAAATAAATTCTTAGAGAAAACATGGAGCTTAAGCAGATGTGTGCCTCCTCTCCACCATCATGGCCAGAAATACCCTGTTTTTTGGTAATGTCACGGTGGTATGATCTTGGAAGAGCAGTGGTCACTGCTCTCCTGGTGTGTGTTCTGACCTTTACCCAAGTAAGACTCTGGCTCTTTCATCACCATAATTCCTTTCCTTCCTGGAACTGAGGCCAGGAAATTGGTAATGGGCAATGGACTTTCCAAAATATTCCCATTTCTATGTACAGAGAATAGCATAGAGATTTTCTTGAAATCTCTTTCTGATTGTTATTAAATCCCTGTTCTATCTCTGAGCAATAAGATCTCCTGGTACTGATGTTCTTGTTCCTGCTGCTACCCTTCTAAGGGTATAAGCTACATTTAACTATTCTCCCCAGTCAGTCACCAATCCAGTGTCACAAATGAAACCTTTTGATTTTTAAAGTATCTTATCTTTACTTTATGGTTATGCTGCTTCAGAATTTTATCTAACACAATACTTTAAACTCAGGTAAAGGGAAATATAGGGAGAATCTGGCCAGAATTGCTCCCTTTACTTTGTCATCTTGGCTTGAAAATCAAATTTTCTTATTCCAAAGCTAGAATTCTCTCCATTGTATCATGTTGTATAAGTGTTCTAACTGTTGAGGTGGCATATTTGTCAAGCCTCATCAATCAGTCCCATAGATGGAGAAACTCAGGATTAGATTATGGAAAAATAAAATGATTTGTGTTGGCTTGAGATTATTCATTAGGAAATCAACCACAAATTGAAGTAATATGTGGAACTCATGTTGGGAATTATTAGACATAAAAGAATCCTAAAACATTAAGACCTAGTGAAATGGACTGGATGTTCAAGGGAAATACATGTAAACTCAGGCTACTTTTTGAAGTGTGTATCTGTCTGGGGGAGTCTGGTGGACATACATGGAAGGAACATGGAATGACTTTATACTATGTCACTTCCTATAGTTATGAGGACCAAGATAATGGGCACAGAAACTGATTCTTTATGACAACTAGAACTCAATATGAGAGGCTTTGGTACCCAAGGAGAGGAAGAGAATGTAGATGTAGATCTAGAAGATTCCTTATGCAACGAAATGCAAATTTTGCTTTTCTCTGGAACTATAGTTGGGGGACTGGGAGGGAGGGAAAAGAAGAAACTCTCAAAAATAATTCAATGCAACTCGCTTTGCTGGTAAAGAACAAGATTCCATAAAGCAGATCAGTGATTGGAATGGGGACTATTTCATTCTAGTTTATTTCATTCCATTCTAAATAGAATGGATCTCAGAAAATAGAATTCAATCACTGGGGAGAACACAGTCAATAAATTACACAACCAATCGATCACCAAGCATTTATTAGATATGAAAGAACAATGAAAATTTAACACAAAACATGGTACCTGAGTTTCTTTTAAAAGAAGAATGTGGGAGGGCAGCTAGGTGGTACAGTACATAGAGTGCTAGCTCTGAAATCAGAAGAACCTGAGTTCAAATTCCACCTCAGACGTTTCTTTGTAACTATGTGATCCTGGGCAAGTCACTTAACCCCAATTGCCTCAGCAAAAATAAAATAAAATAATGAGAAGAAAGTAGGGACAGAGCCAGGATGATAAAGAGAAAGCATATCTTTTTCTGAGCTCTCCCCATATTCCTCAAATTGGCAGCAATTTGAGCCTCTGAACTGGTTTTGAGGTGACAGAACCCATAAATGTTTGGAGTGTAACACATTTCCAGCAGAAGATAATTTGGAAGATTTTCAGAAAAAGTCTGCTTCAATTGGGCATGGAGGGAGGTGGGCCAAGCACAAACAGCTGATGCAAAAAATAGAGTTAGTACAGAGAATCAGGATGGTGTGGGTTCCTCACACTAAGGAATCTATTGGGAGGTATCTACAGCAGTGTTCTTGTTGCAAGCCAACAGATCAGCAGTTTAGCTGTAAGACTTCCGAAGCAAATACAAAGGGCAAATAGTGAGCCCCTAAACCACGGAATATTAGGACCTGGCCACACCCATGCAGCACCAGATGTTGGTCAGCACTAATCCAGCACAGCCATTGTTGCCTGAAGAGGAAACTTGGACAAGCTCCTTTTTTCCCTAAAAGCAGACCTCCACCTTTTAAAAGTGATCAAAAAGGCTAAAAGAACTTTGACCATAGTTTTTATGGAGCAAGAGAGGAACAGACTTCAAACTCTGAGGACATTAAAATCAGATTGTCTCCAGATGAAGCCTCAAAAAGTGATATGAATTGGTCCCAATCTCAACAAGGCTCTTTTGGAAAAATTCAAAAAAGATGTTAAAAGAGAGTTAGAAGAAAAATGAAGAAAGGAAGTGAGAACTTTTCAAGAGGGTTTGGAAAAACTTATCTGAAGAAAACTCCTTTTTAAATTTTTAAAAATTTTTTAAATTAATTTTATAATTATAATTTTTTTGGCAGTACATATGCATGAGTAATTTTTTTAATAACATTATCCATTGTATTCATTTTTCCAAATTTTCCCCTCCCTCCCTCTACTCCCTCCCCTAGATGACAGGCAATCCCATACATATTAAATGTGTTACAGTATAACCTAGATACAATATATGTGTGTACATCCAATTTCCTTGTTGCACGTTAAGAATTGGATGCCAAAGGTATAAGTAACCTGGGTAGAAAGACAGTAGTGCTCACAGTTTACATTCAATTCCCAGTGTTCCTTCTCTGTGTATAGTTGTTTCTGCCCATCATTGATCAACTGGAAGTGTGTTGGATATTCTTTATGTTGAAGATATCCACTTCCATCAGAATATATCTTCATACAGTATTATTGTTGAAGTGTATAGTGATCTTCTGGTTTTGCTCATTTCACTCAGCATCAGTTCATGTAAGTCTCTCCAAGCTTCTCTGTATTCCTCCTGTTGGTCATTTCTTACAGAACAATAATATTCCATTACATTCATATACCATAATTTACCCAACCATTCTCCAATTGATGGACATCCATTCATTTTACAGTTTCTAGCCACTACAAAAAAGAGCTGCCACAAACATTTTGGCACATACAGGTCCCTTTCCCTTCTTTAGTATTCTTTGGGATATAAGCCCAGCAGTAGCACTGCTGGATCAGAGGGTATACACAGTTTGATAACTTTTTGAGTATAGTTCCAAATTGCTTTCCAGAATGGCTGGATTCTTTCACAACTCACCAACAATGCATTAGTGTCCCAATTTTCCCACATCCCCTCCAACATTCATCATTATTTTTTCCTATCATCTTAGCCAATCTGACAGGTGTGTAGTGGTATCTCAGAATTGTGTTAATTTGCATTTCTCTGATCACTAGTGATTTGGAACACTCTTTCATATAAGTGGATATAGTTTCTTTTTAAAATTATTTTATTAATTTTATAATTATACATTTTGACAGTATATATGCATGAGTAATTTTTTTTATAACATTATCCCTTGTATTCATTTTTCCAGATTTTTCCCTCCCTTCCTCTACTCCCTCCCTTAAATGACAGGCAATCTCATACATTTTACATGTGTTACAGTATAACCTAGATATAATATATGTGTGTGAATCCAATTTTCTTGTTGCACGTTAAGTATTGGATTCCAAAGGTATAAGTAACCTGGGTAGATAGACAGTAGTGCTAATATTTTATATTCAATTCCCAGTGTTCCTTCTCTGGGTGTAGTTGTTTCTGTCCATCATTGATCAGCTGGAAGTGAGTTGGATTTTCTTTATGTTGAAGATAGAGTGGATATAGTTTCAATTTCATCATCTGAAAATTGTCTGTTCATATCCTTTGACCATTTATCAATTGGAGAATGGTTTGATTTCTTATAAATTAGAGTCAGTTCTCTATATATTTTGGAAATGAGGCCTTTATCAGAATTTTTAACTGTAAAAATATTTTCCCAATTTGTTACTTCCCTTCTAATCTTGTTTGCATTAGTTTTGTTTGTGCAAAAGCTTTTTAATTTGATGTAAACAAAATTTTCTATTTTGTGATCAATAATGATCTCTAGTTCTCCTTTGGACACAAATTCCTTCTTTCTCCACAAGTCTGAGAGGTAGACTATCCTCTGTTCCTCTAATCTATTTATGATCTCATTCTTTAGGCCTAAATTATGAATCCATTTTGATCTTATCTTGGTATATGGTGTTAAGTGTGGGTCCATATCTAATTTCTGCCATACTAATTTCCAGTTTTCCCAACAGGTTTTTTTCAAATAATGAATTCTTATCCCAAATGTTGGTATCTTTGGGTTTGTCAAACACTAGATTGCTATAGTTATACCCTATTTTGTCCTGTGTACTTAATCTGTTCCACTGATCGACCAGTCTATTTCTTAGCCAATACCAAATGGTTTTGGTGACTGCTGCTTTATAATATAGCTTTAGATCAGCCTTCTAGACCACCTTCATCTGACTTTTTTTAAAATTAATTCCCTTGAAATTCTCGACCTTTTATTCTTCCATATGAATTTTGTTGTCATTTTTTCTAGGTCATTAAAATAGTTTCTTGGGAGTCTGATTGGTATAGCACTAAATAAATAGATTAGTTTGGGGAGTATTGTCATCTTTATTATATTTGCTTGAAGAAAATTCCTTACAAGATAGATTTAGTGAAAAGAAAAGAGCATATAACCCCTTACAAAATAAATTTGACAAAATGGAAAAAGAAAACAACTCCTTGAAAAGTAGAATTTGTGAAAAGGAAAAAAAAAATCATAGAACAAAACAACTCATTTACAAATTCAATTGGCCAAATACAAAAAGAGCTAAAAAAAAAAAAAAGGTGACTGAAGAAAATAATTCACTAAATATTAGAACTGAAAAAATGGAAATGAATGACTCAAGGAGACATCAAAAATCAGTCAAACTACCCTTCCCCCCCAAAAAAAGAGAAAAAAATAGAAGAAAATATAAAATACCTCATTGCAAAAACAACTGACCTGGGAAATAGATCTAGGAGAGGCAAACTAAGGATTATTTGGACTTCCAAAAGACTATGATTTAAAAAAAAAAAAGCCTATACATTATATTTTGGGAAATCATCAAGGAAAACTGCCCCGATGCCCTATAATCAGAAAGTAAAATAACCATTGAAAGAATGCACCAATCACCTCCAGAAAAAAGAGCCCAAAATGAAAACTCCAAGGAATATTGTAGCTAAATTTCAGAATTATCAGACCAAGAAAAAATATTGCAAACACCCAGAAAGAAAAAATTCTAATATTGAGGTGCCATAATCCAGATTACCCAGATCCTACCAGCTTCTACCTCAAAGGATTGAAGGGATTGGAATCTGATATTCTGCAAGGTAAAGGAACTTAGATTGTAGCCAAGAACCAACTATTCAGCTAAACTGAGCATTATTATTTAGAGAAGAATATGGACATTTCTAATGAAAAGACCAGAGCTGAATTAAAAAAAAAATTGATTTCTAAATACAGAACTTCAGAGAAGCATAAAAAGATAAAAAGGAAAGAATCCTTGAGAACTATATTTCTGTAATGGGCATATTTAGAGAGTGCAAGTATAATTTGATTTTACTGTGATAATATAAAAAAGCAACTAGAGATGGAAAGGGTATTGTACTAGAAAAAGAGGAAACTAGAGGCAAAATGAGGGAAATTACATTTCATGAAGAGTCAAAGACCTATTAGAATTGAGGGAAAGAAGGGAAGGGGATGTAAGAAATTAATATCAATTCTGACCTCAAATATTTAAAAATATTGATGAATATGTTCTTTACTAAGAGAAGGAGCTATTTTTGTGAGGAAATAGAATTATTGATACTTTTTGAACTTGAATTCAATACAAAACATTTATCAAGTGCCAGATATAGTGTTAGATGAGGGGTGCAAAGACTCAAATTCAAAGATTTCTTCTTTCAAAGAGTTTATATTCTACTGGAAATTCACTTGGAATTCATGGAAGACATGGCTTAAAGTCTTTCCTTTTTCACTTATTGATATATGACATTGGAAAAGTCATTCCACTGAGTGTTGGTTTCCTCTTCATTAAAATAAGAATAATATGCAAGGGGAAGGCACTATTACTACTGTTATTTACCCCCAATTAAATATTCTCTTGAGAATCTCATGAGATACTGAGAATGAGCTACTTTGAACACTTTTAATGAGACAATTTTCTTTATCAATTTATTTAGGGTCATCAAATATAGGTAATATATTTTGCTGTTTTCCAAAAGTTCTGGAATATAATAAATGGCAAATCAATTAAAATCCCTTAGACATATACATAATGCAATCAAAGTAAAAGTTTGCTAGTTCTTCTCAACCCTTTATTTTAGAAATTCTCAATTTTGGGTAGTGTCTGAGTCCCTTCTGATAGCCCATTGTGGCCCAGGGGCTCCTTCTCAGAATAATGCATTTAATTACATAATATATAAAAATAAATGCTCAGAATTGCAAAATAAACCAATATGTTAAAATGTAATTATTATTATTATTATTATCATCATTGTTTTTAAATCTAATTCTTTCATGTTACATAAGAAGCAGAACTCCTGAGATATATGCCATGGGATAGATCTTCATAGATTTATAGAACTTTAGAAATAAAGTTAGAATGAATCTCAGAGATCCTTTAATAAAATTCACAATTAAATTAAAATTACTTTTTCAACATCTGGAAAGTGATCATTCCAACTTTATTTGAAAATCTCTATGGAGGGAAGAATACACTAATTCCTAAGATAATTTATTATACTTCTTGGTAATTCTAAATATTAGAAATTTATTCTTTCCTTTTTTTTTTTTTTCTCTTTTGCTTTCCTGGCATCAAGACATGTTTCCTTCTTTGCAACTATCACCACTAATCCTAGAGTTGCCTTCTGGGGCCAGGCAGAAAGAATTTCCTTTGTACAAAGGCTTGACAAAAATTAACACATGCCCCCGAGTCTTCTCCAAGGTAAACAACTTCTTGTCCTTCCTTCTATCCTCATATATATGGTATGATCAAAAAGTCATTCACCACATTGATTATCTTCCTCTGGACTGTCTCCAACTTATCAAAGTTCTTAAAAAATGGGGAAATGAGAATTCAGCAAACTACTCTAGATGTGATCTGACCAGATGTGATGAGGTCTCATTTGAACAGTAGGCTTCATTTAATGGAACATCAAGTAGTAATTATTTTCTTTTTTTCCCTTTTTTCATTTTTCTTCTTCTCCTCTTCTTCTTTCTCCTCCTTCTCCTCCTTCTCTCCCTCATCCCCCCTCCTCCTGATCTTCCTTCTCTTCCAGGTCCTCATTCTCTACCTCTTCCTCCTTCCCCTCCTCAGCCTTCTGCACCATCAGATATTTTTCAGAACAACAGTTGTTTAGCCACACCTCCCATATCTTGTCCTTTGAAGCTACCAATCACTACAGATAACCTGTAGTGATGATCTGAGGTCTGTTAACCTGAACTCATATAACAGGAAAAAAAATGAATAATTTTGCTCTAGTACATGAAACAGTTAGGTAGCCAGAAGCTTCCACAAACTCATATACATAACATAATTGTAAACACATGTACATATTTAGAGATAGAAATAGATAATCTGAAATTATACTGCTGATGTAAGCCTGAATAGGAGACAGGATAGCAAAAGGATAGCCCACTCTGAAGTTAATTGTAAAGATTCTGACTGATGCTTACCTATATGTCCTTGAATAAATCATATACTTTTAAAATACCTTAGTTTTTTCATCTATAAAGCAAGGGAGTTGTGCCAGATAATTTCTAAGGCCACCTCTAGTTTTAAATCTTTGCTCCTCTATTCCTTTTGAGATCTCTATCTATATTCCTATAAATTTGCTTTAAGAGATGAATAAACACCTCAGATGTGCCAGCCATAAGCCTATCAGCCACAGTGCAAAGTGTTAAATATATCCCTACAATATGATAAACAGTAGAAAGATTCAATGACAGCCCTGAGGGAAATGATTAAACCAATGTGGCTAAGTATGTTAATGGTCAGGATGATAAATGATCACATTAGCTGTTGGTATAGAGAGGTGCCCCTGAAGTTTATCTGGCTCATATTCATGCAGAGGAGAAAAGTGAAGAATCTCTTTAGTCCAATTGAAGAGTCCTAGGAAAAGAAGCTTACAGAGTACAGACCTTCTCAAGCATATTCCTCAGGGAGGAATTGAGTAGAATGTTGCCTCTGACTGCCAAGACATAAGTATTGTCTGATCAGATAAGACAGTATGTAATAATAATATCTGTGAAAATGATGATCAAGATAATGTTGCTATCTTAACAACAATCCTCTGATGTAGGCAGGTCCTTTATTGACCCTCCTCTTATTCCCAACCCTTTCTTGTCCCTATTATACAGATGAGAAGACTGAGGCTCAGAGAGTTATTTGCCATAGGTCACACAAAGTTAATAAAGAGTGGAAAGTTGGGTCAAGACTAGAGACAGGATTTAAGACTCTTGATTTAGTGTTCTCTCAACCACACTGTATTTCTAAGATTATCAATTAAGCCACGTAAGGATGGATTTTGTAGCCAAATTTTTTTTTTTTTTGTCCTCAAGGGGCTTATAATCAATTAAGCAGGGAAGACAGTAATAAAAGCAATTATGATGTAAATTTATGAAGCTACAGAGCCAAGATCACAATCTTCTAACTATCACTAGAGATCTTCAACAAATAGGCATTGTCATGCTAATCAAAATTCTTTGGAGATAGTTCAAGCAATAATAGCTTGTTTCTAGAAACTTAGGGAATTTAACCTTTTTCAGGGCAAGGGCTTTTTTCATTTGTATCTTTGTATCTAGCACAATGCCTGGCATAAAAGGAGCTTGATAATTGCCTATTTGTACAGTGATAATGATATTTACAAAAAGCACTTATTTCAGCTGCCTTAGTGATAATCTGTAGATTGTTGAATATGCAGAATATTTTAAAATATAAGAACAAATAGCAAGTTATCATGAAACTGTTTTTATCTACCCAAACTCCATTGAAAGAGATGAGAATGAGATGAATAGCAACAATGTAGTGAATATTTCATTGAGAGTTTTATGTTTATCATTTGTTTTACCCACATGATGCTCTTTACAACAATTCTTTAGGATAGATAGAACAAAGATACTAATATAATTGTTTTTCAGATAAGGAAACTGAGATCCAGAAAAGAGAAATCATAGCAAAATTAGAAAGCTGATATTTGAAGCCAAGTCTTTAAACTCCAAATTAAGGATTCTTTTTATCCAGTGCTTTTTCAAAACTATGGCAACAAAATCATTTTACTAACACATAAAATAAAAATAAAACCCTACAGTAATCTATGAACTCCCAACTAGTTTAGAATTTTAAAAAAAGAAATAGATATGTTTACAAACATTAACAAAGTTATAATAATAACATTGTATTTGCTTCTTTTGATACTTTTCCTTTGGGTATATATTGCATTTTGTTGCTTTCAAAAATATGTTCTCATCCAACTTTTTGGGGGATACATCTAATACACTCAGCTGAATGCACATCCTTCCCTCAGACACTGTATGCTCCTTGATATATGCAATTCATTTGCAACTTAAATAATGACATAATACTTATTGTCAAAGAATAATGAGTCTTTAGATGACTTGACTGTCCCCAAATCTGGAAACCTAATTTGCTGGAGATAGAATTTAATCTTTGTCTTCTGTATTCACAATCAGGTTCTTTGTCCATTTTGCTATGCTAGCTCTACATTCATAACAGCTCAACTCTAACATTTTGAATTACAGGAATAAATTCATTGTCATCTATATAATTTAATTTTTTAAAATGTATTTTTCTCACTAAATATGTCTCAATTATATGTGAAAACTTTTAAAGTCTTCTTTTAAATTTTCAGATCCATATTCTTTCCCTCTCTATCACTTTTCCCCCTTCTTTGAGAAAGCAAGCAATTTAATATCAATAATATATGTGAGATCATATAAAACATATTTCTACATAACCCTGTTAAAAATAAACCACAAATATGACAACACATATAAAGAATTTTAAAAAGTATACTTCAATCTTCAATGAGTTTATCAGTTCTCTAAATTTCACTACATTAGATTTGTTTGTACAAAAGCATTTTCATTTCATGTAATTGAATATGACCCATTTTACATCTCATGATCCTGTCTTTTTTGTCATAAACTCTTTCTTGTATCTCACAGATACATTTGTCCATACTTGCAAAATCACTTTTTATTTCTAAATCATTTATGCATTTTGATTTTATTTTGGTAAATAATGAGAAGTGGTGGTCTATGTGCATTTTCTGTCATATTTCTGTCATTTTCCCAACAATTTTTGTCAAGTGGTGATTTCTTACTCCCAAAACATGACTATTTAATTTTATCAAATACTAGATGAGTATGGTCATTTATTACTATGTATTGTGTACCTACCTGAATAAGTCCATTGATCCATCACCATATTTCTTAGAAAGTATCGGATCGATGATTGCCACTTTTCAATATAGTTTGAAATGTGAAACTGTTCCTTAATATTTTTTCATCTATTTCATTGATATTCTTTACTTTTTGTTTTTCCACATGAATTTTGTTACTATTAGTTGTCATTAAAATAATTCTTTGGTAGTTTGATTGGTATGCAACTAGTGAGTAATCAAATTAGAATATTTTTATTATATATATATATCATATATAAATTATATATATATATACATATATATATATGTATATATATATATATATATAAAATTTTATTATATTTACTTGGCCTAACCATGAGCAATTAGGTTTGTTTTAGCAAGTAGACGCCCCAGTATTTTTTGTTGTCTGCAATTATTTTAAATGACATTTTTCTTTTTATATCCTTCTGTTGGATTTTGTTGGTAGTATATAGAATTATCGATGATTTCAATAGGTTTATTTTATATCCTGCAGCTTGGCTAAAAGTTGCTAATTATTTCATCTAGTGTTTAAATTTATTCTTTAGGGTCCCCTAAATATACAATAATATCATTTACAAAGAGTGATAGCTTTGTTTTCTTGCATTTTTCTCCTTTTAATTTGCTTTTCTTATCTTATTGCTGCTGGTAGCATTTCAAGTATAATAGTGGTGATAATGGAAGCCTTTCCTTTTTCCCTGATCTTTTTGGAAAGGTTTCTAGCTTTTTGGTAGAGACAATACTTGTTATTGGCTATAGATAAATACTTATCATTTTAAGGAAAATGTCATTTGTTCCTATGCTTTCTAAAGTTTTTAATAGGAATGGGTGTTGTATTATGTTAAAGTAATTTTCTACATGTATTTCTACATTTTATTGTTTTATTATTGATTTAGTCAATTATGCTGATAGTTTTCCTAATATTCAATCTGTTCTGGTATAAATCCTACTTAATTGTGGTCTACCATCTTTATGTTATATTGCTGTAATCTCCTTACTAGTATTTTACTTACAATTTTTGTATTGATATTCTCTTTTTATTAAAGCTTTTTATTTTCGAAACATATGGATGGATCATTTTTCAACATTGACCCTCACATAGCCTTGTGTTCCAAATTTTCCCCTCCTCCCCTTATCCTTCCTCTAGATGGCAAACAATCCAATATATGTTATACATGTTAAAATAGATGTTAAATCCAATATATGTAAATATATTTGTACAATTCTCTTGCTGCACAAGAGAAATCAGATCAAAAAGGAAAAAAAAAGAATAAATAATGAAAGCAAACAACAACAAAAAGAGTGAGAATGTTATGTTGTGATACACACTCAGTTCCCACAGTCCTCTCTCTGGGTGTAGATGGCTCTCTTCATCACAAGATCATTGGAACTGGCCTGAATTTTCTCATTGTTGAATAGAGCCATGTGAATCATAAGTGATCATCATATAATCTTGTTGCTATGTACAAGATCTCCTGGTTCTATTCATTTCACTTAGCATCAGTTCATGTAAATCACTCCAGGTCTCTCTGAAATCATCTTTTCTTATAGAACAATAATATTTGATAACACTCACATACCATAACTTATTCAGCCATTCCCCAACTGATGAATATCCACTCAATTTCCAATTTCTAGCCACTACAAAAAGGGCTGCCACAATCATTTTTGCACACGTGGGTCCCTTTCCTCCTTTAAGATCTCTTTTAGGATATAAGCCCAATAGAAACACTACTGGATCAAAGGGTATGCACAGTTTGATAACTTTTTGAGCATAGCTCCAAATGGCTATACAAAATGGCTGTATCAGTTCACAATTTCACCAACAATGAGCCATCTTGGCTCCACCCCTTTATTGATATTCATTAAGGAAATTGGTATATAGTTTTCTTACTCTGTTTTTACTTTTCTTTGTAGGTATTAAAATCATAAAAACAATTTGGTAAGACTTCTTTATTTTTTCAAATTTTTATATAATATTGAGATTAATTCCTTCTTAAATATGATAGAATTCACTTGTGAATTTGTGTGGTCCTGGTGATTTTTTTTCCTAGGGAACTCACTGATAGTTTGTTCAATTTATTTTCTAAGACAAAGTTATTTAATTATTCTACTTTGCTTCTGTTATTCTGAGCAGTTTATGTTTTTATACATATTCATTCATTTCATTTAGATTGTCAGTTTTACTGGCATATAATCAGGCAAAAGAATTGCTAATAATTGCTTTAATGTCATCTTCATTGGTGGTACATTCACCAATTTCATTTTAAGAACTAGTAATATGGTTTTCTTATTTCTTTTTTAATAAAATTAACCAATGGCTTATTTTATTTTTTTCATAAAATCAGTTCCTGGTTTTACTTATTTGTTCAATACTTTTTTTAACTTTAATTTTATTATTTTTTTCTCTAATTTTTACTTCTTCCATTTTGGATTTTTAATTATGGATTTTAATTTCTTCTTTTTCTAGTTTTTTTTTTTAACTTGCAATCTCAATTTATTCATTTATTCTTTCTCTTTTATTTGTACATACACACATTTCTTGTAAGTACTGTTTTGGCATATCCAAAAATTTTAGAAAATTGTCTCATTATTGTTATTCTTTTTCATGAAATTATTTTTGTTTTCTTTTTTTAACCATGCATTCTTTAGGATTAGCTTATTTAGTTGCCAATTAACTTTTGGTGTATGCTTCTATAACTGTTTGTTAAATATAAACTTTATTTCATTATGGTCTTAAAAGGATGCATCTAGTTTTCCTGCTTTTCTGAATTTATTTTTAAGATTTTATATCCTAACACATGGTTAATTTTTTGTGTAGATAGCATGTACCACTGAGAAAAAAAAATATGTACTCTTTTCTATCCTCCTTCAGTTTTCTCTAGAGGTCTATTATATCTAACTTTTCTAAGTCTAATTATTATTTGGTTTTTTAATATTTAATTTTTGGTTAGATTTATCTAGCTCTTAAAGGAAAAGTTGAGGTCTCCCTCTAGCATAATTTTATTGTTTATTATTTTATTTAACTGTTTCTTTAATAATTTGGATGATATGACATTTGGTACTATCAGATCTCTTTGGGATTCATTGTCAAAATCATTTTGTAAAGCCTGTCCTGTTCAAGCTCAGGTATACTGATGAGATCTGCCTTCATGATTTGGGTTAATGTTTTGAGCACCCTTTATTCACTATCCAGGATTTGTGTAATAGTGTGTAAAAAGGATCCTAATTCTATGATTAGCACTAATCTTGCTCAAAGCTGAATTTGATAAACTTATTAAATCAGAAGTCAAATTCTCAGGAGTAATTATTCTAGACTGAGCAGAAGAGGCCAACTTTTCAACATGAGCAAAGTAAGAAAATCTTACAAAAAGAAAAAAATAATATAACCTTTTATGTTGCTGCCATGTCAAAGCTTTGACAGGATAAAATAAAACATAGGAGCCATGCTTTTATGTGGAACCTTCTGTTTTCAGAGGTTAGGGGGTAGTGTTCTGAATTTGGAGTTAGAAACCTTACATTTGAGTCCTGGCTCTGCTTCTGACCTATGAGTCACCTCTCTAGGCTCTAGCTGACTCTTTTAAAAAATGTTGAACGAGATAATCTCTAAAGTCTCTTATATGTCTAAATTCTAAAATTCTCTGTGCATAAGTAAGTGAGTTATCCTAAGAGACTGTTGGATTTAGGGATCCATAGCACTTTCCAGGGACTTATCAGACATGGGTTCTGGAATGACTTGGGGTAGAGCTATAGAAGGGTAGACCCTGGGAAGGAAAAGGCAAGGGTGGAGGGAGGGAGAAAAGATTATTCCAAGTTACCAATATTTCTAGCTGAAGTTAACTTCCCAACTCAAGGAACAGAAAGAATAACAAAATCATACTTCTCTCACCTTCGGGTCCTTCATGACCTGGGGGTAAATTCCAACTAGCTGTACCCTCCCCTAGGCCTGCCAGGGGCTCTCTGCATGTTAGAACAGCCAAGTCAGACTCAAAAGTAAGGATAAGTTCAAAGACTTCACGCTTCATCTGGAAGAATTGGTTTCCAACAGCCCATGACTGAAGTATTGTACATCATTTCCTTTCTAAAGAACAGCTAAAACTGTAATGTTTGTGGCAACCAGTGCCAACTCTGAGGCTCTATTCTCCCCAGCTTAGCCATCCCACTACAATTCTGAACAAAATTCTCTTTCCTATTACTTCTCCTCAATGACTTCTTCTCATCTCCCCTTGTGTTAAGCCAAGCCCTCTGTCCTCATCTCAAAAGTGAATCTACTCACTCTCTATGGCTCCTCCTCATTTACTGCATGGATAAAGCTATTTGAGTGATCAGAGAATCATTGATTTCAGTTCTTTGGTATGATAGGCAACCATCATTTTGCTTTACTACTATGCTTTGCAGATTCCTTAGGCATTGCCATCTGATCTAACAATCACCTAAGGACTCCTGAACCTTGACATTAGGATCAGAGGCTTTTCCATATGCCCTATTGCCATGCATTCCCTCAGGTGTTATCTCCCCTAATGAAAATGTCAGTTCCTTGAACATATTTACTCATTCCTTTCAGTGGGGAAAGGAGAGGACAATGATGATTCATGGCATATAGGATACTGCCTCTGGGCTCCCAGTGACTCACAACAAAAATCTTGACATAATCTACCTATCTGGGAAAGCTTCAAATAAAGACATAAGGATGAACCTTGTGTCTTATATGCAAGGACCACTCTAGCCAAATGCAGATTTGCTAATCACTGAATGGCAGGCCACCAGAGGATTATTGTTTTTGTTTGCTTATTTATTTTATTTTATTTGTATTTGATTTCAATTTGGCCACAGCAACTTATAAAGACAATCTCCTCTGGTTATGTATGCTGATATGTTTAGGTTAATATTGAGAACACAACCATCAATGCATGACTCCTTGAAATGATAATAATATTAACCTCATATTCAAAGGAAAATGTATAATTTACAAAATGGAGATGCATTGGGATACAAAAGAAAAAACAAACAAACAAAAAAACTTTGAGTTTGGGATCACAGGGAACGTGAAGCCATTTCCCATTTCTGCTCTTAATCAAAAGACTTAGTCTATTTGGGTCTGTTTCCTCACAGATAAAATGGGGAGTTGGACTAAATGATGTTTTATAATTGGTATAGATTGAATGACTTCTAGGTCTCTTTTTAGCTCCATATCTACAACTTCCTCATCAATCATTCAACAAAGATTTATGAAACAACCATTGTGTTTAACATTGGTATTTAGTAGAGATACAATGTTTGAAATAATCTCAATTTACATTGTTTATATTTTATATTCTCACTTTATTTTATTTTTATAATAGGTTTTTATTTTTCAAAATACATGCAAAGATAATTTTCAACATTCATCCTAGAAAAATCTTGTATTTCAAATTTTTCTCCTTCCCCCCACTCTCTCCTTCCCTAGAGAGCAAGTAATCCAATATAGGTTAAACATGTGCAATTCTTTTGAACATATTTCCACATTGATCATGCTGCACAAGAAAAATCAGGTCAAAAAGGAAAAACAAATTGAGAAAAAATACAATTAAGCAATCAACAACAAAAATGTGAAAATAATATTATATGATCCACATTTGGTCCCCATAGAAGTTTATATTTTCATAATGATTTTGCCTCCTTCATCACCACAACAGTTTCCTAAGAGGCAGTATTTTATAGGGAATACAAGGCTGCATTTGGAGGGAAGACTGTGCACCTCCCCCAAGTGACAAACATATAGCCTCACTTTCCTCATCTTTAAAATTGGGATGGTAGTATCTATAATACTCACCTAGCAGTTTTTTTTGGGAATCTTAAATGAGATTACATATGTAAAATACTATTTCAACTATAAGGTATCATGCAAATGTCATTCATTATCATTATCTCACCTTGGATTCATAGTTATTCTAAAAGATAAGTGGCCTGTTATTAAATTATCCAGGTCTTGATTTCCTAATCAATTAAATGGAGATAAAGTCCCACCACTAGTAAGTGGGAAAATTGTGATGTGAATTTGGGTCATAATCACAAATCTAGCATTCCTTCAATTATAAAATTATAGCATATTATGCTTCTAGAACCCAGATATTGAGGAGTGTCAGATGATGGGAGAAGAAGCTGGGGGAGAAGGGGAAGAGAAAAGAGTAGAAATTATTTTGCAAGCACTCTCTATCTCTACCCACTCTCTTAATTTTACTTGTATGCCTTTTCAGATCTCCAAGGAGTGAATGTGGGGGGCAGGACTTTACTATTTATCTATGCATGTGCAGGACTCCAGGTTCCTATCAGAAGTCCCATTCTGCAGTGTCCCCCACCCAACATGTCCCACATCCAACAGCTTCACTTTTGCTGAGAAAATTTGGCCTCTGGGTAGATGGTCAATGCCTCCCTCTAACCCAGTGGGAAGAAATATTGCCAAATTATAATAGAACCTGAACTGGAAAGAACTTCAGCTTGAGAAGTACCATAGACCAGGGGAAGGGGCCTTGGATCTGAGATCAGAAAACCTGGTGACTTGGCCTAGTTCTGCTATCTATTACTTACGAGTGAATCTGGACAAGTCACTTATTCTCAGATTCCTCCTCTGATCCAGTAATCCCCTCTGCAATATAGCCTAATAAATATTAATTGAATAGAATTGAAAAGTCCTTGTAGATGATCATTTGGACCTTGTTTGAACATTTTTATTGGTTGGAATCTTATTCTATTTCATTGTTGAGTATTCCAATTGTGGGAACTCTGCTATTGATGCAAGCTGTCAACTCAATCTTGGAGATTTGTTTGAGATACTAAAGGTTTCAATGATTTGCCTATAGACACACAGCTAGTGTTCAGAGTCTGAAACCAGATCTTAGACTTCAAAGATTGTCCTTTATCCATAACATGTCTCAATATTCTCTTTTGTTGTTGTTGTTGAGTTGTTTTAGATGTGTATAATAACTCTTCATGCCGCCATTCAGGGCTTTTTTTTTTTTTTTATGAGGGACTGAGGCAAACTGAATTAAATGGTTTTAGGACCTGAATAAGTATCTGAGGCCAAATTTGAACTCCTTGCTCCAGGGCTGAAACTCTACCCACTGCTTTTCTCATATATTGAATTGAAATATTCTTCCTTCTAACTTCTAATCATTGGCCTAAGTTTTGCCCTTTGAATCTCCCTAGTACCTCCTGATACCAGCATTGCCATGTTGCACTCTCCCAAATTTGCCTAGGTCAAATAATATCTCCTGCCCTGGACCCTAGGCCTTAAAGAATCCCCTGATCCAGACAAGACTAGCTTCAGTCATTTTAGTCTATCATGTCCTTTTCCCACATTTTCTGCAATGTAGATATTTGAACATAACATTCATGTTGCCCTGTGCATTTTCTTCTCCAGATTAAGCAATGCTTTTCACAGACTTATAGGATCACAGACCCAGAACTTGAAAGGACTTTAGAAGTCTGGTGTCAGAGAATTTTAAATATACAATCATTAGATTTGTGACCCTGTACAAGTCACTTAATCTCTTTCTCATCTTCAGTTTGCTCAGCTATCTCACAAGATTATCAGGATCAAATGAAATGACATTTTAAAGTGCTTTACCATCTTTGAAGGGCTACATAAATAATAGCTATTATTTTTATCATCTAGTCCCATCACCTTGTTCTTCAGGGGATGAAACTGACCCCCAACTTGTCCAAGGGCACAGCAGTAGTGGTGCAAAAATCAGGATCTTAACATATGTTCTCTTCCTCCAAATTAATTTGAAATTCTTTTTATTGCAAGTTGCTTCAGCTACTCCTTGTATGGCATGATTTCCAGTTGAAGGCAGTTTATAGTGTTTGTTGAGGGCACTGCTTATCTCAGGAAAGATAAATCCCAGCAACCACTTTGCTCACTGTTCCACTGGATGCCCTGTTTGGATATGATGTGGCCAACAATCTGACAGAACTTCACTTTACACCTATGGGCAGATGAAGGCCAGAGAACACCAAGTCAAGGCCCTTCTGCCCTTTGGAGAAAGTGTAAGACAGTAACTCCCTTTAAAATAAATGAAGAGGAATGCAAGATATGTTCAATTCTTGATAAAAAAAAAATCAAGTTTAAAGCAATATTTTATTAGAACCATAAGTTTTGTTTGAGAATTTTGGAAATCCGGAGTTTATTTTCCTTTGGTGTTGCTGCAGAGAATCAACAGGAATGGAGATAATTTTTTCTTCTTTTTCTTCTCATATTCATGCCCACATATTAAATACATATGTGGGCTGGATTCCTTGAATAAGTGCAAAAGGGATGGGGGTGGGGAGTGGGATGAGGAAAGGTGCAACTAAGTCCATTGACCTGTCTCCTTGCCCGAAGAGCTCTTGCAAACAGCTGTAAGAAAAAGGGGTGGGGGGAGGAGGAGGTAATTTAGCAACCCAGATCCAGATGTTCATTTCATACACACACCCTGAACAGCTTTTGCATGGTTTATTTCGTTTTTTGAAACCATTTTTCACCAGCCTGTTTTCTCAGCTGGGAAACTTCTGGTATAATGTTTTCAAAAAAATATTGCATTTGGCATTACACGAAAATAGAGCCTTTAAGACATTAAAAGGACAATCTCCTTGTTTGAGTTGGGCTCCAAAAGCAGCACTTTAGGAATGTGGGGGGTTTGTACCACCCAAAGAATAGGTAACAGAAATTTTCCAGTCTTAAATGCAGTTTACATGGGAATCTGAGAGCTTGTTTAACTTGCTGATTTTAAATGCTTTGCCATCTTTATGTTAACCTCCAAGTGTTATAGAAGGCTGACCTGGCTGGGGAAAAGCTAAACTGATATGTGAACACACCCAGAACTCACATTGAACTTGGAGGAAAAAAAAAAAAACTCCTTCATGGCACTTCAAAGTTTCTAACTTTAAAAAAAAAGAGGGGGAGGGTCATAAACTTCTGTACTTTTCTCATTCCAAACCATCAGCAGAAGGGAAGTAGGAGGGTATTGGAAGAAAGATGTTCCACATCTGAATTCAGTTGGTGCAATTCCAGGTAACAGTTCATGCATTATTCCACCATGGTTTGATAAACTTGGGAACCAAAGATTGTCTCTTCTACTTTTTCGTCCAAGGAGGGTCTGCTATTCTGAGGATATATATCATGGAATATGTCCATCCAGATGTCTGTTTCTTTGTCATTCTAGAATATTTTTTACATGTGAGGACAATCTGAAAGATGGGGGAGGAGGTATATGGCAGAAGTTATATAGAGATTGTAGAGAGACTAGGAGTGGTATTCAGTTCAATTGATAATTTACTAAGCATCTACAATGTATAAAAGTTGGCACTTAAAGCCATGGATACAAGGATAAAATAAGACAAAGGTCTTGAATATGTCATGGTACAGTGAAAACAATATTGAAGTTGAAGTTAGAAGACCTAGCTTTAAATTATGATTCAGCTTTTTAGTTATCTATATAACTCTGAACAAATCTTTAACTACTTTACTTTCATTCTATGTAAAATCTATTGTACAATCATCTTTCATATAGCTAGTTATAGGCATATCGGTTCTACTATTGGCATATAAAATTCTAAAGGGCATGAACTTTTTTTTAACCTTTCATTATGTCCTCATTGCTCAGCATAGTGTCTACAATATAGTGAGTGTTTAATAAATGCTAATTGAATATTAGGAAAATTATCAGCATAATTGATAAGATTAAAAACAAAAGCCATATGATTATATTAATAGTTGTAGAAAGTCTTTGACAAAACACAATATCCATTTCTATTAAAAACCCTAAGAAGCAAAGGAGTCAATAGAACTTTTCATTAAAATAAGTAGTATCTATCTAAAACAAGAGTAAGTATTATCTACAATGAGAATAAATTAGAAGTCTTCCCAATAAGAACAGGAGTGAAGCAAGGATGTCCCTTACCACCACTATTATTTAATATAGCACCAAAAAATCCACTTCAAGCAATAAGACAAGGAAAAGAAATGGAAGGAATAAAATAAGCAATAAGGAAGCAAGACCATCTCTCTTTATAGATGATATAATGTCATAACTTAGAGGACCTAAGGAAATTGACTAAAAAATTAGGTAAAACAAAAAACAACAATAAACCCACCAAAATCATCAGCATTTTTATATATCATCACTAAAGGAACATCTAGAAAGAGAAATCCTATTTATAACCATTGTAGATGATATAAAATACTTGGGAGTCTCCCTGCCAGAATATATATGAACACAATAATAAAACATCTGCCATGAAGACAGAATAAACAATTGGAGAAATATTAATTACTGAAAGGTAAATCAAGTCAATATAATAAAAATAACAATTCCCATTGAACTTAATTTACTTATTCAGTGTCATACCAATCAAAGAGTTATTTTTCAGAGCTAGAAAATTAATAACAAAATTCATCTGGAAGAACATTTTTTTAAATCAAGGGAATTAATGGAAAAAATGTGAAGGAAGGCAGTCTAACAGTACCAGATTTCAAATTACATCACAAAGCAGTAATCATTAAAACAATCTGGTTCTGGTTAAAAAATAGAAGGATAGAACTGTGAAATATTGTAGATTAGGTACACAATAGAGAGTAGTAAATGACAGTAGTAATCTAGTGTTTGATAAATCCAAGCCTTTGGAGTAAGAACTCACCATTTGACAAACATTTCTGGGAAAACTGAAAGCAGTTTAGTAGAAACTAGGTCTAGAACAGCTTCTCATAATGTATATCAAGATAAAATCAAAATGAATGAATAATTTAGACATTTAAGGTGATATCAGAAGTGAATTAGGGGAATGTGGAGAAATGTATCTGTCATATCTATGGATAAGGGAAAAATTTATGAGAAAATAAGACATAGAGAGGATATTGGGAAATAAAATGGACAATTTTGGTTATATGAAATTTAAAAGCTTTTACATACAAAAACTAATAGTCAAAATTAAAAGGAAGACAGGAAACTGGAGGAAGTTTACAGCAAGTTTCTCTGAAAAAAGTCTCATGTCTCAAATATCTAGGGAACTGAGTCAAATTTAAATACTTGGGAGTATTAGAAGTAGAAGTCATCCCTCAGTTGACAAATGATCAAAAAAAATAGGCAGTTTTCAGAAGAAATCAAAGCTATCAATAGTCAAATAAGAAAATGCTCAAATAAGAAAATACTGATTAGAGAAAATTGCAAATTATAACAATTCTGAGTTACTATTTTTTATCTATTTGATTGACTAACATGACAAAAAAGGAAAATGCTGGAAGGAATGTAGAAAAATTGTGATGCTAATAAATAGAACTATACCCAAAAGACTATAACACTTTGTATCTTTTGATCTAGCAATATTACTATTTGGGATACTATTTCTGTATCCCAGTGAAATTAGAGAAAAGGAAAAAGGACCTATTTGTACAAAAATATTTATAGCTGATCTTTTTGGTAGATATTAGTTTTATGACCCTGAATTCCTCCCAGTATTCCCTCTAGAAATACTAAGATTATAAAAGGCAGGACAAGTACTGAGCTAAATTGATAGAGGAACTTCTCTTAGAGGAAAGTCCCTATATCAATAACATTACAAATCTATTAAAACAACCAAGCAAAAACATAGTTACTAAACATAATTATTTCTAACCCTTAAAGAATTGTAAATACTATCAGCACCTTCTAAATTTCAGGTCCCAGGAGAAAAATGATTCTCTCCTTAATCTAGCTATGGATCTAACTATAAATATACAAGTTGAATTAGTCTCAAAAGATAATATACAAAAAAGTACAGGGACAGCTGGATGATGCAGAGGACAGGGTTTAGGAATTGGAGTCAGGAAAAGCTGAGCTCAAATTGTGCTTCAGATACTTGCTGTATAATTCTGGGCAAGTCATTTAAGTTTCTATGCTCTAAGTTTCCTCATCTATCTGTCTGTCCAATGGGAAAGATAATAGGATCAAATGAATTAAGACATATAAAGTACTTTGCAAACTTTAACACAATATAAATGCTAATTTTATTTTTTATAAATTCACTGATTATACACATAAGGATGACAGATTAGGATCACAGAGTAGAGGAAAAAACTTTGATCCAGGAATCATAGAATCCTAAGTAAGATTTGGAGCTGAAAGGGACAAAAAGGAGCACAAAGATGATCAAATCATAGCTTTAGTACTTGTAGCTGGGGTCACTTATTTTCTTCTATAAAATGAGACTAGAGGAAGTTTGAGACCTATAAAGGGCAATTGGATTGGCCCAGGACACTCATTTATAAGTGACAGAGCTGGAATTGAAACTCAGATTTTCTGATACCAAATCCAATTTTTTTGACCTTGTACCAAAGCTAATTTTATAAAATTAGTTAGCTGTATGACTTTGGATAAATAACCTCCTTCTCTACTCATTGTTATCCCCATATGTAAATGAAGGCCACTGGATTTAAATTCTTTTTCTCTAAGTTCCTTCTAATGATAGCTCCTGAGATTCTAATGCAAGGAATTTTCTCTCATTTCTCAGATAAAACCAGGATTATTGTACTTTATCTCTTACATTTCAGCTTCTGATGTGGTAGGCCTCTTGAGGCCCTGCTGTGACTAGTGGGGCAAAGAAGAGGCAGCCTCATGTTTACATAGGAGGAATGTGGCCAAGCCAAAGAAGAGATTTGGGATTGAAGTACCACAGAAGGATTGAGGGGGAAGGGGATTCTCCAAAGAGTGAGACAGAACATGAGAAACAGGGAAACAAGAACAAAGTCAAGGCCAGCTCTCTAGTCCTCATGCTGTTTCATTAAAGAGTCGTGAGGACAGGACTTTTTTTTCCCCAGAAGATACACAATTCTATCCTCTTAAATTCACATATGGTCCCTAGAAACCTCTGGCTGTTCTGGAATTTGCAATAAAAATTCCAGAAATCATGTTCAGTTACTATTATCAGAAAATCTAGGATGTCTGAATTGGAAGGGACCCTAGAAGTGATCCCATCCAAACTGTACTTAGAAATCCCTTCTATAATTCCTCTCACAAATGGTCATCCAAAAGTTATTCGACAATAGAGTAGGAGTCAAATGATGTGAACAAATAGTTCCCAAAAGAATTGCTAACTACCAAAAGTAGCATGAAAGAATGTTTCAAATCACTGATAGTAAAAGAAAAGCAAATGAAACCAACCTTGAGTTTTACCTCACAGCCAGTAACTTGGAAAAAAAAAAAAGAAATAATTAGGTTAGAAGGGAAAGAGAGACACAATAATATACTGGTGGTGGAGTTCTGAATTGGTCCAACCATTTTGGAAAGAAATTTGAATTATTCAGAGTGACAAAAGTATCAATACCTCTTGATCCAACGTTTACATTGCTAAAAATAGACCCTAAAGAGGTTAATGACAATGACAAAAAGAAAACCCTCTATTTATCTCAATATTTTCAACAGCATTTTTTGTAGTAGGAAAGAATTAAAAAATAAAAAATGATAACTACTGGATTAGAGAATGATTACACAAGTGGACATATGTGAATATAATGAAATGAAATAGTTACTGTGCTATAAGGAACAAGGCATATGTAAGTAAAAAGAAAGATGGAGAGATTTATATGAATTAATGTAATATAAGGTAGACAAAACAATATGCATAGAGACTACAATCATGGGAAAAAATAAAACAATAATAGAAACAATTAAAGCTAAATGTTTTGAATTATAATGTTCAAGCTTCTCACAAAAAGAAAGAAAAAAATTAAATATGAACATGTATCTCTTCCCATTACTTATCTACGATCAGGACATATGAATTTGAAATACTGTATATAATTATTGTCAGAATTTTTGGATGTTAGCTAGTTTTTCTGAACTATTTTCCACTCTTTTTAATATTTTTTAGAAAGGATTATTACAAAGATATTATGAGAGACTGAGTGTTGAGCAGTACACTTATTAATTTTACTTAATTGTATTTTCCCCCAATTAAAAGTAAAGATAGTTTTCAGTTATCAGTCTCTCTCCCTCCTCTCCTCTCTCCCCAAGACAGAAAGTAATGTGATATAGATAGCATATGTATAACCATATTAAACATATTTTCACATTAGTCACATTGTGAAAGTTGAAGAATAAAAGGGAAAAATCACAAAAAGGAAACAAAAAATAATAAAAAGGTAAAAACAGTATTCTTTGATCTGCATTCAGTTTCCATAGTTCTCCCTCTGGATGTTGATGACATTTTCCATCTATTGTCTATTGGTATTGTCTGAAATCATTTGCATTACTGAGAAGTGATTAGTCTATCTTGATTGATCATTGTACAATGTTGTTATTATTGTGTGCAATATTCTCTTGGTTCTATTCACTTCTTTCAACATCAGTTCATGTAAATCTTTCCAGGTTTTTCTGATATCAATCTGTTCTTTATTCCTTTTAGTACAATAGTATTCCATTATATTTACATATCACAACTTGTTCAATCATTTCTTAATTGATGGGCGTCCCCTCAACTTCCAATTATTTGCCCCACCAAAAAAACAAAAACAAAAAAAAACACAAACAAACAAAAACAAACCCTGCTATAAATGTTTTAATATATGTCAAACCTTTACCTTTTCTTATGATCTCTTTGGGATACAGACCTAGTAGTGATATTGTTGAATCAAACCATATGCTTAGGACAGATTTCCAAATTGTTCTCCAGAATGGTTGGATCAGTTTCAATTCTACCAACAGTGCATTAGCATCCCAGTTTCCCATATCCCTTCCAACATTTAACAATTATTTTTTTCTGTCATATTAGAGTGTGATCTCAGAGGTATGAGCTAGTACATTTTTTTAAGCAATAGTGATTTAGAGTCTTTTGTTATATAATTACAGATAACTTTAATTTCTTCATCTGAAAACTGCCTGTTTATGTCCTTTGACCACTAATCGGGGAAAAAAAAAAAAACTTGTATTTTTATAAATTTGACTCAGTTATCTATATATTTTAGAAATAAGATCTTTATCAGAAAGATTGGCTGTAAAAATGATTTCTCATCATTCTGCTTAACTTTTCATCTTTCTTTTTACAAAATCTTTTGAATTAAAGTAATCAAAATGATATGTTTTGTATTTCATAATATTCTTTATCTCTTGTTTAAGTTATAAATTCCTCACTTCTCCAAGAATTAGTCTCCTTATTTGCTTATGGTATCACCCTTTGTGTCCAAATTACATGCACATTTTTACCATATCTTGGCATAATGTGTGATATGTTGGTCTGTGCCTAGTGTTATAAAGAGTAGTTCCTCAGTGCAGGATTTTTCCTCAAATTCACAGGTAAACCAATAACATATCAATGTTTCTATTATTACATATTCGTATTAACATTTATTTATCCCTTTCCTTTTTGTTGGGACTCTGGATATCTTAGAATCAGCAGGAGTCAGGATAAGCAAAAGTCTTTATTTATTCTTGGTCTTTTGAGGTCTGGGTCAGGGGATTAGATCTAGCAATCTCCATACCTTCTTCCTCTCTCTCCACCACCAAGAGAAAAAGACCCTCCTCCTCCTATTCCACCCACTGATATCACTTTCCCTTATTTTCCCACACCCACCAATCCAGAACCAGCACAAAATAGTTGGGGAGGGTCATCCTCCAAACATGTAGTAATAGAGAATTGTTCAATTGGTGATTAGCCTCACGTGCTGGGTTACCTTGTGTCTGCTCAATTCTAGCCCTCTACACCTTTTTTCTAATCTTTATTATTCTGATAGCTTTGAGTTAAGAATCACAGAGTTGCCTTAATTTGAATTTCTATTATTAATAATGACTTGGAGCATTTTATCATATTATTATAAGTAGAATGGGCTTTTCCTTTGAAAAGTGAGTTAATATCTTTTTATATCATTTATTAATTGAGGAATGTTCTCTTTCAAATTTGAATCAGTTCCTTATGTATTTTGGAAATGAAATCCTTTTCAGAGAAACTCGCTACAAATATTTTTCCAAATTTTTCCAGATTCCAAACTGTTTGATAAACCCCCAAACTCTAGGTTCTGAATTAAGAGCTAATTATTTGACAAAATTTTTTGGGAAAACTGGAAAATAGTATGCTAGAAACTAGACACAGATCAACATCAGGGCACAAAGCCCTGTGGTTCTTTACTTATGATTAACTCCCTGTTGACATCAATTAATTATTTGCTGATATTTTTTTATCTAGCTGTACAGTTTCAAATCTAGTACACAGTCAAACTCTGCTCACATTCTGTCTTGAGTGTAGCATGCAAGATTTTGGGAAACTAATTGGTTCAGAGGAAAATATTTGGATTCATAGGTTTTGAGTTTCAATCTCACCTGTAGAACCAAGCAAGGCCTTTTCTTTTTTTTTTTTTTTTCTTTTTTTTGTTGTTGTTGTTGTTGTTATTGTTGTTTGTCCTTTATTCTTTTTTTTATTATATATTTTTATAATATTATCCTTTATATTCATTTTTCCAAATTATCCCCCCCTTCCCTCTACTCACTCCCTCCATGACAGGCAATCCCATACATTTTACATGCGTTACAATATAACCTAGATACAATACATGTGTGTAAATACCATTTTCTTGTTGCACAATAAGGATTAGATTCCGAAGGTACATGTAACCTTGGCAGACAGATATTAGTGCTAACAATGTACATTACTTCCTATTATTTCTTCTCTGGGTGTAGCTACCTGTGTTCATCATTGATCAACTGGAAGTGAGTTGGATCTTCTTTATGTTGAAGATTTCCACTTCCATCAGAATACATCCTCATACAGTATTGTTGTTGAAGTGTACAGTGATCTTCTGGTTCTGCTCATTTCACTCAGCATCAGTTGATGTAAGTCTCTCCAAGCCTCTCTGTATTCCTCTTGCTGGTCATTTCTTACAGAGCAATAATATTCCATAACCTTCATATACCATAATTTACCCAACCATTCTCCAACTGATGGATATCCATTCCTATTCCAGTTTCTAGCTACAACAAAAAGAGCTGCCACAAACATTTTGGCACATAAAGGTCTCTTTCCGCTCTTTAGTTTCTTTGGGATATAAGCCCAGTAGTAGTACTGCTGGGTCAAAGGGTATGCACAGTTTGATAACTTTTTGGGCATAGTTCCAAATTGCACTCCAGAATGGCTGGATTCTTTCACAACTCCACCAGCAATGTATTAGTGTCCCAGTTTTCCCACATCCCCTCCAACATTCATCATTATTTGTTCCTGTCATCTTAGCCAATCTGACAGGTGTGTAGTGGTATCTCAGAGTTGTCTTAATTTGCATTTCTCTGATCAGTAGTGATTTGGAACACTCTTTCATGTGAGTGGATATAGTTTCAATTTCTTCATCTGAGAATTGTTCATATCCTTTGACTATTTATCAATTGGAGAATGGTTCGGTTTCTTATAAATTAGGGTCAGTTCTCTCTCTCTCTATTTTTTTTTTTTATTCATTTTTCCAAATTACCCCCCCTCCCTTATTCCCTCCCCCCGACGACAGGCAATACCATACATTTTACATGTGTTACAATATAGTCTAAGTACAATACATGTGTGTGAATATCATTTTCTTGTTGCACAATAAACATTAGAATCCGAAGGTACATGCAACCTGGGCAGACAGATATTAGTGCTAACAATTTACATTCCCCTCCCAGTGTTTCTTCTCTGGGTGTATCTACCTCTGTCCATCATTGATCAACTGGAAGTGAGTTGGATCTTCTTTATGTTGAAGATTTCCACTTCCATCAGAATACATCCTCATACAGTATCGTTGTTGAAGTATACAGTGATCTTCTGGTTCTGCTCATTTCACTCAGCATCAGTTGATTTAAGTCTCTCCAACCCTCTCTGTATTCCTCCTGCTGGTCATTTCTTACAGAGCAATGATATTCCATAACTTTCATATACCACAATTTACCCAACCATTCTCCAACTGATGGACATCCATTCATCTTCCAGTTTCTAGCTACAACAAAAAGAGCTGCCACAAACATTTTGGCACATATATGTCTCTTTCCGCTCTTTAGTATTTCTTTGGGATATAATCCCAGTAGTAGCGCTGCTGGGTCAAAGGGTATGCACAGTTTGATAACTTTTTGGGCATAATTCCAGATTGCTCTCCAGAATGGCTGGATTCTTTCACAACTCCACCAGCAATGTATTAGTGTCCCAATTTCCCCACATCCCCTCCAACATTTGTCATTATTTGTTCCTGTCATCTTAGCCAATCTGACAGGTGTGTAGTGGTATCTCAGAGTGGTCTTAATTTGCATTTCTCTGATCAATAGTGATTTGGAACACTCTTTCATGTGAGTGGATATAGTTTCAATTTCTTCCTCTGAGAATTGTCTGTTCATATCCTTCGACCATTTATCAATTGGAGAATGGTTTGGTTTCTTATAAATTATGGTCAGTTCTCTATATATTTTGGAAATGAGACCTTTGTCAGAAGCTTGGCTTTTAAAAATATTTTCCCAATTTGTTACTTCCCTTCTAATCTTGTTTGCATTAGTATTGTTTTTACAGAAACTTTTTAGTTTGATGTAATCAAAATCTTCTATTTTGTGATCAATAATGATCTCTAGTTCTCCTCTGGTCATAAATTCCTTCCTCCTCCACAAGTCTGAGAGGTAGACTATCCTCTGTTCCTCTAATCTATTTATTATCTCCCTCTTTATGCCTAAATCATGGACCCATTTTGATCTTATCTTGGTATATGGTGTTAAGTGTGGATCCATATCTAATTTCTGCCATATTAATTTCCAGTTTTCCCAACAGTTTTTTCCAAATAATGAATTTTTATCCCTAATGTTGGTATCTTTGGGTTTGTCAAAGATTAGATTGCTATAGATGTACCCTTTTTTGTCCTTTGTATCTAATCTGTTCCACTGATCTACCGGTCTATTTCTTAGCAAATACCAAATGGTGTTGGTGACTGCTGCTATATAATATAGCTTTAGATCAGGTACACTTAGACCACCTTCCTCTGAGTTTTTTTTTCATTAGTTCCCTTGCAATTCTCGACCTTTTATTCTTCCATATGAATTTTGTTGTTATTTTTTCCAGGTCATTGAAATAGTTTCTTGGGAGTCTGATTGGTATAGCACTAAATAAATAGATTAGTTTGGGGAGTATTGTCATCTTTATTATATTCGCTCGGCCTATCCAAGAGCACTGAATGTCTTTCCAATTATTTAAATCTGACTTTATTTTTGTGGCAAGTGTTTTGTAATTTTTCTCATATAATTCCTGACTTTTCTTTGGTAGATGGATTCCCAAATACTTTATACTCTCAACATTTGTTTGGAATGGAATTTCTCTTTGTATCTGTTGCTGTTGCATTTTGTTAGTGATATATAAAAATGCTGAGGATTTATGTGGATTTATTTTGTATCCTGCCACTTTGCTGAAATTTTGAATTATTTCTAATAGCTTTTTAGCAGAGTCTTTGGGGTTCTCTAAGTATACCATCATGTAATCTGCAAAAAGTGATAGTTTAATTTCCTCATTTCCTACTCTAATTCCTTGAATCTCTTTCTCGGCTCTTATTGCCGAGGCTAGCGTTTCTAGTACTATCTTGAATAGTAATGGTGATAGTGGGCAGCCTTGTTTCACTCCTGATCTTACTGGGAAAGGTTGCAGTTTATTTCTATTGCATATTATGCTTACTGAAGGTCTTAAATATATGCTCCTGATTATTCTAAAGAATAGTCCATTTATTCCTATACTCTCAAGAGTTTTTAGTAGGAATGGATGTTGGATTTTGTCAAATGCTTTTTCTGCATCTATTGAGATGATCATATGGTTCTTATTAATTTGATTATTAATATGGTCAATTATACTAATAGTTTTCCTAATATTAAACCAGCCCTGCATTCCTGGAATAAATCCCACTTGATCATAGTGTATTATCCTGGGGATGATTTTCTGAAGTCTTTTTGCTAATATCTTATTTAAGATTTTAGCATCAATATTCATTAAGGAAATTGGTCTATAATTTTCTTTCTCAGTTTTCGATCTACCTGGTTTAGGTATCAGTACCATGTCTGTGTCATAAAAGGAGTTTGGTAGGACTCCTTCATCCCCTATTTTTTCAAATAATTTATATAAAATTGGGGCTAATTGTTCTTTAAATGTTTGGTAGAATTAACATGTGAATCCGTCTGGTCCTGGGGATTTTTTCCTGGGGAGTTGATTAATAGCTTGTTCTATTTCTTTTTCTGAAATGGGACTATTTAAGCAATTTATCTCCTCCTCTGTTAATCTAGGGAGCCTATATTTTTGGAGGAAGTCATCCATTTCACTTAAGTTATCAAATTTATTAGCATAAAGTTGGGCAAAGTAACTCCTTATTATTTCTCTAATTTCCTCTTCATTGGTGGAAAGATGCCCCTTTTCATTTGTAAGACTAACAATTTGATTTTCCTCTTTCTTTTTTCTGGATCAAATTTACCCAAGGTTTATCTATTTTATTGGCTTTTTCATAAAACCAACTCTTGGTTTTATTTATTAATTGAATAGTTTTTTTTTTTTTTTTTTTTTTTACTTTCAATATTATTGATTTCTCCTTTTAATTTTTGTATTTCAAGTTTAATTTTTGGTTGGGGGTTTTTAACTTGGTCTTTTTCTAGCTTTTTAAATTGCAGGCCCAATTCATTAATTTTCTCTTTCTCTATTTTCTTCAAATAAGCCTCTAAAGATATAAAATTTCCCCTTATTACAGCTTTAGCTGCATCCCACAGATTTTGGTATGGTGTCTCATCATTGTCATTCTCTTGGGGAAATTATTGTTTCTATAATTTGCTGTTTCACCCAGTCATTCTTTAAGATGAGATTGTTCATTTTCCAATTACTTTTTGGTCTATTTACCCCTAACTTTTTACTGAATGTAGCTTTTATTGCATTGTGATCTGAGAAGAAGGCATTTATTATTTCTGCCTTCCTACATTTAATTTTAAGATCTTTATGTCCTAATATATGGTCTATTTTTGTATAGGATCCATGAACTGCTGAGAAGAAAGTATATTCCTTTCTATTGCCATTCAGTTTTCTCCAAAGGTCTATCATACCTAGTTTTTCTAATGTTCTTTTTAATTTTTAAATTTCTTTCTTATTTGTTTTTTGGTTTGATTTGTCTAAATCTGAGAGTGCAAGGTTGAGATCTCCCACTATTATATTTTTACTGTCTATCTCTTCTTGCAATTCTCTTAACTTTTCCTTTAGTAAGTTAGATGCTATACCACTTGGTGCATATATGTTTAGTATTGATATGGCTTCATTATTTATGCTACCTTTCAGCAGGATATAGTTTCCTTCCTTATCTTTTTTAACTAGATCAACTTCTGCTTTTGCTTGATCTGAGATAAGGATAGCTACCCCTGCTTTTTTGGCTTTACCTGAAGCATAATAGGCTCTGTTCCAACCTTTTACCTTTACTCTGTATATATCTCCCTGCTTTAAGTGTGTTTCCTGCAGACAACATATTGTAGGGTTCTGCTTTTTGATCCAATCTGCTATCTGTCTCCGTTTGATGGGATCGTTCATCCCATTCACATTTACAGTTAAAATTACTAATTCTGTATTTCCTGCCATCATATTATCCCCAGATTATGCTTTTTCCCTTGACCCCCCTCATCCTCCTCCCCGATATTTAATTTACAGACCCCCCTTGTGACGCGCAGCCCTCCCTTTTTTTAGTATCCCTCCCCCCTCCCTCCAAGTCCCTTCACTTATTCTCCTTTTCCTTTTCCCTTTTCCTCTCCCCCCTTTTAATGAGGTGAGAAAAAATTCTCTGAAAAACAAATATGTCAATTATTTACTCTTTGAGCCTCTTCTGATGAGAGTAAGATTCACACAATGATTCTCCCCCTCACTAAATTCCCTCAGATATGGTGTATTTTCTATGCCTCTTCCTGGGATGTAGTTTCCCTCTTTTTATCATTCCTTTCCCTTTTTCTGAAACGACCTCCTTCCCTTTACTATACCCCCCCTTTTTTCTTTTATATCAGTAAAATCAAATTATCCATGAGTACTTTTTATATACCCACAACAGAGTTACAGTTCTCAAGGGTTCTGTGTACCTTTTTCTGTTTCTCTTCAGTCTTGTGGATGTAGATCAAATTTTTTGTTTATGTCTGGTTTTTTTCTTAGAATCCTCTATTTCATTGAATGACCATCTTCTTCCATTGAAAAAGATGCTAAACTTAGCTGGGTAGTTCATTCTTGGTTGCAGTCCTTGATCTTTTGCCTTACGGAATATCAGGTTCCAGGCCCTTCTATCTTTTAATGTGGAGGCAGCCAGATCTTGAGTGACCCTTATTGTGGCACCGTGGTATTTACATTGTTTTTTTCTAGCTGCTTGCAGGATTTTCTCCTTTGTGTGGTAATTCTGCAGCTTAGCCACAATATTCCGTGGTGTTCTTTTTTTAGGGTCTATTTCAGAAGGAGTTCGATGAATTCTTTCCACATCTACTTTCCCTTCTGTTTCTATTATCTCTGGACAGTTCTCTTTGATAATTTCCTGTAAAATAGAATCTAGGCTCTTTTTTTGGTCATAGTTTTCAGGAAGTCCAATGATCCACAGATTATCTCTCCTAGATCTATTTTCCAGGTCTATAGATTTTCCCAGTAAGTATTTGACGTTGTTCTCCATTTTCTCATTTTTTTTTGTTTTGTTTGACTGATTCTTGGGTTCTCTGTGAATCATTCATTTCTATTTGTTCCATCCTGACTTTTAAGGAGTTATTTTCTTCTTTCACAGTTTTTAGTTCTTTTTGTAAATGCCCAATTTCGTTTTTAAATGAATGATTTTGCTCTATTGAATTTTTTTCCATTTCCCTAATTTTTTTTGAGAATTATTTTCTTTTTCCAATTCAGAAATTCTATTTTCTTGAGACTTTTTTATCTTTTCCAATTCAGAAATCCTACTTTCCTGTGATTTTTTAACCTTTTCTAATTCACAAATTTTGTTTCCCTGCATCTCCTATGAATTCTTTATTTTTTCCAACTCCAATTTTAGGACGTTGTTATTCTCTATCATAGCTTCCCTTTCCTTTCCCCATTTTTCTTCAAACTCCCTTAACTTTTTAATAGTCTCTTCTAGGAGAGAGTTATGTGATGGGGGGCAGGAATCATTCCCCTTTAGGTTGTTATCTGCTGACTCTCTGCTGTTAACTTCCTTGGGGTTGGATACCTGCTCTTTCTCTGTGTAGAATGAGTCAATGGTTCTTTTTGGCTTCTTGCTCATACTTGAAAAATCTTTTGGGGTCTGTCCCTGGGGTAGGAAATTATTTATTTATTTATTTACCACTTCCTCCCAGACCGGATGGATGCAGCGGCTCCTGCACCTAAGCTAAGAGAGAGCTCTGGGAGAGAGTACCCCACCCCCTCCCTGGAAGTGCCTCAGAGGTGATCAGCACTGCTGTGCCTTGAGGGCGCTGTGTTTTAGCGGCTTCCCTGAGGTTTGAGACTGAACAGTAAAGGCAACACAAAGCCCAGCCTATGAGTCCCGGTGGGGCGTGGATGTCTGCAGCAGGTGACGTGAAAAGCCCCTGCGCTTAAACTGGAAGTGTCTGCTAGAAACCACAGTCCCTAGTTCAAAGGTTCCGCTTCTCTGGGACTTCAGGAGCTGAGTTCCACACCCTCCAACTGAGCTAGGCAGTGTGTGTTGCCTTGGGCTGTATCTGCCCACTTCTCAATCTCTTAACTAGTCTCAGGTGGGAGCTAGGGGCCACACTCCCCAGTGCTGAGATCTGCTGAGTCACCCCCAGGATCCGGGAAGATCTAATCTATCTTTGAATTTTTAAAGTAGTTTAGATTTCTCTTCTGAACTGCTGTATTATAAGCAGAGAAGAGTTAACAGCCTGTGCCAGATTCCTTTATCTCAGTGGCTGCTCTGATCCCAGAGCCCTTCCCAGCGCGATCGACGCAGTGTGCTAGCACCCAGCCGTCTGTGCTGGCCTCTCTTCTTCCTCCCCTGGGAATTGACCTTTTCTGTCGAAACTCCAGATTCTCTTCAGCTGATAAGTCGTGCTTCCAGTCTTCGTGGTATCTATCAGTCCAACGCTATTTCTGAGGCTGATTTATCTAATTGGTTTTGAGGGAGTAAGGACGTTCACAGAGTCATGTGTTTCTTCTCCGCCATCTTCCAAGCAAGGCCTTTTCACAAGGGCTTATGTCAAATTTTGTCAAAATTTGCCAAGAAAAGTTCATCAGAATTGTTCATCAGTTTTATTATGACATCCTTGCCCAGGTTCTAGATAATGGACAATGCTCTTGTACTTTCCCAGTTACCAATGGAGTGTAACAAGTCTATGTGCTTACTCCCATACTTTTTTATCATGATGTTTTCAACCATGTTGTCAAATGTCCTCAATGAGGACTAATATATCAGCAACTGCACTAATGATAAATTCTTCAGTTAGAAAAGGTTATAAGCCAAAACTAAAGTGGAGGGAATGTTAGTTCATGATTTTTTGTTTGCAGATGATTGCCCATTCAATACAGCCTTTGAAGCTGAGGTGAAACAAAGTATGGATTGATTCTCCACTGCTTGTGCTAATTTTGACCTAATAATTAACACCAAGCAAACTTGGTGCTCCATTAGCCAGCACCACACCATCTATATGTGGAATCACTGATTATAGCAAAGAGAAGTACAGGAGAACTTCAGGAGAAGTTTTGAATGCTGTAAATAAGTTCATTTACCTTGGCATTTTATTTTCCAGGAATGTACACATTGATAATGAGGTTAATATCTACATTGTGAGAGCTAGCTCAATGTCTAGTAGGCTCTGAAGGAAAGTGTGGGAGAGAAGATATATTAGACTAACTAGTTAGTCTAATACCTACCAAATGAAAGGTCTACAGAGCCATTGTGTTGACCTTATTATTGTAAGATAATACTGTGAAACCTGAACAGTATATCAATATCATGTTAAAAAACTGGATTGCTTTAATTTAAATTATCTTAGGAAGATTCTGGAGATCACCTGGCAGAATAAGATACCAGACTAGTATCATTTCTTGAACTAAATTTCCATGCATTCAGACTCAACTGCAGTGAGTGCAACTCCTTTGGGCTGACAACATTGCTTGAATGCTGAATGTTCACTTGCCAAAAAGAGTTTTTATGGAGAACTCACTCAAGTCAAGTGCTCATGTAACAGCCAGAAAAAGTGATACAAAGACTCTCCCAAACACTTTCCTAAGAATTTTGTAATTGATTCTGTGACATGGGAGACATTAACACAGGATCACCCATTAGAGAAGATGCTCTGTGCTCTATAAGCAAAGCAGAATTGAAGCAACTCAAAAGGAATGTGAGATACACCAATTTAGAGAATCTGCCCCAATGTTCACATGGTTATTTATGCCCAATCTGTGGTAGAGCATTCTAAGTTCTTATTGGTCTGATTGATGATTTGACTCTAATATAGTATGACTTTAGATAAATCATTTAACCTCTTTGGAATCTGTCATTCTTATGTTTTAAAATGAGGGAAATTATTCTATCTTACCCCATTTCCCTATACAACAACAACAAACAAAGCAGAACTAGATAGCATAGAGGATAGAGGTCTGGGTTTGAAGCCAAGATAATCTGAGTTCAAAGCTGACCTCAGACAATGGTCATTTTTGGCAAATCACTTAACTCATACCTGCCTCAGCTTCCCAATATATAAAAAAAAGGATCATTATAGCGCCTACATCCTGGTTTACTAGGAAAATCAAATAAGCTTATATTTGTAAAGTATTTGGCACAGTGTCTATCACATCATAAGAACTTGATAATTACTTATTTCTTTCCTTTATCCTTCCTCCCTTCCCTCCCTCCCTCCTTCCTTCCTCTGTCCCTCCTTCCTTCCTTCCTTCCTTCCTTCCTTCCTTCCTTCCTTCCTTCCTTCCTTCCTTCCTTCCTTCCTTCCTTCCTTTTTTTCTTCTTTCTTTTCTTTCTCTCTTCCTGAATTTACTCTGTGTGTCTGTGTCTCTACCATAGAGAACTCTAGCACTTATTAAGTTCAACTGCCTTAATTTGCATGGGAGCAAACTGAGATGTACATAGAATATGTTGACATACACATACAACCTTTATCTCATGTGGTCAGAAATAGCTTGAGATGAGTCCAAAAAAGTCTCCACGTTTCTAATGGTGAAGAAATGAACTGTGCCTCACATTCATCCTATCATAGTTTTAATAGTGAGAAAAACTTTAGATGTCATCTCAACTCTCCATTTTAGAAACACGTGTTTGTTATTCAGTCATATCCTATTCTTTGTAAGCCCATTTAGGGTTTCCTGGCAAAGATACTGCAGTGGTTTGCCTTTTCCTCCTTCAGCTCATTTTACAGATGAAGATATTGAGGAAGCAGGATTAAAGGACATGCCCAGTGTCACACAGCTAATAAATTTCTTAAATCAGATTTAAATTCAGGAAAATGAGTCTTCCTGACACCAGGCCTCATATTCTATTCAGTATGTCACCCAACATGATGTCAGTCAGGGAAACAGGAAATTTTGGCCCAGCAGAGCACTTTTAATCAAGCCAACCTGACAGACAACGCAATAACATTCATGATTCTATTTAGTTCAAGGTAGCACTAACAACTAGCTGACCACTGGTGCTGGTTTATCCCTCTTCTTAGAACTCTAAAGGTCCCTGGTTTTGCCCATCCCACACAGCTTCCTTTATTTCAGCTGGAGAAAAAATCCAAACAGAAACAAAAAAAAAAAACATTTTAAACTTCTTCATTAAACTTCTTTGCAGATAAGGGGCTATGTTGACAAATATGTATTTTTGCTATAATTACCAATTAAATACATATATCTGCTTAAAACCCTATTGCTTCATAATAGAAAGAGAAGTCCTATTCAAAATAATTATAAAATGCAAAAAATATCAGTGAATCAATAGACCAAATCATACTCAAATCCTGAATGCATAAAATTATGAAAGGCTGCTTAAAGACTAAAAGAAAAAGTTTAATAATAGAGAAATATTCAGTGCTCAAAGCTGAACCATGCCAAAACTGCCTAAATTAATTCATAGTGCTATGTCAAACCACAAAATGGATGCGTTATAGAGGTAGACAAAATAATAGCATAATTCACTGAGATCTAGATTACCAAGAATCAAAGATTATCAATGGAAATAACAGGGAAAATGAAAGAATTAAATTCCAGACCTCCAACTTTGTTACACAACAGTAATCATCAACACCATTTGATATGCTTGATTTTTTTTAAAGCAGATCAATAGAACATACAAAAATTAGAAATATTTGCAATTAATAAAAAATCAATTCAATTAATTGAAAAAAATCTACATACATAAATTATCTAGGAAATAGGTAATCTTCTTAATTATTGAGAATTTCTGGGAAAATCTAAATGCATTCTGGCGCAAATTAGGTTTAAACTAAAGATTTTATATCATATGTATGATATTCAAAATAAGGATTTGTGTTTTTATATGAAGTCCACTCTTTTTCATGAATGCAAAATTTTTTTATAAAATTTTTTTTTATAAATCTTGGAAATAAGTCTTTTATCAACAAGGTTTGCTGAATACACACACATACATACACATTCATTACATTGAACAGTTTTCCTTCTAATCTTAATTATGTTGGATTTGTGCAAAACTTTTAAAAAATGTATATAATCAAAATTATTCATTTTATCTTCTGTGATTTTCTCTACCACTTGTTTTCTCATTGAACTCTTCCCTTATTTACAGGTGGTAATTTCTTCCTTATTTATTTCTCTCTTTTTCTTTAATATACTTTATATCTAAGTCACATCAATTCACAATTTTTAGTATAAACTCTGAATATTAGTCTGAATCTAATTTCTGCCAGACTGCTGTCCAGCTTTCCCAAAGTTTGTTTTAATTACATTGTAAAGCATTATTGAAGGTTCATATGCTTTTGTATGCTGTATATTAAATCTGTTCCATTTATCATTCTTCTTTCTAACCAACAGCAAATTATTTTGAAAATTACTGCTTTATAGTATTTTTTGAGATCTGGTATGGCAAGACATACTTGGTTCCTACTTTTTCATTTTTTTGAGATCTTTGATATTTTTATAGTTCCATTCAAATTTCATGAGTTTTTTTTCTAATTCTATAAGGAAATTATTTGTTTGTAAATTGATATAACATTGAATAGTGATGTCATTTTAGTTTTATCACTGTAGTCTAACCATGAACAATTAATATTTTTAAAATTATTGAGGTCTTTTAAAGTTACCTCAACTATGTTTTCTTGTTTTAGTATAGTACATATACATACACACTCCCTCTTTGTCACACACCCACACTCACCCACATGCTTGTATCTTGATAAATAGATACCTAACTATTTTATGAGTCATTTAATATGGAATTTCACTTTTTATTTCTTTCTCCTGAAATTAATTAATATCTCATAGAAATGCTGATAGTTTCTTTGGATTTATTTTATATCCTACAACTTTGTTGAAGTTTTGATTAAGTTTTTAGTTGATAAGATTCTTTAAATGCACTACCATTTCATCTGCAAAAAAATGATGATTTCTTCTTCAGTGTCCTTTCAAGTTATTTTCTTTTCCTTCTTTCTTTTTTTGGTCTTATTGCTATTGCTAGCATTGTTAGGACTATGTCTGATAGTAATGTCATTGAATATTTTTGTTTCTTATTTTGTTTTTATCTTATTAAAAATGATTCTAATTTAATTCCATTATATATAATAATGGCTCTTGATTTTAGATACATAGTATTCATCATGTAAGAAAAAGCTCATTTATTCCTATGGTTTCCATTTTTTGGAACAGAAATGGGTTTTATATTTTATTTTAAAAAGTATTTTTCTGCTTGCATTGATCTAATCATATAAATTTTTTGTTATTAATTTGGCTATATAAGTTTTTCTAAAAGTAAACCAATTCTACATTCTTAAAGTAAACCAATATACTCATAGTATATATATATATATATATATATATATATATATATATATATATATATATATATATATATATATATATATATGTACATATCTACTATCTACATATATCTACATGTATAATATATGATATATACTTATGAATATGCAAATATGGTATAGTTGACTCTGCTAATATTTAAAATTTTAATCAATATTCATCACAAATATTAGTTTATAAATTTTGTTTTGTTTTGACTTTCCCTTTAGGTATCAAGACCATATTTATGTCAGCAGAAATTTGGTAAAGTTCTTTCTTTTGCTATTTTTTACAAACTATATAATGTTGAAATCAATTGTTCTTTCAACATTTGATAGAATTTACTTACAAATCAAGCTAGTCCTTCCCCCTTCCTTCAAAGGAGTTAATTTCTGCTTTGGACAATTATTGTTTCCTGGAATTGGGTTATTTATGTTCTTTTTTATGTTATTACTATTCTCTTTATCTGGATATTTATATTTCATAAATATTCACTTATTTTACATAAGTAGGCAGTTTATTGTAATATATTAGGGTTAAATAATTTCTAATAATATGCTTTCTTTTTTTCTCCTTTGTTTTGAATGTTCCCTTTTTGGTTTGTGTTCATTTTTTGAATACTAGAAATTTGTTTTTTTTTCTTCTTTTGAATCAAATAAGATAATGTTTTATCTATTTTTTTTTTGAACAAAACAATATGCTGTCAAAAAATTGAAGTATAATTCCTACAGAGTTAAAGTAAGGGCTGGGAGCAAAATTCAGTATGTCTTAGATGAACTCAGAAAAGCAAGAGTAGCAATTATGATTTCAGACAAAATAACATCAAAAAAAAACCAGACTTAATTAAAAGAGTTTTAAGGTAAAGCTACATTTTGCTAAAAAGTACCATGACAATGTATTACTTCACATATTCAAAATATATGCACTTAGTGGTAGAGCATATAAATGCTTAAATATAAATGAAATAAATTAGGAAGAACAAAATAAACTTTAAAACTATAACAGTGGGATACCTCAGTGTGACCTTTACCAGCCTTAGATAAATCTAACCAAATATATATAAGTTTTGGACCTGAACAGATTTTTTTTTAAAGTTAGGAAAATTAGACCTGAAAAGAAATAGAAAGGACTATATAGATTTCATACCTCTACATAGTACAGTTACAAACATTTGACCATGTATCAAGGTATAAAAGCTTCATAGTAAAAAAAGCAAAAATACTAATCATTTTTTGTGTATCATAATTTAGTACAAGTATATTAAATAAAGCATCACTGGAAAAAAAGAATTAAAAATCAACTGGAGAATATATAACTTGATTTTAAAGAACTGATGGTCCAAAAAAACAAATTGTAGAAGGGATAATTTCATTAAACATAATGACAACAATGAGACTATAAACCAAATTTTTGGGATGCAGTCAAAGCATTGCTTAAGGGGGAAATGTATCTCTCTACACACTTCACTAAGAAAAAAAGAACAAATCAATGAACTGGACAAGAAATAATAGCAATAAAATCTAGAAAACAAAGACATGAAAAATGAACAAATAAATATCCTAACAAAAAGAATGTTCCATATGTACAAAAAAAACATTTATATCAACTCTGTATGGTATTAGCAAATTGTAAACTATAATGGCATAGTTATCATGGTTGTCCTTCTTTCCTTCCTTCCTTCCTTCCTTCCTTCTTCCCTTCATTTTCCTGTCTTTCTTTCTGTTTTCCTTTGCTATCTGCCTTTATCTTCCTTTCTATTTTAAATGTTTTCTTACTACCTCTTGCCTTATAATAATTGTTTTTTGAGTAGAAGATTATAGTTAAATTTATTTGTTTTTTGTTTTTAATACATTTAATACAATTGGTTATCAATTGGGAAATAAGTGAACAAAATGTAATACATGATTACATTCAAATATTATCATGAGAAGTGAGAAAAATATTATTTTAAGAAGACATGAAAAACTTTTTATGAGATGATGCAAAGTAAAGTGAGCAAAACCCAAAGAATATACCCAAATATATATCTTTAAATGTTATAAACTATAATATCAACATTATTTTTAAAGATATATTTTGAAATGCTTTAAAACTCTGGCTATCTTAATGATTAAATATGGTTTAAACACTGAATAAAAAAGAATGATATTTACTATATGACATAAACAAACTAATTGTGCAATAATAAATACATTGTTGAATGAGACTCATTGGAAATTTTTTTTTTACTTGACTATATGTACATGAGACAAGGGTTCTAAATTTTGGTCATTTTTCTTCCTTCTTTGATCTTTGTTTTTTTTTTTTTTTTTTTTTTTTTTTAGTGGATTGATCAGGTGGAAGGGAGGAAATAAATGCTTGATAATAAGGGGTGGGAAATTGTGATTTTGAGAGGAAACTATTTTCTTTAGGACAACATATCCATTTCTTAAACTGATGTTCAAAGTCCTCCCTAATTTTGGTATCAATCTACTTTTCTGAATTTATTTAACATTACTCCTTTTCATATATGCTGTAGCCAAATTAACCTCTTCTTCCCTCCCCCCCTCTGTCTCTGTCTGTCTATCTATCTCTCTGTGTGTTTGTGTGTGTTTGTCTTCTTGTTCCCTCACCTTTCCATGTTAAAATTTTTCTCTTTCTATAAGGTTTGGCTCAGATGCTACTTTCATTGTGAAATGTTTATTTCCTTCAACTCAACAGTGTAATGTAATACTCCACACATTTGCCGCAATCACATTATTTTATGCTTATTCAATTATTTTGCTAGAATAGAAGTATGTATATTTACATAAAATATTTAAAAGTTATATTTGCTATAATATTTATAATATCATTTCCACCTGGAACCCATCAAAATTAAGAATCTGGGAAAGGGGGTAGGAAGCTGTCAATCAGAGAACAGTTAGTCCCCTCACTGCTACCAATGATTAGATGGATTCTCAATAATGTCTTCTATTTAAATAAAATAGAACCTTGAATTCATAATTTGGATTTAAGTTGGAATCTCATCTTAGGTTAGCCTCTTGGTGACTTTTAGTATTGTACTATTAAACTTCTAATGCTGGTAGGGGTTATTTGCAATGACCAGCCCCTAGCCAGCCTCCTTAAATCATATACAATTTTGGGGAGGTGGGAGGAAAAAGCAATCAAATTTGTTTTAAGATGTATGGAACTCCATCCTTCCTTCATTTTTTCTTTTCCCTTTTTCTTTCTGTTCCTTCTTCCTTTTGTTCTTTTTCTTTCTTTTATTTTCTCTCTTTCTTTCTTCCTCACTCTCTTCCTCTCTTCTTTTGTCTTCCTTCGTTCCTTCATTCCTTTCTTTTTCTTTCTTTTTGTTTTCCTTGTTTACCTGCCTTTATCTTCCTGTCTATTTTAAATATTTTCTTAATGCTTCTTGCCTTATAGGAATTGTTTTTTGAGTAGAAGACTATAGTTAAATTTATTTGTTTTTTGTTTTTAATACATTTACCTTTTGGGAAGGATGCATGAAGGAGGAACTAGGCAATGTTCCTTTTGAGACAGATGTTCTCTCATTCTCATGAAAGCCCTCCTGAAGCCCAGGATCTGCTCCAATATCTCTCTATAAACCTCTGCTTCTCTCTTCATAGGATCACAGTTGTTGCTGTTATTGTTTGTCCCATGAAAAGGACCATGATATAAGGAAGGAATGCCATGACATGCAAGTGAATGAGATTTAAATGAGGGAGGGCTGTGCAAAATCACCAGCTTCATAGCATCATAGATTTAGCAATCTGATCCACCCCTTTCCTACTTCCCTTATTTTTCACATGAGGAAATGGAGTCCCAGAAAGATTTAATAATTTGTCCAAGGCAACCTTCCAACTATGAAGCTAAGATTTGAACTCACTTTCCTCTGACTCCCAAATCCACCCTCTTTTTACTTCCCCATACTGTAGTCCTGAGGCCCAGGCCAGAGCTGCCCTGTGGAACACTGTGTCCTTCTTCCATCCTGGGAGCTAGCCCAGGCTGGGCAGAACTGCTGGATTTAAAAAGGAACTGGAGACCAACAACCTAATGGAAAAAAATCCCATTTCTCTTCAATTCTTTCTCTCCTTCAAACACAGCTAGTGCCAAGGCAAACTGGCATAGAGTAGAGCCATGAGGGAAAGATTTTGTTGATGCCTAATCCACTCCAACATTTATATCCATATGAATTCTCTACCAGTATCTGCATCCAACACTCTGTCCAGCCTAGATCCTTGTAAAAGCCTTGTAAAAAGGAAAGGGGGGATCAAAGGAGCTTCCAGTATGTTGTCATGTTACATTCAGAGACCAGGGAAAAGAAAGGAAATCTGCCAATTATTCCTCTCTTTGCTGTGTCTCTGTTGTGCCTCTTTCCCCTTTGTATCTCTATCTTTTCTTTTTTTTTTCCCTTTCCTCTATGTCTCTGTTGCTTTCTCTCTATCCTGTTTCTATTTGATCCTGCTCTGTCTTCCTTTCTTTTCTCTCTCTCTCTCTCTTTCTCTCTCTCTCTCTCTCTCTCTCTTTTCTCTCTCTCTCTCTCTCTCTCTCTCTCTCTCTCTCTCTCTCTCTCTCTCTCTCTCTCTCTCTCTCTCTCTCTCTCCCCTCTCTCTCTCTCCTGTTTCTCTTCTATCTCTGTCTTTGTCTTTCTGTCTCTTTCTCTCCATGACTATCCTGCTGTAGCTCTAGTGTGTCTCTGATTCTGTCTCACTTTCTCTTTATGTCTCTCTGGAAGTTTGTTTCTATCTCTACTGTCTCTCAGTTTTCCTCTTTATGTCTATCCGTCTATCAGTCTCTATTGCTCTCTCTGTCTCAGTGCAGAAACGGGGTGTCCAAGGCCTCCCCAGATCAGTTGAACATGATCTCAGGTCAGTATTATAGTCTCATCCTCTAAGCTGGGGTCTGAGCAGTCAGACAAGCAAGCCTTTTTTTTCTTGGCAGGGCTCTCTGTCAGCGATCTGTCTCCTGTAAGTATTTCCGTGGGAAGGTCTTCCATCTGGAGCTTGGCAGAGAGGAGAACTTTCCTTTGAGGGTTTTTTTTTTCATTTTCCCCTCTTTCCCTCCCCTCCCCCCTTTGTTGCCTCTCAGCTTCTATAAGGTGCAATGTGGAGAGGCCAAAGCTCAGGATTCATTTTAGGAAAGATACTTGTGTGCTTCATGTAGTTAGAATTTCTTTATTTCTCAAAATACTGGAGTCCCCCCTCCCAAAAGTGATGGAGAAGCATTGGGAGGTGGGTGGTGCAGGGGACCTGGAACCCTAGAGCTAGCCAGAGAGAAGCCCCAAAGAAAGAATGCTATTTGTTTTGCTGTTACCTTCAGTCTCAGTATGTAGCAGGTCACAAGATGTGACAAGACCACGTGCTAATCCCTTCCTTTTCAGTTAATAGAATAACACAGATGGGAAAGTTTACTCTGGGAGCTGACATTCGCTTGGAGTGAGATAGAAGGAAGAGAGAGGCAGGACATAACTTTTCTCAGCATTCTCCTAACCATCCTTTCCAGGCACTTGCTGAACCTTGGCTAGGTGGCCCCGGGGCTTCTCCAGAGACCTAAGAAGCCCCTTGCTCAGAATTGGAAGTTAAGTCCTTGTAATGGAGGACTATGTCTCTCACTGCTTCCTATCCAGCCTCCCCCCCAACAGATGGCCCTGGAGACTGCTAAGACATAGCCTAAATGAGCAAACTCCTGAGCTGTCTGGTTTTCTGAGGTCCCAGAGCAGGAATGCCCTGGCAACAGCTGTAAAAATCACCCACATGGGCTTTCTGGGGGTGGGAGAGAGGATATTGAGGAGACTGGGGAGACAGGAGGGAGCAGAGATATAGAGAGAACACCACAAGAATTTCCTGCTCACCATACCACAACCCTCTCTTCCTTTAAATCATTTTGGGGGAGGCCCCGCCTCCTTAAGAAAACCTATTCTGCAATCTTTCTCCCTTCAACATACATATGCCACTTTCTAATTCAATATTTCTGTCAATTCCTCAAGCTGTACTGTCTTTTTTTTAATCTTGTTAGACCATAAATTCCTTGAAAGCAGGGGTCTGTTGGATCTTAGGGTGCGTCCCATTATCATCATGGAACAAACTTTGGTTCAAGTCATTTGGCTCCTGAATGATAGCACTAAGGAAAAGGGAAGTAGGCCCACCTGTTTCACCCTTTATTTCTGGTGATCCCCAGACACTTTTTGGCTTTTGACTAGCTCTAGAGCCAGGATCCATTCAAACTATAGAACAGGACATAGAGGTAGATTGATAGGTAGATAGATAGATATAATTTATATACACTTTAGTTTTTGTAAAGCTTTGTTGTTGTTTAGTTATTTCAGTTATGTCCAACTCTTCATGACCCCAATTGAGGTTTTCTTGATAAAGAAATGATGTAGACCACCATTTCTTTCTCCAACTAATTTTAAAGATGAGAAAATTGAGACAAATAGGGTTAAGTGAATTGCCAGGTGTCATAGTGTTTTGAAGGCAAATTTGGACTCAGGAAGATGAGTCTTCCTGACTTCTGGATAGGCTGGCTATATACTGCATCAACTAGCTTCCTACTTGTAAAGCATTTTGTACATATATTACTTCAATTTGAATATCATAATGGCAATAGATGTCCTTTCTGTCATACATCTTGGGAAACTGAGGCCAAGAAAGATTAAATTACTTTCTAGGCCCAGAAGCTGATGAGTATCTGAGTAAGGATTTGAACTCAGACTTTTGTGACTTTAAGACCAATGCTTTACCCGTTAAGCTAATTACTAATAAGAAAACCTCTTGCTTTTATAGCAGAGAAATCAGAAGCACAGAAAAGGGAAGGGATTTTAAACATAGCTTATTGAGTGTGAAAAGTGCTTATTTTACAGAGGAGAGCACTGAGATTCAGAAAAGAAAGTGACTTGTGCAATGTAACACAACATAAAAGCTTTCAACTCAAGAGTTTTTTCTGCTACATAGTATTATAAATTTAAAGAACTTTAGAGTCTTCAAGTAATTATAGAATCCTAGCAAAAATAGACCTTTGCAAACAACCTGCCCAAACCTCCTCATTTTTCAGATAATGTAATTAAGACTTTAAAAAGGTAAATGAATTACCCAAGATCATATACCTAGTAAGAGTTGGGATGTTAAGTCATTAGACTTTAAGGTCTTTGAGGTCAAGAACTGTTTTTTTGTCTCTTTTTTGTATCTTTTGCTATCTTTTGTATCTTTTTGTATACAAAGGACTGTGCTTTGTACAGTGCCTGGCATGTAGTAAGCATTTAATAAATGCTTCTTAATTGAGTGATTGACTAAAAATGTCTCCATGCTCCAATAGGATGGTCATGTCCACATAAGATGGGCTCTGGCCCTGGCTCTGACTTTGTATCCTGTATCTTGCCTCTGGACATGAACATTTCCTGAGCAATATGGGTAATATACCAGTTGCCTACTATTTTGAATCCATGCTTTTGTAACCAACATTTAGTGACATGGCATGTGTGAAGACACTGTCTAGCTGTATCTTAAAATTCCTGAAAATCCTCTCCTCTGCCTGTCAGTTTAAGAAGAAATGGACTCCTACCCTAAGTTGGAAGTTTTCCAGAGAACAGGAGACTATCCTAGTTTCCCCTCAATTCCCAGGCTCACCACATAACTCAGAACTCTTCCTAAGAACTCTCTCCATGCTACTCTCATTGCTCATAGCAAGAAGCCCTAGCCCTTCATGGAACCTGTTACGTGCCAGTCATTAAATATTTCTAAGTGCTTTAATATGGTTTTCATATTTGAATGTATTGACACAGAACAGAGACCAGCATTTCTCCTGGAGCTGAGACCTTTATGGTTTTAAGATCTAAAATCATATCACAATGCCTGCCCATGAAAACCAGGCTGGCATTATGGGACAGTTTCAACATCATGGGACACCTTCAATCTGAACTATAGCAATGAATTACAAAACCTTAACATAAAATTTAAAGCACCTAATTTGATCATTTAATGAGCAATTAAATTTCACACATCATTATCACTTCTTCCTGCTAACTTCTGCCTCCTAATGACAGTTTCCCATATACCCTTGACCCTGTTACAACATACCCCATAGCAGCCTGATAGAGCCTCAGATCCCTTCTAGGTGCAAGGAGGCTAGTAAATAGGGGTAGCAGGGAGAGGAAAATAGCAATTTGGGGGTGTTTCTAGAAGATCATCTGCTGTCTAATTAATTTTTAAATACTCATTATAGTTAATGTGGAGCTTAAAAGTTTGCAAAGTGATTTAGAAACATCATATTATTTGATCCTTGTAACAAGCTTGGGAGATCAGTACCATATTGCAGGAATTAATTAAATTTTACAGAGAGGGAGTGGGTTCTGAAATAATAGAATCTCTGTGAGAGCCATAAGGAGAGTGATGAGATCTAGAGGAAGGAGGTAGGGTCCACATTAGAAAGGGAATTCCATATTATATTGATTCCCCTGTGAGGATAGCTTTTTTTTTTCTTTGTCTCAAATACCAAAAGTCAACATATCTCCCAAAGATTAGAAAAGAATTTTTTTCATGTGAATAATAGAGGCTATCTTCACATAGACCAGGCAAAGGGCAAATAAAATAAAATAAAATAAAATGGGAAATCAAATACTTTGATTCCAAGAGGATGGTAAAGTACATCTTTAAATAGATAATTTAGTAACTAAATAGGATAGAGTGATCCTGGGAAAATTTATGAAATTAGACTCATTGGTCTTAGACTTCTTGTATCCTTAACCTTCATTCACATTTTTTTCTTTGTTGCCTAGTGATGGCTAGGTGGTACCTGGAATAATATGCTGGGCCAGAGCCAGGAAGACCTGAATTCAAATTTGAGTTCAGACACTTGGTTCAGTCACTTAACCTCCTGCCTCAGTTTCCTCATATATAAAAATTGGGATAATCCATGATTGTTGTGAAGATTACACAATCTTAGTATAGTAAAGACTTTATAAAGCCCTAGCAAATAGCAGGTGCTTAATGTTTCTCCTCTTTCTTCTTATAACCCAAATGCCACCTTTTGACTGCTTCTTCCCTTGCCTGATGGAATTTGCATCAAGTTTGGACAGTGACCCAAGAGCCTTATCCCATTCTGTACTAATTCTCCATCAATACTAGTCAGCTATTTGAAGACCCTCAAGGCCCTATTGAAAAAAAAAAGTTGATATTTCAGAATCAAAATTTATAGTGGCAATTATTCAGACATCTTTGAATCCAGGAAGATGGAGAAAGTACAGGGGCAGGGGAGTCTTTCTAAGTTCTTTCTAAATAATCATGGTTGCAGAAAGCTCCATAGAACCCATAAGGGACCTATAGTCCCTCCTCTCTCTTCTTGTTTCTCAATCTAGCAGACTCAGAAGAGAAAAATGAGTTCTTTAATCCTCTTTCATTTGAAAAACTCTTAGAAAAGGAAAATCTGTGATCCATGGATGAACTTGATTATCAGTGTAGGAAAGACCAATCAACTCAGCTTCTTTAACCTTTGTCACTGAAGAAAGGAAAGGAAATTTTTATACTCTTTTACTACAATCAGTTTGTCGAAGGAGCTCTCTTTTTCTCATTTCTATACAACATTAATACTGAGTTGATATAAATCAATTCAAGACATAATTTGTGGATAAGATCTCATCAAAGAAAATTATCCAGAAGGTGACACTTTTTTTTGGAGGGGCAATAGAAACTTTTCAGAAAGCATGTAGACATTGCATTCTCTATTCACCTCCTGAAAGTTAGTGATTCCCACATTGGGTTGAAATTACTTTGCATTAAGTTAGTATTTATGTAGGGTATCTGGATGACATATTGGATGAAATGCTGGTCCTGGAATCAGAAAGACTCAACTTTGCAAATTCAAATCCAATCTTAGACACTTACTGAGCAAGTCACTTGCTTCAGTTTCCTCATCTATAAAATGTGAAGAAAATGGAAAATCATTGCAGTATCTTTACCAAGAGAACTCCAAATGGTATTACAGAGAGTCTGAAATGACTATACAATATTTATCTCTGTATTTGTTGTTTGATCTGAGTAGGGTGAAGTTTTTTCAAGTTTTTAATTTATTGTTGTTTTGATATCCCTTGCCATATAATAGGAACTTGGTAAACACTTGTTAAACTAAACTGAACTGGATGATGGGCTATGGTGAAATCGTGGATTGTTTGAAATGTTGTAGTGCCTGATGATTGAGGACATACAAAGATCAATAAAAAGACAACTCTTTTCTTCATGGAATTTACAATTTAACATAGACAAATATACATAACTTGGGTTTCAAATTCTGATTTTGGCATCAACCAAGTAGTGATGTCTTAATGATTTTATTTCTCCATTTGCACACCATGCCTGAACTCCTGGTTTGACCACCTCTTTGCCCAAGTGAGATTGGGTTATAGGCAGTTCAGAGTTGGCCATCAATTCCACTATGTTTACACTTTATAAAAATATTTCCTATTTTGAGCAGATTCTATATCCCTTATTCTAAGTGTCAATTGCTTTCCCCAAATTCCCAATTTTACAAATAACTTATAATGGAACTGGATCTAAACTTGCACCTTAGAGTAATTGTGTGGGACTGGATTGTCAAGTTCTGGAGAGCCCTACTTAACTTGGAGATTCCAGATTAACAAAAGTCTTAGTAATAAAATACAAACAGCATCCTGGACACTTAATGAATGCCAAGAGCAAGAACAAAAATCTCAGGATCTTCTATTAAAATAGAAAAGAAAATTCAAAAGTAGTTCTGTTAAAATAGCTGTCCAACTTATCACAGGGCTCGATCTAACACACATACAAACACACAGAGAGAGAAACAGACACAAACACACAGAGAGAGAAAAAGAGAGAGAGAGGGGGGAAGAAGAAGAAGAGAGAGAGAGAGAGAGAGAGAGAGAGAGAGAGAGAGAGAGAGAGAGGAAGAAGGAGAGAGAGAGAGAGAGAGAGAGAGAGAGAGAGAGAGAGAGAAAGAGAGAGAGAGAGAGAGAGAGAGAGAGAGAGAGAGAGAAAGAGAGAGAGAGAGAGAGAGAGAGAGAGAGAGAGAGAGAGAGAGAGAGAGAGAGAGAGAGAGAGAGAGGGAGAGGGAGCTGGACTCCGACTCAGATTTTTTGATTGTGAGCTCAGTTCTGTATTTTAGAATAAATGGAAAAAGTGCTAGAATGGAAGAAGCAGAGGACTTAGATTCAAAACTTGCCCCTGCTATTTATTAGTTCTGTGAGTTTGGGTGAATCATTTCCTCTCTTAAGGTTATAAAATAAGGAGGCTGAATCAGGTAATCTCTAAAGTTTCACACAATTCCAACTCTCAAATACTCATTTATTAGGTGTGAAAATCTGAGCAAGTGACTACCTCTCTGAGTATGTTTCCTGATATGTGAAATCAGAAAGCAAAAACCTTTAATTTCATTAAATATTTACTTTGAAGCCTCAAGTTGTGTCTAAAAGGTTAGTTATCCCAATGAAAATCAAGTTTTCCTGGAAAGGTTCTAAGCACAGCACTGCTGATGAACTATGTGAAAGTGGCAATATAGTTAAATGGAAAATCTTCTGCATTTGGAATCAGAGAAGTTGGGATTAAATTTAAGTCTTTGTGATTTACTAACTAGTGATCTTAAGCAAACTATTTATCTAATTTGAACCTCAGTTTCTTTGTCTCTAAAATGAAAGAATTTCACTAAAGAGCCTCTAAGGTGCCTTCAAGCTCCTATGTTTATCTGTTCCTTGATCTCTTTTCCCCTCTTGGTTAGTTTTGGAGAAGTTCATTATCCAAAGGTTGTTCTCTGGTAGATTAATATGTTGATCATATTATAAGAATTCAACTAAATTTCAGTGTAAAACTTCATGGCTAATCCCACAAGAGTTCTTTTTACCAAAGCCTTGGAACCTAGATGGCTTTCTCTCAGGGCCTTGTTCTTTTTAGTGAACCAATTTAAGCTCAAGTGTTAATGGTCAATAATATCCTGATCCATTTACAAATAACCTTTCTACTTTTTAACTGTTTTCAACAATTTTTTAAAAAGAGTAAATGCAAGTTTCATTTAAGACACCTTGAGAGGGCCATGGAAAAATAAATTTAAACAGAGGAGTCAGACATGGCATTGTTGGATTCAGAGCTGGAAGGATCTGCAGAGATGTGCAACTTAGACCAGGAATGAGGTGGGCTGGGAAGCTGAGAGTGGTTTTAGAGTCAAGATGCCTGAGTAAGATCAGCATTCTTACTAAGTTTAACAATATACCCTTCTATAACAACTTTTTGAAAATGTACCTAACCAAACTCTGAGTGGAAAGGCCTGTACAGTGGGTTCTTTTCCAGCCCAGAGAAGCTTAGAAAGAGAAAAGGAGGTTCACAATCACTAGAATAAGGGAATCAGAGGAATGCTTGTGAAAGAAACACTCAATGTCCAGAACTTGGGGGTTAATTAGTAATGTTATTGAAAGCCTGATTAGAAAGGGATTCCATGGGACCACTGGGTTAGCACTGGGCACAGAATCATGTGACATTTATTAAATTTGTCATTCAATTACTCAATTCTAACTTGGATGGAGAGAAGTTGTGGTTGAGACGGAACAGAGGATCTACTTGAGTAAGGTCTAGAGGTCTAGAGAATAGTCCTGAAAGGCAGTGACTAGAACTCTCTCTGGATTACACCATTTTGGAAGCACTGAAAACTGACAGGGACCCAGACCTGTCTGTGAAAGCAGAAATATAACAATAAAACCGTAAACTCCAAGACAGTCATTTCCACTCATCTCCCCTCCCTCTCTACCTTCCCCTTCCCTCCCAAGTAAACAGAGCTTAGCTCTGACATGAAATCCAAAGTCAAGAAATGAATTGGAAAAAATAATCATACAACAAACAAGAACCTGACCATTAAAATCTACCATAGTAACAAGGAAGCTGGTGGAGTTGTGAACTGATCCAACCATTCTGGAGAGCAATACAGGATGCCCAAAGGACTATAAAATAGTGTATACCCTTCGACCCAGCAGTGCCACTACTGGGTCTTTATCTCAAGGAAATCATAAAAAGGAAAAAGGACCCAGATGTGCAAAAATGTTTGTAGCAGCTCTTTTTGTATTATAATTAGAATTAGAAAATGAGTAGATGCCCATCAATTGGGGAATGGTTAAATATGCTATGGCATATGAAGATAATGGATTATTGCTGTTCTATAAAAAAGATGAACAATACGATTTTAGAAAGGTCTGGAATACATGAACTGATTCTGAGCAAAACAAACAAAACCAAAAATACAATGTACACAATAGCAAGAAGAGTGTGTGATGATTAGCTATGAAAGGCTTAGTTCTTCTCAGTGGTTCAGTGATCCAAAGCAACCCCAACAGACTTTGGATAGAAAATGCCATCTCTACATGCAAAAAAAGAACTTTGAAGTTTGAATGTAAATGAACACATGCTATGTTCACTTCTTTTTTCTGGTTTTTTTCCTCTTCCTTGATTTTTTTTTTCCTTTTGCTCTGAATTTTCTTTCCCAACATGATTCATAAAGTAAGAAATAAAAAAAATCCAAATGTTGTGAAGTCAGAGTCAAGATTACACAGGATTTAGCAGCTACCTTTATAAAGGAGTGGAAGCCTAGAAATGGTATTCTTGAAGGCAAAATATCTAGATTTACAACAAATACCTACCCATAATATAGTCCTATTAGGGGAAATTGATATTTAATTAAACAAAGGAGTTTTGAACATTTCTGATGAAAAGAACAAAAGTGAATAGAAAATTTTATATAGAAACACAAAAAATCAAAAGGAAGGATAAATATGTAAACATGAATTAGAAATTGTAAGATCCTTAGCAAGTTTAAATTGTTTATATCCTATAATGGGAAAAGGATTGATTATCTTCCTATATGGGAAAATAATATGGTGTCTTCTTCAGGGCAGTTAGAAGTCTCCTCAGGAAGAGAATATGTAGAATATTGTGCTAGGATAATCTCAAAAGAAAAATGGAAGAATGAGAATGAGGGATGCACTGGGAGAAGGGGTAGTAGAAGAAGGGGGAAATTATCTCACATAAAAGAAGCACACAAAGAAGAATTTTTCTGATGGAAGAGAAAATTGGGGAAAAAGAGAAAGCAGGCAATGCATGGACCCTTAACAGTCTTTATAGGTAGTTTAGATGAATGAACTTCGTGTCACAGATAGAGGAAATGAGGGTCCCACAACTGAATTAGTTATCCAAAGCAACACAGATAACCAGATGGCAGATTCACAATTCAAAATTCTTTCCCCAGACTCTAAATCCAGTGTCCATCAGTCTTGACAATGACTTGTCAATAATGAAATAGTTTATATTAAATGCTTATTTTATACCAAGCACTGTTCTAAGTACTGGAGATACAATGAAAGGCAAAAACAGTTTCTAATGTTAAGAAGCTCAATTGCACGATGATGTGAATGTTAAGTCACAGTTGCTGTTATAGGATGTATGACAGACACCTAAAATGTTTTACATAGATTTTCTTTAAAATCTGTTACAAATATAGTCTGAATGTATATGTGGGGAGGAGAGTGTCTAAAAGGGTAGTGGGTAAGGGCTAAGGGCTGTGGGTACAGTCATTTCAAGATTCAAACATACAGGAATATATAAAATGTACAAAAATGTATAAATATACAAAATTCAAGTATATAAAAGTAGTATAGCTCTCCTCTGATATATGTTAACCCAGGAAAGTTGTGTTTTTACATGAGGACTCTGGGTTCTGACATGAATACAGTGATAGCTACACAAAATGAGTGGACTGACAAAAGAACATGAGGTGAGGCAAGTGGCAAAAGTGTGCTCCCACCCTCCTACATCAGCACCATAAAGAATTCCATTTATCCCTTTCCTAGTTATGAATCTGGAGATGCCTCCACCTGAAGTCCATCTACCATTCTTGGTATATCATGAAAAGCATATGATTCCTGTAGGTACAAGTGAAAGCCCGGCTTGCAAATCAGAGGCAGAGGCCAGTGCCGCTATTTCTCAGAGGAAGTCAGAGAAAGGCTCTAGTGAAGATCAGGAGGTCCACATTATCAAAACCTTATTGGGAATCATAGACTTATAGTATCGCAGGATCACAAAATTGGAATCTAAAGGTGAATTCAAGAACCCCCACTCAAATCTTGTGGTCATCCCATTGTAACATATCTTGTCCTATTTCAAAAATAGGATTGGACTTGAATTATTGAAGAGGAGGATGGCTGCCTGGCATTACCAGTGCTTCAGATTGCAAAGGATCTGGTTGCTTGTTTCCCAATAATCAATCAATAAGAGTTTATTAAGCATCTACTATGTGCTGTGCTTAGCAGTAGAGCACTATATTAATAAAATTAGGGGTTAGGAAATAGGAAGGTAGAGAAAGGGGAGGGGAGGTACATTTCCATAAATGACTGTGGTATAAAACAAATTGCATTATTAAAAAACTCAGTTTTTGGAAGATGAATGGATGTCCATCAGTTGGAGAATGGTTGGGTAAATTGTGGTATATGAAGGTTATGGAATATTATTGCTCGGTAAGAAATGACCAGCAGGAGGAATATAGAGAGGCCTGGAGAGACTTAAATCAACTGATGCTGAGTGAAATGAGCAGAACCAGAAGATCACTGTACACTTCAACAACAATACTGTATGAGGATGTATTCTGATGGAAGTGGAAATCTTCAACATAAAGAAGATCCAACTCACTTCCAGTTGATCAATGATGGACAGAGGTAGCTACACCCAGAGAAGAAACACTGGGAGGGGAATGTAAATTGTTAGCACTAATATCTGTCTGCCCAGGTTGCATGTACCTTCGGATTCTAATGTTTATTGTGCAACAAGAAAATGATATTCACACACATGTATTGTACCTAGACTATATTGTAACACATGTAAAATGTATGGTATTGCCTGTCGTCGGGGGGAGGGAATAGAGGGAGGGGGGGTAATTTGGAAAAATGAATACAAGGGATAATATTATAAAATATATATATATATATATATAATAATAAAAAAACTCAGTTTTAAAAATACGAATAAAAAAGGGCAATAGCAACAACAACAAAAGATCCCCTGAACAATCAAGAAGAATATGTTCAATAGGCTTTCTGTCCCTGAAAAATGGGACAGGGTAGGGAGTGGGGTGGAAATGGGGTTGGAACTTGCTTCTACCCACTATTATCTTGGTTCTAGTTCCAAATGTTCCATTTCTCCCAAGGAAAAAATAAAAACTTGAAATTCACATGGGCCACAAACAAGCTTTAAATGAATGAATTCTCAGTGGAGAGAGGAATCCATGTTGTTGCTCAAGGAGAGGTAAAAATCCTAAAAATGTTTGTTCAGAAAATCACTATGCACATTCTTCTCTTTTAGAATGTCTCCCTTGAAATGACATGCTTACTTGATATTACATAGTCCCTGATTGATTGAAGGTTTTATCTTTATGGTAGGGTTTCCTTTCTTTTCCAAAATCCTTACCCAACAATCATCACTTTGATAAAGAAATATCTCAAGTTCTCAAAGGTAACTATAGTCGAGCCCCAGAGGAGTTAGCCCAGGGAGTCTTAATATTTTTTTTTTTGTCATTGATTTCTATGAATTAGATAATCTAGTGATGCTTATGTATTCCTTCTCAGAATTATGTTTTTACATGCAGAAAACAAAATGCATAGGATTACAAAGGAAATGTTAAAGCAGTTGTCAAAATACATTAAAAAATGGGGATGTTTAGTTAAGAACTAAGGCTAGTAATTCCTACTAAACTGGAAAACTCTGGATTAGTCTAAGGAATTGTGGCAAAGCTCTCTACCAAAATATTGGCCATCAGGAAATTTGTGTTTTATTTGGTTTGGTTTGGGTGTTTCTGCAATTTAGGAGAACCATCTCCTAAAAAACAAAAACAAAAACAAAAAAAAAAATATGAAGGGGTTTGAAGCTTTGAATGAGAGAAAGGAAGAATTGCACATGGGAAATTACTTATCTTCTGAAATTCAAAATTGGGGGTGTGGAAATGGAAAGGAGAGGAAGGAAATGATTTTGAAGGCATTGCCACCATTTAAGAAGTAATTTATCTCTACATGGAATTAAGAATACTGTGGATTCATCAGTGAAAATAACTGTTTTCTTTTTTAAATAATTTATTATAATTTAGTTTTAAACAGCAATGCAATTGATTGAATTTCCTTTGTGAATTTTTATATTTAAATATATAAAATATATAAAAATGAACATCAGCATATAAAATGTAATAAAATTTTAGTTATTCCAAGACTCCTTTTTGTTTCTTTTCTAGTCCATTCATTTCCATTTGTATATTCTTTTAAATGGTTCTATTTAGTGTACTGTCTTTTCTTTTGGTTCTACGTGTTTGTTCATATTGGCATTACTTCATAAAGGTCTTTCTGAATATCTTTATATTTCTTGTATTTGTCGATCTTAATTGCATTATAGTATTCCATTACATCAATGTAGCATGATTTATCTAGCCATTCCTTTACTGTTGGGCATTTAGGTTGCTTTTAGTTTTTGTAATTATGAATGACATGTGTATGTGCTACATGTGTGTGTGTGTGGGGGAGGGATGTATATATTTGCAGGGTATGGGGAAAAGTGTTGGTAAGAATGTGATTCATTATGCAATAAATTTCCAGCATAGAAATTCCTTTCACCAATGCAGATTCATTCATTATTTTTCTATAACTTACAATGTATAATATCCTAGATTTATTGCAGGAAAGGATGTTAAAGGCCCTCTTTCTCATTTTATGAATGAATAAGTAGCTTGCTCAAGGTCACTCCAATAGAAAGAGACTAAGGCAAGATCTGAACACAGCTCTTCTGCTCCACTCAGAATTCGTTCCCTGTACCATTCTGTCTTCACCTGACTGCATAGAGAGATGATGGCTTAATCTTGATTGTGTAGCTAACATGTTTCAATGACAGAACTTAGAACTCAAGTCTTTATGATTCCAAATCTGTCTTTTTAAACTCCTGGATACTGCTTCTCAGAGTCAAATAAAGGTGCTATACAAACCTTTAAACAAATATAACTCCCTAAAAATAATGCTCTCAAAGCACATTCCCAACAATAAAAATTTTGGGTCAAAATAAACGATTACTTTTTAGTGCCTATTTTTAGTCTAAACTAATGGATTGTATTCCTCAAAAGTTATTCCTAGATTTCAATTCCAAGTTTAGTTTTTTGTACATTTTTTATTTGGCAAATTGATATATGTTTTAGATTTCAGTGAAATTCAAATTTCTATTTGGGGTTCTCCCCTTTACTTATATAAAACATAACATTCTATGACTTATATTCTATGCCTTAGTCTGCCTGAATATCTATAGCTAAAAAATTATTATTATAGTCAATCCAATGAGGAACTTCTAGGTTTCTAGTTTAGTTGATACTTGGATGTTAGATGCATAGTCTATTGTGAGGCCCCCTACTTAAAATCTTCATTGCTCAATAGGTAGGTACTTGCCATGGTCTATAATGGCATAGCCCTCAGGACTCAAGATCATGTCACACCATGGTGAGGCATCAGAGAAAAGTTTTAGGGGGGAAGTATGGATGAGACCAAACATTTTCTACCCCCTGCCTCCAACAACAATTCCTACAAAGATTGGAAAACATTCCAGGAAAGGGAATTTTTGACATGATATGAAAAATGAGGTTTACATTATATAATATAAGTATGATTCACACAAAATGTGTAGCTGTCCACTTTATTTATTTGTAAGTGACATGTAGAAGAGGAAGCCGGGATATGAAAATCAGCTCACTCAACATAAACATAGGGCATAGTAATAGCCTCTGACTGAAAAGGAATGTAAACATGGTGACTGATGTGTGTGCCCTCACAGACAGTAACCTCAGGCAGCAGGAGACAAAAACACAGCTTGAGCCCAGGACTTTTGAAGCAATGTCCATGAGTTTGAACTTCTGGATTGTCTCTGTGTTGCTAATATGAATCCAAATGTCTGAGATGCCACCTGACTCAGAGAATAATATGTCAGAACTATAAGGGTCCTTAAATGTCACCTAATTCAACATTTTCATTTTACAGATAAGGACAAAAAGGTCAGGATGAGTAATGACTTACCTAATATCACACACTAAGTGGAAGGATTCAAATGCAATTCTGATGATGATATAGGGCTTTTCATAGTACTCTAGGATACTGTGCACAGAAGGAAGCAAAAGTTTCTAGGTAGTATCCAGATCTTCATCACTAGCAATGTTACCAGACTTCAGCTGGCTTTCCCCTCTACTCCTGTGGCTCCTTTTTCTCATTGGTGAGTTTTTCCCAGAATCTCCATTTTGAATAAGAGCTCATTCTACAGACTTTTCCACTATGGTGGGAACTGAAGGAATAGGGAGATTACTTTTCTTTCCTCACCCACCTCAGTTTTTCAACTCCCTTTAATAGGCTATTTTCCCACTTTAGAATGTAAGCTCCTTGAGGGCAAGAACTCTTTTTTAAATTTTTTTTTTATTTTTTATTTTTTATTAGGGGGGTGGAACTTGTTTTTGTATCCACAGCTCTTAGCACAGTAACTGACACATACTAAAAATTAAGCAAGTAATTAACTTACTCTAACTAGCTTACCAATGCACTTTTGAAGGACATGTGCCCATTTTATGGTAAAATATCTTCAGCATCTACTGTTACAATTACTGTTACAAGTGGTAGCCATCCCTAGGAAATATTAAGCTTTAAAATGCCTACCAAAGACGCAATAATTAAGATCTAGAATTGTGAGAACAGGATAAAGGCCAGTTAGCCCAGAAAAGAGGAAAGTTAGTAGATGTGGAAGAAGAAAACAAATGTTTTCTTTCTCTTTTCTAGTAACAGGACTGACTTTTAGAGTTGAAAAATAAAGCTCAAATCAGTTTTTGTCCCCTTCCCATCTCTTTTTCTTACCTTCTGATCTCCTATTGTCCTTCTCCCTAAATTCTATGTTTCCCTAAGACCTGCAGTACAGCCTTCCTCTGGTCCATGCTATTTCCTAAAATATTCTGTTCTGAAGATTGACCTATTTATTCTCCTCCAATCAAAAATCACATTCTGTCAGTACTTCTGACCTCAGCTATGAAATATGAAGTACCAAGTTCTTAACACCTCAGCTCTCCCAGAAGTACTTGTCTCTTTAAGAGAAGAAATTTGCTAACTTTAATAGCTCTAGTGGAATTAAGTAACCTGACAAACATTCAGGCAATTTATGTAACAAGGGGAAGGTATTTGAGGGCAGGGGCTGACCACATAGGCAAGGGAAATTGCCTAGGACTCCTCTTCTTTCATCTGTCTCTACTTTTCTTGGCTTCTCAATTCTTAGGCTTCCATACCCATTAATATTTGAATCATTTAGATGTGTGTGATATCACTGGTCTAGATTCTTCCAGTGCAATTCATAAGCCCTTTATACTCTAGTAAATGGATGCTTTTTATGAGTTTTGGTAGAAACAAAATTTTGCTGTGCTCATCATAAGTGAGTAGTGAAGTAGTGAAGACTCTTATTTCAACAGCCATTCACTTGGGTATCAGGGATATATTCTATCATCAGACCTATATGTAAAATAATAAAATGTACAAAAAAATAAACTATTAGTTTAGTTAATATTAGTCAATAAGCATTTATTAATTACTTACTATATAGGAACTGTTCTAATTTCAGGGGATAGAAATATGTATGAATGATGCAGTCCCTGCCCTCAAAGAGCCTACTTTTATGAAATATTCATGGATAAATAAATACAATGTATATACAAAGTATTTAATAGGGGAGGGGATCAACAATCTGTGGGATCTGGCAAGGTCTCTTGTATGGAGTAGCACTTGGGATTTCAAAAAGTAACTTTAAGTAAAGAGAGCTTTCTGGGAGTGGAGGCAAACTCCAATTTTATACAGAACCATTCCAACAACAGCAGCTGTAGGAGTTCACTCTTTTGGGTCTGGGAAGCTGAAGGAGGGGAACCCTTTCTATCCAATGACTGCTTGATAGAATGTGTGATGAATTAAAATAGTTTATATATGACAAGAGATTTTTTTTTGTGATATTGTCATCAGTTGAAGTCACTGCTGAGTAAAGTCAACATCATATCAGTATTAAAAAATAACTTCTCTAGGGTTCATAGACACAATTCATGCAATTTTAGAGCTTAGCATTAAGAAATATATAAAGTAAGGCAAAGTCTCTATTTTTTTTATCAGTTGTGACCAACATGAATGAAATAATATAAATCATTGGTATAGAACCAGAGGGACATTAAAGGTTTTTAGTCCATTCATAACTCTTTCTCTCCATTTTACAGATGACCAAACTGAGTAGAAAAAATTTAAAGTGACTTCAAAGTCAGATAGGTAGTTAAAGGAAAAGTTGGGACTTGAATTCAGATCCTGTGACTCCATGTTCTTTCCCATGATATTAGAATGATTACCAGTGGAAAAGAGGGAGGATCAAACCAAATTTGGAATTAATTTCATGTTTTCAGTGATGTCAGGTTACTCATCAATTTTCAAAAGCAAATCTTTATAATGCTCATATTTTTCCTGGATCACTGCAGTTCAGAGACTCAAAAAGTGCCACATTCTCAGAAAAATTATCTTTTCACATGGTAATTTCCATTATCAAAGAGTAATAATAATTAAAAAAAAGAGAAATGGTAAACATAAAATAGACTCTAGAATATGGCCAATAATGATATGCACGAATGAAATAATATAAATGTCACAAAGAAGGATCACAATTACCTTAATGATAACAATTGAATTTAAAGCATTTAATTCTACAAACATTTATTAATCAATCAACATTAATTTATTAATACTTACTTTGTATCAGTTACTATGATAGAAGGTGGGATTGTTTATTCTTTGTTCTCAAGGAGAACAATAACATCAATATCAATATCAATATCAAGGAGGACAATAACATGACATGTAAGTGATTTGAATTTAAGTAAGGGAAGGCTATGCAAAGTCACCTGCCTCACTTTCCCCTCCAGAGCCATCTGGGTTCAGTGGCCACATATAGATCAAGCTGACTGGAGCTAGCCCTGAATGAAATGAGAGGCCTTGGCATTTTGAAGTTAAGGTTTTCAACAGATCTCAGTTTGACTGAGGCTGCATCCATTCAGTGATTAAGGCTAGATAGCAATTGAAGCAAACAATCTTCTCTTTCATCTAGTCCAAAAAAGTCCGTTCAAAAGCAAAAGTGGAATAGTTCCTGCCTTCAAGAAGCTTACATCCTATGAGGGGAAAATATATTTATGTGCATGTTTATATACAATTTTATATATAAATGTGTGTGTGTGTGTGTGTGTGTGTGTGTGTGTGTGTGTGTGTGTGTGTGTGTAGGATATTAAGTGGCACAGTGGCTAACTCAGGAAGACTCATATTCCTGAGTTCAAATCTTATCTCAGACACTTGCTAGCTGTGCAACCTTGTGCAAGTCACTTAATCCTGTTTACCTCAATTCTTTACTGGCAAATCACTCTAGAATCTTTGCCAAGTAAACCCCAAATGGAATCACAAAGAGACATGATGATCAAAATGAGACAAAACATCAACAAAATACATACACAAACATGTGTATGTAAAAGAAATACAAGGTAATTTTCTTTGGGAGAGATCTAAAAGCTAGGGACATCAAAAGAAAAAAGTTTAAGGCTGAAGGTATCAATTGAGCTGAGCAGTAAAAGAAACTAGAAATTTTGTGAAATGGAAATATGGAAGCCATATATTACAAGAACTGAGAATTATCAGTACAAAAAAAAGGGTAGGAGTCAAGTCATGAGGGCTTTTTACAAGGCAAACAGAAAAATTTATATTTGATTCTAGAGGTAATAGGGAGCTGTTGGTATTTATTGAGGACAGTGATATGGTCAGATCAGTGTGTTAAAAAAATCATTGGCTATATGCTATATGGAGAATGGATTAAATGAAAAATAGTGCTAGACTGGAATTAAAAGACAAAGAGAAAAAAGGCTCTATCCCCCAAGAACTTTCATTTTTCTAGGGGACTGCAATAGATACAAAGATAAGTAAATGCAAAGTGATTTTGAAATAGAGGGATGAGATGGGATAAATCATAAAAAGTTCACATGAGAAATGGCACCTACTGTTGTACTGTGAAGGAAACTAGGGGATACTAAGAAGCTAGTATGAGGAAGGGGACGATTCCAGACAGGGGAACCTACAGCTTACTCTAATATTCAGAGGCTACAGAACTTACTCTGTTCCATGCAGTGGCTTTGGAAATAAGACATGGTCTGTGAAATTCCCTTGGGCAGCCATCTCTGTTATGTGATTCAAGACAGCAGTTACAAAAAGAAGTCCTAATAAAAGCTGTCCAGAACATGTAAGATCAGAAGGAAAGATTGTAGCTAGAGGGAAGGGGTGATAAATAGTCTGAATGATATAATGGTATCCAAGACATAGAAAAAAAGTTGGAGAAATATCTTCAAAGTTGTATTGAACATTTAAGGAAGGAAAACACACACACACACACACACACACACACACACACACAGAAAGAGAGAGAGACAGACAGAGAGAGACAGACAGAGAGAGAGAGAGAGAGACAGAGAGAGAGAGAGAGAGAGAGACAGAGAGACAGAGAGACAGAGAGAGAGAGAGAGAGAGAGAGAGAGAGAGAGAGAGAGAGAGAGAGAGAGAGTGAAAGAAAAAATAGGACTATGATCTGCACCAGGGCAGGAAATATACATATACATATTGTTGCTATCACAGCTACATAGACTATTAAAATTTAAAAACTAAGCAAAGAAACACCATTCTAGGACCAGTTCTGCATTTTGTAATAAAGTACTTAACCAGGGAGAGGCAGCATATCTCTGGAATGGAAGAGCTTTGCAGTCAAAGGCTATTTCTACATAGCCTCTATCATCCTCAGTTTCCTCATCTGTAAAATTAGAGGTTAAACTAAAGTGCCCTCCAAATCTAAATCTACAATCTAATATTTATTGATTACCTATAAGAAGCTTCAGGTACAGTGAATTTGTAACCTACCCAGGTATAGTCAGGCTTTATAACACAGGCTGATCAATAATTTTCAGAGGAAAGTTTATAGATATAAGCTGACAAGAAGGAAGAAAGGAAGAGAGGGAAGGAGGAAGAAAGGGAAAATGAAGGAAGGAATAGATGGAGGGGGAAAGGGAAGGAAGGAAAGAAAGATGGAAAGCAGGAGGAAGAAAGGATGAGGAAGGAGGAAGGAAAGAAGGAAGGAAGGAAGATAGAAGAAAGAGGGAAGAAAGGAGGGAGAGAGGAGAGAGGGAAAGAAGAAAAAGAGGAAAGGATGTAGGGAAGGAAGGGAGTTTTTCATTCAGGGAAGAAAGTAAGGAAGAAAAGGGAGAGAGGAAAGGAGGGAGAGAGGAGAAAGGGAAAGAAAGAGAGGAAAGGATGTAGGGAAGGAAAGGAGTCTTTCAATTCAGAGGGCATACCAGGAGTTGAGATTCATAGTTACCCAGGAATGCAACAACTTATATAATAGTTTACAAAATTAATTTATACATTATAATGCTTATATATCATAGCATGATGAAGTGGATTGAGTACTGAGTGGAGAAAAAAGACTTAGCTTTAAATTCTACCTATTCTTGACATTAGCTGTGTGACCTCTTAGTGCCTTCATGAACTCCACAAGATTCATCTATTAAGTCCCAGACAGATTGCAAGGTGTAGTAGTAGAGAGAGTTAGAGGATATTCCCATAGCACCATTTCTCTATGTTTATGAATCACATATCATTTTTGTAGTCATATTTTTGTTATTATAATGGATTTTGTCATACAGATATTTTTAAATTGATGCTTCATATATTTATATATTTTTAATGAAAATTAGAATTAAGTCATACTCCTTTGGAGCAGATGAATGGGAGAGAAGTTGGAGAGTTAGTGGGTAGAAACCCATCAAATAATACTTCCATCAAAAAGTTTGGTCCTGGGGCAGAGCCAAGATGGTGGAGAAGATACACTCAAATTTCTAAGCTCCTTTCTTCCCTCAATACCAACTAGTTAAATCAGCCTCAAAAATAACTCTGGACTGATAAAAACCACAAGGATTAGAAGCACAATTTACCACTGAAGAGATTCTGGACTTTCGACAGAAAAGGTCAGTTCCCAGGGGAGAAAAAAAAAAAAAAAAAAAAAAAAAAGATCAGCACAGAAAGTGTTGGATTGGGGCTGGGGGAGAATTCTGGGATCAGAGAAGCCACTGAGATAGAAGAATCTGGCATAGACTGATAGCTCTACTCTGCTTATAAAATAGCAGATCAGAAGAGAAATCAAAGCCATGTTAAAGCAATAGCCAGAAAATATAATCACCCCAAACCCAAAGCTACCTAACAGATCTCAGCACAGCTATGCAGCCGTCTGCTGCTGTCTGGGGCTTTTCCTTGGGGCATTTAAGAACCTGAACAGTGGGGGACACAGATCGGGGCAGCCTCTAATCCACATAGTGTGGGGCTCAGCCTGAGGCAGTGGAATTCTCCTGTAGTGAAATTCCAGCCACAGCGGAACTCCCATAACAGTGGAACCTTCACAGCAGGGACTGTGCTTTCTGGGAAGACACTTCCAGTTTGAGTGCAGGGGCTTTTTGTGTCAGTTGCTAATATCCACAGCTCCACAGGAGTCTTTGGCTGGGGTTTGTGAAGCTTTTACTGTTCAGCCTCTAGTCTCAGGGCAGTTGCTAGGCCACACAGCGAGGGTCCTTCACTGGGCACTCCTCACAATGCAGCCGTGCTAACCATCTCTAAGTCACTTCCAGGGGGGGGAGGGGAACTCTTTCCCAGAGCTCTCTCTGGATACGGCAACCTATCCCCGTCTGGGAGGAAGCTGATAAATTTCCTACCCAAAGGGCAGACCCCACACAGAGTGTTAGCAATGAGTAAGAAGCTGAAGAGAATGATTGACACCTTCTATTCAGAGAAAGAACGGGTATCCAACCCCAAAAAGGCTAACAGCAGAGAGTCTCCAGATAACACCCTAAAGGGGAATGATACCTGCCCCATCACATAACCCTCTCCTAGAAGAGACTATTAAAAAGTTAAGAGAGTTTGAAGATAAATGGGGAAAGGAAAGAGAAGCTATGATAGAGAATAACAATGTCCTAAAATTTGAGTTGGAAAAAAAAAAATTCACAGGAGTTTCAGGGAAACAAAATTTGTTAAAAAAATGTTTAAAAATCACAGGAAAGTAGGATTTCTGAATTGGAAAATATAAAAAATTCCCAAGAACATAGCATTTGTGATTTGGAAAAAGCAAATAAATCACTAAAAAAAAAAAAAAATTAGTGAAATGGAAAAAAAAAATCAACAGCAGGATATACAGAAAGTCCACATGTATAATTTGATTTTACAGATATAATTTTTAAAAAAGGGAAAGTAATAAAGGGAAGGGGATAGTATCAGAAAAAGAGAAAGGAGAGATAAAAAGAGGGAAACTACATCCCAGGAAAAGGCATAGAAAATTTACCACATCAGAGGGAATTTAGAGAGGGGGAGAAACATTATGTGAATCTTACTCTCATCAGAGTAGGCTCAAAGAGGAAATAATTGACATATTTGTTTTTCAGAGAATTCTCTCTCACCTCATTATAAGGGGGGAGAGGAAAAAGGAAAAGGAAAAGAGGAATAAAGGAAGGGTACAAGAAAGGGGAAGGGAGTATAAGGAGGGAGGAGGGATACTAAAAAGGGAGGGCTGTGTGTCATAAGTGGGGTCTATAAATTCAATACTGGGGAAGGAGTTCAGGGGAGGACAAGGGAAAAAAGCATAATCTGGGGATAATATGATGGCAGGAAATACAGAATTAGTAATTTTAACTATAAATGTAAATGGGATGAACTCTCCCATTAAACGGAGGCAGATAGCAGACTGGATCAAAAGTCAGAACCCTACAATATGTTGTTCACAGGTAACACATTTAAAGCAGGGAGATACATACAGAGTAAAGGTAAAAGGTTGGAGGAGAATCTATTATGCTTAAGGTGAAGCCAAAAAAGCAGGGGTAGCCATCCTTATCTCAGATCAAGCAAAAGCAGAAATTAATCTAATTAAAAGAGATAAGGAAGGAAACTATATCCTGCTAAAAGGTAACATAGACAATGAAGCCATATCAATACTAAACAAAAATGCACCAAGTGGTATAGCATCCAACTTCCTAAAGAAGAAGTTAAGAGAGTTGCAAGAAGAAATAGAATTACATTCAACAAGAAGTTAGGGGCAAATAGACCAGAAAGTAATTGGAAACTAAATAATCGCATCTTAAAGAATGACTGGGTGAAACAGCAAATTATACAAACAACAATTTCACCCAAGATAATGACAACAATGAGACATCATACCCAAATTTGTGGGATGCAGATAACGCAGTAATTAGGGGAATTTTTTTTTATCTTTAGAGGCTTACTTGAATAAAATATAGAAAGAAAAGATCAATGAATTGGGCCTGCAACTTAAAAAGCTAGAAAAAGACCAAATTAAAAACCCCCAACCAAAAACTAAACTTGAAATTCTAAAATTAAAAGGAGAAATAAATAATATTGAAAGTTAAAAAAAAAAAACTTTTGAATTAATAAATAAAACTAAGAGTTGGTTTTATGAAAAAGCCAATAAAATAGATAAACCTTTGGTAAATCTGAGCAGAAAAAGGAAAGAGGAAAATAAAATTGTTAATCTTAAAAATGAAAAAGGGATCTTTTGACCAAAGAAGAGGAAATTAGAGTAATAATGAGTTACTATGCCCAACTTTATGCCAATAAATTTGATAACTTAAGTGAAATGGAAGAATACCTCCAAAAATATAGGCTTCCTAGATTAACAGAGGAGGAGGTAAACTGCTTAAATAGTCCCATTTCAAAAAAAGAAATAGAACAAACGATTAATCAACTCCCCAGGAAAAAATCCCCAGGACCAGATGGATTTATATGTGAATTCTACCAAACATTTAAAGACCAATTAACCCCAATTTTATATAAACTATTTGAAAAATTAGGGAATGAAGGAATCCTACCAAACTCCTTTTTATGACACAGACATGGCACTGATACCTAAACCAGATAGATTGAAAACTGAGAAAGAAAACTATAGACCAATCTCCTTAATGAATATTGATGCTAAAATCTTAAATAAGATGTTAGCAAAAAGACTTCAGAAAATCATCCCCAGAATAATACACTATGATCAAGTAGGATTTATACCAGGAATGCAGGGCTGGTTTAATATTAGGAAAACTATTAGTATAATTTACCATATTAATAATCAAATTAAATATATATATATGATCATCTCAAAAGATGCAGAAAAAGCATTTGATAAAATCCAACATCCATTCCTACTAAAAACACTTGAGAGAATAGGAATAAATGGACTATTCCTTAACATAGTCAGGAGCATATATTTAAGACCGTCAGTAAGTATAATATGTAATGGAGATAAACTGAAACCTTTCCCAGTAAGATTAGGAGTGAAACAAGTTGCCCACTATCACCATTACTATTCAGTATTGTATTAGAAATGCTAGCCTCAGCAATAAGAGTTAAGAAAGAGATTAAAGGAATAAGAGTAGGTAATGAGGAAATCAAACTATCTTTGCAGATGATATGATGGTATACTTAGAGAACCCCAGAGATTCTAATAAAAAGTTATTAGAAATAATTCACAACATTAGCAAAGTTGCTGGATACAAAATAAACCCACATAAATCCTCAGCATTTTATACATCACCAACAAAATGCAACAGCAAGAGATACAAAGAGAAATTCCATTCAAAATAAATATTGGGAGTATAAAATATTTGGGAATCCAAACCAAAGAAAAGTCAGGAATTATATGAGCAAAATTGCAAAACACTTGCCACAAAAATAAAGTCAGATTTAAATAATTGGAAAGACATTAATTCCTCTTGGATAGGCCGAGAGAATATAATAAAGATGACAATACTCCCCAAACTAATCTATTTATTTAGTGCTATACCAATCAGACTCCCAAGAAACTAGAAAAGATCTAGAAAAAATAATAACAAAATTCATATGGAAGAATAAGATCGAGAATTTCAGGGGAATTAATGAAAAAAAAGTCAATGAAGATGGTCTAGCTCTGGTTGATCTAAAGCTATATTATAAAGCAGCAGTCATCAAAACCATTTGGTATTAATTAAAAAATAGACTAGTCGATGAGTGGAACAGATTAGGTACACAGGACAAAACAGGGTACAACTATAGCAATCTAGTGTTTGACAAACGCAAAGATATCAACATTTGGGATAACAATTCATTATTTGAAAAAAACTGTTGGGAAAACTGGAAATTAATATGGCAGAAATTAGATATGGACCCACATTTAACACCATATACCAAGATAAGATCAAAATGCGTCCATGATTTAGGCATAAAGAAAGAGGTCATAAATATATTAGAGGAACAGAGGATAGTCTATATCTCAGACCTGTGGAGTAGGAAGGAATTTATGACCAAAGGAGAACTAGAGATCATTATTGATCACAAAATGGAAAATTTTGATTACATCAAATTATAAAGCTTTTGTACAAACAAAACTAATGCAAACAAGATTAGAAGGGAAGTAACAAATTGGGAAAATATTTTACAGTTTAAAATTCTGATAAAGGCCTCATTTCCAAAATATATAGAGAATTGATCCTAATTTATAAGAAATCAAACCATTGTCCAATTGATAAATGGTCAAAGGATATGAACAATTTTCAGATGATGAAATTGAAACTATATCCACTCATATGAAAGAGTGTTCCAAATCACTACTGATCAGAGAAATGCAAATTAAGACAACTCTGAGATACCACTACACACCTGTTAGATTGGTTAAGATGACAGGAAAAGATAATGATGAATGTTGGAGAGGATGTGGGAAAACTGGGACACTGGTGCATTGTTGGTGGAGTTGCAAAAGAACCAAGCCATTCTGGAGAGCAATTTGGAACCATGCCCAAAAAGTTATCAAACTGTGCATATCCTTTGATCCAGCAGTGCTACTACTAGGCCTATATCCCAAGAAATACTAAAGAAGGGAAAGGGACCTGTATGTGCCAAAATATTTGTGGCAGCTCTTTTTGTCGTGGCTAGAAACTGGAAAATGAATGGATGTCCATCAACTGGAGAATGGTTGGATAAATTATGGTATATGAACATTGTGGAATATTATTGCTCTGTAAGAAATGACCAGCAGGATGAATTCAGAGAGGTTTGGAGAGACTTGCATGAAATGATGCTGAGTGAAATGAGCAGAACCAGGAGATCACTATACACTTCAACAACAATACTGTATGAAGACATATTCTGAGTGAAGTGGATATCTTCAACATAAAGAAGATCCAATTCACTTCCAGTTGATCACTGATGGACAGAAACAACTACACCTAGAGAAGGAACACTAGGAATTGAATGTAAACTGTTTGCACTACTGTCTTTCTACCCAGGTTACTTATACCTTCAAAATCCAATTCTTACTGTGCAACAAGAAAATTGGATTTACACACATATATTGTATCTAGGTTATACTGTAACACATTTAATATGTATGGGATTGCCTGTCATCTAGAGGAGGGAGTAGAGGGAGGGAGGGGAAAATTTGGAAAAATGAATACAAGGGATAATGTTGTAAAAAAATTACTCATGCATACGTACTGTCAAAAATTATAAATATAAAATTAATTTAAAAAAAAGTTTGGTCCCATGTACATATTGTAAAATGAAAATCACTCAGAAAAAAAAAAAAAAAAGAGCTACATGCATGGGCAGTGTGACATTCCTAAGCACTCAGATATTGAGTGCTGCTTCCTGTCTATTTCATTTCTCATCAGAAGCTGAATTCACAGCCAGAGAACAAATATGGCCAAATTCAGTCTAGTACTTTCCAAAACACAGGTGACACTGAACTTCCAAAAATTGAGCCAAATGCCCTTGAATGAGGGCTGATCAGAATTATCTGCATTTGTCAGGGAAGAACACACACATCTTAATTGCCTACTTCCTTCCTCCACAGGAGTCTGTGCAGAGGAAGGACATTGGAGAGGATAGGGACCTTTGTTAAGGTTATCAATTTCCTTTCACCTTTTTCCTTTCCGAAATAGCCTGTCCTCTTCCTCCAATATGATTCTTTAATTCCCATCAAATTAAAAAAAATATCTCCAATTTGATGGCATTTTAAAAATTTTCTATGAATGTGATATTATTGTTCATATAATTTTAATTTCTATGCAGTTGAGATTGATTTGGGGGGAAATAACCAAAGAGATATAGGAGCATATCCTAATATCTAGAACTCCCAAGTGAATTTTCAAAACTCAAACTTTGGTTCCTCTTGTATTTTTTTGATTTTTGAGGGTGTTTTTTTTTTAATTCCAAAAGTATTTTCAATGTGAAATTTACTTACTACAAAACAATTTTGTTTTCTGTTATGATTTTCCATTTACAAAGTATTTTGCTAACTCCTGAGGAAAGATATAACATGGTTTCCTCTATTTTTAAAGATGAAGAAACTACAGCCCAAGAGGAGAACAAATGATATGGTTACATATAACTCTTGTATCACAGGCTTTTACATGACACAAATTGGGTCAAGTACACTTTATGAGAGTCTTCACTTTTCTGGCTAATTGCCTAAATTTTGTGTCACTGTATAATCTTTCACCTTCAATACTTTCTTCCTATAGTCCCATTGTCCTAATTAATGAGTATCTATCATAGGTCAATATACCACGATGCTTTCCTCCATTCTTCAAATTATTCCCCAGGTATCTCTTAATAAACTCCTTTATCATCACAAAATATTTTCCACAGGGCCCTCCATCCCTTCCTTGCTATTATTACTTCATTCCTCTATGACTTCACTCATTGACCACATCAAAATAATGATCCCTCACCAGTAGCCCTTTCTAAATATTGTCATCCCCATTAAAATAAAAATTCTTTGAGGCAGAAATTGTCTTTAATTTACATTTGTATTTTTAGTGGTTGGTGCAGCCTATAAAAATATTAAAAAATGGGTTTGGCATATAAAAATGATTTTTTTAATTATTTTTGACAATTCCCAGTTTTGTCATCTATTCTCCTCCATTGAGTGCCCTTTCCCTACTTTCCCCTTTTCCACAAACACACAGTCCACAAAAGTCAAAGAACGGTTTTATTTGTAGATTGGATATAACATTAAATATTATATAGTTATGTTATATATAATTTCTATGATATAATGACATATATATACATACATACATATATATATACATATATGTATATATGTATATATATATATATATATATAATATACATACTAATATATGAGTGGGTGTGTGTTTGTGAGTGTATACTACCTGTCAATGAACAAGCTTTCTCCAAAAATCTATAAAGTTATTTATAATTACATATAAAGTAGGGTTCTTAGTAGATGTTGAGTGAACACATTCAAGCTACCCTGCAATTCTCAATAAGTACCATAGACAAAGGCAACATCTAATAACTCTCTTCTATATTCATTTCCAGCCACCATTTTGTTTTCTACAATTACATATAGATTACTCCATGTGCTTTAGTTAGCACCAATTCTCCTCTCTCAGTAGTATGTCAACTCCTCCCTTCATATAACTTGAATATATAACCAGAAAAGAGGTCTTTGCCGGAACTGGGAACTGGGTGTCCAGAAATCCTCTTCTTGGCCAATAAGGTATAAGGAACAGATTTCTCTAATTTGTTTCTGCCATTAATAGTTAGAAGTGTTTGGGAAGTGGGAATCATTTTCCATATTCCACAATTCAGGTATGCTCTAAGTTATACTATACTTTGGTCTGTTAGTCAAAATTGGGAAAAAACAGTTTGTGATTAAAAATTCCCTCTTATACAATTGTTGATTTAATGCTTGGGGGTCACCTTGTTGAACTCCTTCATTTTATAATTGAAGAAACAGAAGAAGGGGGCAGACCCAAGATGGCAGAGCGTAGACAGGACTCTGCCTGAGCTCTTCCTGGATTCCTTCAGATCAACACCAGATGAAGCATCTGAAAAGGTTTTGGAATGACAGAACCCACAAATATTTTGGGTATAACAAATTTCCAACAGAAGATATGTTGGAAGAAGTTTAAGAAAATTCTGTCTCAATCAGGCATGGGGGGAGGCAGCCCAGTGAAGGTGCAGTGCATGGACCCAAGTCAGACAGGCCTCCATGACCTGGGAAAATCTATTGGGAGCTTTTATTCAAAATACAGCAGTATTGGCTACTCTGTCCTGGTTCAGAAGCCAGTGGATCAGCAGATAAGCCATGAGACCTCCCATGCAAATACAAAATATAAATAGTGAGCTGCTCAACTCCAGCATAATATGTAGGATGTGGCCACATCCACCCAGCAAGGGAAGGAAGCTGGCAGCACTGACCCTAGGCAATGTGAAGCCACTGTTGTTTATAGAAGAAACTTGGAACAATCTATCTTTTGTAAACCTTAACTGTTAAAAATGAACAAAAAAATGAAAAAAGAGTGAAAAGACCATAGATAGCTCTTATGCAGACAAGAAAGAATAGAACTCAAACGCTGAGGACACTAAAGGCAAAACTCAAAAGACTCTCTTGGTAGAATTCAAAAAGAATTTTAAAAAAGAATTAGAAGAAAAATGTGGAAAGGAAATGAAAACTTTGCAGAAAAGTTTGGAAAAGGAAACATGGAAATTATCTAAAGAAAACTCCTTAAAATAAATTATGTGAAATAGAAAAAAAAAAAAAAATACAACTCATTAAAAAATGTATTTGGTGAAATGGGAAGAGAAAAGAACTACTTGAAAACCTGAAGTAGCAAAATGGAAAAAAAAAAAAAAAAAAATGAACAACTCCCTAAAAATAGAATTGGTGAAATGCAAAAAAAAAAAAAAAAAAAAAAAAAAAATCCAATGAACAAAACAACTAATTTAAAAGTTTAATTGGCCAAATGCAAAATGAGGTGAAAAATTTAACTGAAGAAAATAATGATATGTGTAACTCTTGAGCACTGTATCTTTGTTAATGATATACTTAGAAGATATCAGTATAATTTAACTTTATTATTATGATATTAAAAAAAAACTAGGGTTGTAAAAGAGATTATACTGAAAGAAGAGGAAGGGGGAAGTAAAAATGGATAAATCACATCCCACAGAGAGGCAAAAATGACCCCTTATAAAATATTGAGGGAAAGAAGGGAGGAAGATGAATATTGCATGAACTTTAAAGTCATTGGATTTGGCTTAAAGAGAGAATATCAAGCATATTTAATTTGATAGAGAAACTTGTCTCACCCTATAGAAAAATAGCAGGGGAAAGGGGAATGCTAATAGATAGGAGAACAGAAGTAAAAGGCGAAAGGGATAAAAGAGGGTGGATGGGAATATAAAAGGGTAAGGCAATTGAAAGAGTTGGTGGTCAGAAGCAAAACACTGGAGTTGAAGGAAAGGGGCAAAGGAAAGAAAAAAATATAACTTGGGGAAAACAAAATGGTGTGAAATGCAGAATTAGTCATTTTAACTGTGAATGTGAATGGGTTGAACTCTCCCATAAAATGGAAGCAGATAGCAAACTGGATTAAAAGCTATGATCCTATATTGTTTACAAGAAACACATTTAACACATAATGCTACATATAGAGTAAAAGTAAAAGGCTGGAGCAGAACATATTATGCTTCAGCTGAAGTAAAAAAAAATAGAAAAGTTAATGATCCTGAGCTCAGATCAAGCTAAAGCAAAAATGAATTTAATTAAAAGAGATATGGAAGGAAATGACATTTTGCTAAAGAGTACTATAGACAATGAAATAATATCAATACTAAACATATATGCACCAAGTAATATAGCATCCAAATTCACAGAGGAGAAGTTAAGAGAGCTGCAAGAAGAAATAGACAACAAAAGTATATTAGTGGGGGATCTTAACTTCACTCTATCAAAACTAGATAAATTGAACCACAAAATAAATAAGACTGAAGTTAAGAAAGTAAATCAAATTTTAGAAAAGTTAGGTATGACAACACCTTTGGAGAAAGTTGAATAGGGACAGAAAGAAATATACATTCTTTTCTTGGTAGTACACAGAATGTATAGAAAAACTGATCATGTATTGGGGCATAAAAAACCTTAAAATCAAATGCAGAAAGACAGAAATGGTAAATGCATCTTTTCAGATCATGATGCAATAAAAATTATATGTAATAAAAGACCAGGGAAAAATAGATAAAAAATTAATTGGAAACTAAATAATCTAATCCTAAAGAATGAGTGGGTGAAACAACAAATCATAGTCACAATTGATAATTGGTTTTACAATAGTGAGTGTTGAAAACTATCTATGCACATATTTTGAAAATAAAAAGCAAAAAATGAGCAGAAAATTGTGATTTTCAATTGATTGTGAAAAACAGAACTGCAAGTGATCGACAGTTCTGTAATCCAAACTGCCTCCAGAAATGGAACCTCTTTCCTTAAATTTTAAACTAGCAATCCATCCTAAATGATTTGGGATACATTTTCTATTAAACATCAAGGAGCATATTCATGGTCTCCACAAGAATATACCATCAAGAATCCCAATGATTTATCACACTGATGTGAGACTCATTCAAGTCAGTTAAAGAACTTCTTGAATAATCTCCCTAGTATTTAATGGTACTTTACATTTTTCCAGATGATAGTTTCATTTATGTTCAGAAAAAAAAAATAGTACAATTTCACTGTTACATTGTGGAGATTAGCAAAGCCTAAGAAGGCTCATCAAGTGGTCAAGTTAGAAAATAATTTAGAATTGCTGAATTTAGAAAATAATAAAAAAACAATAGTTGTAAATTCAATGAAACAATAATATAAAACCAAAGGAATTTGGGGTAATGTGACCCTAATTAAATGAAATTGTAAAATCTCAAAAGAACAATATTGTTTTCCCAAGGGGAAAAGGACCCAAGGACCAGAAGAATCATAGATGTACATACTAACTAAAACAATCTGACAAAAGAGGAAGAGGAAAAACAAAAGAAAACAATAAGGATTATGTAAAATTATTTATTTCTCTTTGGCTCCAATAGACCAGTAAATTGGCTTAAGTGATCAATAAAATATTCAATAATATTTATTAATTATTTATTCTGTGACAGACATTGTGCTAGGTGATGAGGACAAAAATATGAAAAAATGTTATACCCTGTCCTCACAGAGATTATAATCTAATAGAAATATAGGAAAAACCTGAAAAGGGGATGGAAAGTTAACCAAAGTGGGAGCATGGTGAAGAAATCAAAGAAATTCAGAACAAATACATCCAGAGAAGCCAAAGCTAAAATGAGTGTTGCCTGGGGGCAGAATGGGGAGAAATGTATTGTGATTTTATAAACTATATTAATTGGGCTTGGGAGTGATAAACATTAATTTTCAAATTTGGTAAAATTATAACTTACAATATTTGTGAAATGTTACAAATGTTTCCTTCTTGCCTTTTGGACCTGCTGACTTCACAAAGATTGGATTTAGGGATAGAAGGAATCACAAAGGTTATCTAATTCAACCTGCTTATTTTTCATAAGAGGAAACTGAGGACTCTGAAGGCTGGGAGTGACTTGCCCAAGATATCACAGGCAGCAAGAAACAGAGCTAAATTTTGACCTATATTCTTAAGAACCAGTCCTCTTACTAGTAGGCCTTTTCTAATGTGAGTTTTGTCTCCTCTCAACTATTCAACACAGTATTCTGCACACTTGCTTAATAAATGTTTGTTGGATGAAAGAATGAATAAATAGTAAATGGATCTCTTTAATTGTCAATACTGATGCACTTCAAGAGACTTTGACAATAATTCTGTCTCGGCACCTACCAGTCATTTGTGAGAGCTGCCATTAAGAAATGATGAAATGAACTATTCAAAAACTGGACCAAGCTAAATGAGAAACAGTGTCAGAGCAAGGACACATTTAATTAAGCACCTTCTACATGCATGGCATTCCTCTAGACACTGTGTGTATATAGATGACAAATGTCATATTCTTTACCCTCTATGACAGATACTCAGAGAAAAAGTACTATGGAATCTGCTTGAAAAAAGACAGAGAGAAAGAGAGAGAAAAAAACGAGACAGACACATATCTGACAAACACAAAGAGAACACTAAATAAAAATTTGAGCAGAATAAGAACACTTTCTGATAGGAGATGATGAAAAGTCCCACAGAGATAGAAGTATAATAAGAAAGGAAAAGGATTTTTAAAGACAATGTACGGGGAGTATATCACAGTCATTTGGGAGGGTTTGCTCAAATACATGAAGGTAGAAGACGGAATACTGAGTTTGGGGAATACCTAAATTATCCACTTTGTTTTCTGAAATTAAAGGATTATTAATATGAAATTACAGTAGAAATGTAGCCTAACTTATTTTAATTTAATATCAATCAAAATATTTTGTATTTTTGAATTTCATCATAATTCTCCAATATTCACCTCCAAACAAACACAAAATGGCATCCCCAAACAAATCCTGGAACAGCATAGCCAACAAAAGGATGTGGTGAAACAATCTTTGAGCAGCTCCAGAAAGTTAGAAAATTAACAGGAAAGGTTTGCCTCATTTGGGTAAAAGGGGATGCAGTCCAGGACAGGAAGCATCCCAGTAAGCCTGCAACAAGACTCACTTCAGCAAACAACTGTATTTCCTGACCTCCAGAGAGGTGGAACAGGCAAACATTCACCCCAGGACCCTTGTGTGCCCCAACATAGCCAGGATACTGGGCAGAATATATCTCTGAGAATTGTCATGTGCTTCTGTATAGTCTCAGGCAAACTAGTACAATATTCTAGGAGACAGATGATTAAACATAAAACTAGAGCAGTTGTGTGAGTGGAGATAAGGGATAGGTGTGAGAACTGCCATGAAACTAAAAAGAGTCACAGTAAATGTTTACTTCATCTAACCATGGGAGTCCTTAGGCAGGGTATTGGTGTGCCTATTGTGTAGTCTCTACTTATAATACAGATCTCTGTATAGACAATCTTTGCTTTGAAATTCAATTCTTTCTATAGGCAGTCCATGTTCTAGATCCTTTCTTTGCATGACAGTAAAATCTGAAACTTCCTATTTATATGTGGCATCTGATTGAGCTTACTCATCACAACTTCCCAAGACTGACATTAATCTCTGTATATTTTGAGAGGGCATTAGTACACAGAACTTTCTCCTGACATTTATTCTCATTCCCATTCACTTAATTAGCCACGAATCTATATGAGTCACTCACTCCTCATATAGGCCAGTCACTATATTTCTCAATTTTTTTTTTTTTCTCAACCTACCTCCTACTTAGCCTTTCTGGAAAGACTAACTTTCCTCTGATGAACACTTCTATATTAGTGTCCTCCAAACTCCCATAGACACAATGATTATTTTATACCAATGTTGTCATAAATACTAACATCAAAAATCTGCTCCTACTTCCGGCCAAGATGGCGGCGTGGGGGTAGACAGCTGCTTGAGCTCCACGTTTTCTCTCAGCACTTACTTCATGACAAGCCTCAGAGTTAATGCTTGACTGGAAAAGAAACCCACAAATAATCACCAACAGAAGACATCCTTGAAATTCTCCAGAGAAGGTCTGTGTTTGCTCGGGGGAGGATCAACCAGACTGGGCGCAGATTGAGGGCAGGCAGCCAGAGCAAGACAGGTAGCTCACACAGCTCAGACCAGAGGGGTGAGGGGTATGATCTCTGCCATTTCAGTAAAAAGACTTTTACCCCAGTGTGGATATTCCATCTTGGCAGCAAGCCAGGAGAATCAGAGAGGGTATAAACACCTGAGGTGAAGATTAAAACCCCGGGAAGCTAGCATTTCTCCAAACCCAGCCACCCTCAACCCCCACCTGGAGTGACTCCGAGTTCTCAGAGCCCCAGAGTGCAGACGCAGCGCAGCCATCACTGTCCTGTTAGTGGCTCTATGCTGCCCTACCCCCAGTCTGTAGAGGAAGCCCATTAACACCATCCAGCCCCATCCCCCCCCAAAACAGACCAATTGTTTCTCTTGTCAATTTGTTTCCTTCCATTCCGCTCTTGACAAAATGAACAAAAAATTCAAAAGGGTCTAACCATTAACAGCTTCTATATGGAGAGAGAGCAGACTTCAAATACTGAGGAGACTAAAAACAGACTGTCCCCATAGGAATCTCCTAAGGGGGATATGATCTGCTCCTCAATATATAAAACTCTCATAGAGGAAATCAAAAAGGCTCTCACAAGAGAGCTAGAAGAGAAATTGGAAAAGGAAAGGGAAGCTTGGAAAGAGAGCCTGGAGAATTCATCCAGAGGGGATAAAGAGATCAAATCATTGAGAAACAAAATTAGTGAACTGGAAAAGGTAAACATCTCCAAGGAAAACAGGATTAGTGAGCTGGATAAAGAAATCAGCTCTCTAAAAAATAAAATTAATAACATGGAAAAAAATTCCATAGAAGAAAAAAAATCACTAAAAACACAATTGGACAATTACAAAAAGATATGAAAAAGTGAGTGAAGAAAATACATCATTGAAAATTGGACTCGAACAAGTAGAAATGAATGACTCAAGGAGAAACCAAAAAGTAGTCAAGCAAAACCAGAAAAACAAAACAATTTTAAAGAATGTCAAGTACCTTATTAGAAAGACAACAGACCTGGAAAACAGATCTAGGAGAGACAATTTGAAAATAATTGGACTGCCTGAAAAATGTGAGGGAAAAAAGAGCTTGGACACTATTTTCGAGGAAATTATCAAAGAGAACTGCCCAGATGTTTTGGAAACAGAGGGTAAAATAGACATTGAAAAAAAATCCATCAATCACCTACTGAAAGGGACCCCAAAATCAAAACACCAAGAAATATAGTGGCCAAGTTCAAGAACCATCAAAGGAAAAAATATTGGAAGCTGCTAGAAAAAAGCAATTCAGATATGGAGGAGCCACAATAAGGATAACCCAGGATCTAGCAGCGTCCACATTAAAAGAATGAAGGGCCTGGAACGTGATATTCCGAAAAGGCTAAGGAACTTGGTATGCAGCCAAAAATAACTTATCCAGAAAAAATGAGCATCGTTTTCCAGGGAAGAAGATGGACATTTAACTAAATAAATGAATTCCATCTATTCTTGTTGAAAAAACCAAACCTACATAAAATGTTTGACCTTCAAATACAGAACTCAAGAGATTTCTAAAAAGGTAAAAAGAAATCTTGAGAACTATTCTTCTTCCATAAAAATATGTAAAGAACATATGTATAATTTTTCCTAGAAACTGGATTTGGAAAGGAAATTATATCATAAAAAAGTAGAAAGTGGTAGTACTACATCTCATGAAGAGGCAAAGGTAGCCTATTATATCTGAGAGAAAGAAAGGAGGGAGATGAACATAATCTGTATCAATAGACATATTCAATTTATGGTGAAACCTTCCACTTCATTGAAAAGTGAGAGGGAAGGAGTAAGCTAAGGGGAAGGGAATACGGAAATTGTGAGGAAAAGGGGTAAAATAAGGGGAGGAACTTTAAGGTAGGGGAGGGATACTAAAAAGGGAGGGCTGTGAAAAGCAAGTGGTGTTCACAAGTTAAATACTGGGTAGGGGGGTAAGAGGGAAGGAAAGGGGAAAAGCATAAGCAGGGGTTAATAGGATGGCAAGCAATATAGAATTAGTCATCCCAAACATAAATGTGAATGGGGCAAACTGCCTGATAAAGAAGAAGCAGTTAGCAGATTGGATTAAAAGTCAGAATCCTACTGTATGTTGTTTACAGGAAACACACCTGAAACAGGGTGATACATTCAAACTAAAAGTAAAAGGGTGGAGCAGAATCCACTATGCTTCATGCAAAGCCAAAAAAGCAGGGGTAGCAATTCTCATCTCAGACCAAACAAAAACAAAAATTGATCTAATTAAAAGAGATAAGGAAGAGCATTATATCCTGCTAAAGGGTAGCATCAATAATGAAGCAGTATCAATATTAAACATTTATGCACCAAGTGGTGTAGCATCTAAATTCTTAAAAGAGAAATTAAGAGAGCTGCAAGAAGAAATAGACAGCAAAAAAATAATAGTGGGAGATCTCAACCTTGCACTCTCAGAATTAGATAAATCAAACCACAAAATAAATAAGAAAGAAGTCAAAGAGGTAAATAGAATACTAGAAAAATTTGATATGATAGATCTTTGGCAAAAGCTAAATGGAGACAGAAAGGACTTTCTTCTCAGCAGTTAATGGAAGCTATACAAAAATTGACCATATACTAGGGCATAAAACCCTCAAAATCAAATGCAGTAAGGCAGAAATAGTAAATGCATCCTTTTCAGACCACAATGCAATCAAAATTACATTTAATAAAAAGCCAGAGGAAAATAATTGGAAACTAAATAATCTTATACTAAAGAATGATTGGGTAAAACAGCAAATCATAGACATAATTAATAACTTCACCCAAGAAAATGACAATAATGATACATCATACCAAAATGTGTGGGATACAGCCAAAAAGTAATAAGGGGAAGTTTCATATCTCTAGAGGCCTACTTGCATAAAATAGAGAAAGAGAAGGCCAATGAATTGGGCTTACAACTAAAATTGCTAGAGAAGGAACAAATTAAAAAACCCCAGACAAACACAAAAGTTGAAATTCAAAAATAAAAGGTGAAATTAAGAAAATTGAAAGTAAAAAAAAAAAACTATTGAATTAATTAATAAAACTAAGAGTTGCTTCTATGAAAAAAACAACAAGATAGACAAACCCTTAGTAAACCTAATTCAAAAAAGGAAAGAGAAAAAGCAAATTGTTAGTCTTGAAAATGAAAAGGGAGAACTCACCACTAATGAAGAGGAAATTAGAACAATAGTTAGGAGCTACTTTGCTCAACTTTATGACAATAAATTCGATAACTTAAATGAAATGGAAAAATACCTTCAAAAATATAGCTTGTCCAGATTATCAGAGGAAGAAGTAAGTAGTCTAAATAGTCCCATCTCAGAAAAAAGAAATAGAACAAGCTATTAACCAACTTCCTAAGAAAAAATTCCCAGGACCAGATGGATTTACATGTGAATTCTACCAAACATTTAAAGAACAACTAACTCCAATGCTATATAAACTATTTGAAAAAAATAGAGATTGAAGGAGTCCTACTAAATTCCTTTTATGACACAGACATGGTACTGATACCTAAACCAGGTAGATCAAAAACTGAGAAAGAAAACTATAGACCAATTTCCTTAATGAATATTGATGCTAAAATCTTAAATAAGATATTAGCAAATAGACTTCAGAAAATCATGCCCAGGATAATACACTATGACCAAGTGGGATTTATACCAGGAATGCAGGGCTGGTTCAATATTAGGAAAACTATTAGTATAATTGACCATATTAATAATCAAATTAATAAAAACCATATTATCATCTCAATAGATGCAGAAAAAGCATTTGATAAAATCCAACATCCATTCCTACTAAAAACGCTTGAGAGTATAGGAATAAATGGACTATTCCTTAAAATAATAACGAGCATATATTTAAAACCTTCAGTAAACATCATATGTAATGGCAATAAACTAGAACCTTTCCCTGTAAGATCAGGAGTGAAACAAGGTTGCCCACTATCACCATTACTATTCAATATAGTACTAGAAACGCTAGCCTCGGCAATAAGAGCCGAGAAAGAGATTCAAGGAATTAGAGTAGGAAATGAGGAAATCAAATTATCACTCTTTGCAGATGACATGATGGTATACTTAGAGAACCCCAAATACTCTGCTAAAAAGCTATTAGAAATAATTCAGAACTTTAGCAAAGTTGCAGGATACAAAATAAATCCACATAAATCCTCAGCATTTTTATACATTAACACAATCCAACAGCAAGAGATACAAAGAGAAATTCCATTCAAAATAACAGTCGATAGTATAAAATATTTGGGAATATATCTACCAAAGGAGATTCAGGAATTATATGAGCAAAATTACAAAACACTTGCCACAAAAATAAAGTCAGATTTAAATAATTGGAAAGACATTGAGTGCTCTTGGATAGGCCGAGCTAACATAATTAAGATGACAATACTCCCTAAACTAATCTATTTATTTAGTGCTATACCAATCAGACTCCCAAGAAACTATTTTAATGACCTAGAAAAAATAAAAACAGAATTCATATGGAACAACAAAAGGTAGAGAATTTCAAGGGAAGTAATGAAAAAAAAGTTAAATGAAGGTGGCCTAGCTGTACCTGATCTAGAACTATGCTATAAAGCAACAATCACCAAAACCATTTGGTATTGGCTAAGAAATAGACTAGTTGATCAGTAGCATAGGTTAGGTTTGCAGGGCAAGATAGTGAATAAAAATAGCAATCTAGTGTTTGACAAACCCAAAGATCCCAAATTTTGGGATAAAAATTCATTATTTGACAAAAACTGCTGGTAAAACTGGAAATTAGTATGGCAAAAATTGACATGGACCCACATTTAAACACCACATACTAAGATAAGATCAAAATGGGTCCAAGATTTAGGCCTAAAGAACCAAATCATAAATAAATTGGAAGAACATGGGATGGTTTACCTCTCAGACTTGTGGAGGAGGAAGGATTTTGTGTCCAAGGGAGAACTAGAAACCATTATTGATCACAAAATAGAAAATTTTGATTACACCAAATTAAAAAGTTTCTGCACAAACAAAACTAATGCAAACAAGATTAGAAGGGAAGTAAGAAATTGGGAAAACATTTTTACAGTTAAAGGTTCTGATAAAGGCCTCATCTCCAAAATATGCAGAGAATTGACTTTAATTTATAAGAAATCAAGCCATTCTCCAATTGACAAATGATCAAAGGACATGAACAGACAATTTTCAGATGATGAAATTAAAACTATTTCCACTCATATGAAAGAGTGTTCCAAATCACTATTGATCAGAGAAATGCAAATTAAGACAACTGTGAGATATCATTACACACCTGTCAGATTGGCTAAGATGACAGGAACAAATAATGATGAATGTTGGAGGGGTTGTGGGAAAACTGGGACACTGATGCATTGTTGGTGGAGTTGTGAAAGAATCCAAACATTTTGGAGAGCAATCTGGAATTATGCCCCAAAAGTTATCAAAATGTGCATACCCTTTGACCCAGCAGTGCTACTACTGGTCTTATATCCCATTGAAATACTAAAGAATGGAAAGTGACCTGTATGTGCCACAATGTTTGTGGCAGCCCTTTTCATAGTGGCTAGAAGCTGGAAAATGAATGGATATCCATCAATTGGAGAATGGTTGGGTAAATTATGGTATATGAATGTTATGGAATATTATTTTTCTGTAAGAAATGACCAACAGGAGGAATACAGAGACGCTTGGAGAGACTTACATCAACTGATGCTGAGTGAAACGAGCAGAACTAGGGATCATTATATACTTCAACAATGATACTGTATGAGGATGTGTTCTGATGGAAGTGGATATCGTCAACATAGAGAAGAGCTAATCCAATTCCAATTGATCAATGATGGACAGAATCAGCTACATCCAGAAAAGGAACACTGGGAAATGAGTGTAAACTGTGAGCATTGTTTTGTTTTGTTTTGTTCTTTTTTGTTTTGTTTCTCCTCCCAGATTATTTTTACCTTGTGGATACAATCCTTCCTTTGCAACAACAACAACAAAATTCGGTTCTGCACATATATATTGTACCTAGGATATACTATAAGATATTTAATATGTATGGGAATGCCTGCCATCTAGGGGAGGGGGTGGAGGGAAGGAGGGGAAAAACTCAGAACAGAAGGGAGTACAAGGGATAATGTTGTAAAAAAGTGATCCAAATAACTATTTATCAGAGAAATTAAAATTAAGACAACTCTGAGGTCACTTTACACCTGTCAGTTTGGCTAAGATAGCAGGAAAAGATAATGAGTAATATTGGAGATGTGGGAAAACTGGGACACTGATACATTTTTGGTGGAATTGTGAATGGATCCAACCATTCTGGAGAACAATTTGGAACTGTGCTCAAAAGATTGTCAAAGTATATATGTCCTATGACCCAGCAGTGTTTCTACTGGTCTTATATCCCAGAGAGATCTTAAAGGAGGGAAAGGGACCCACATGTGCAAAAATGTTAATGGAAGCCCTTTTTGTAGTGACTAGAAAGTGAAACTGAATGCATGTCTATCAATTGGAAAATGGCTGAATGAATCATGGTATATGAATGTTATGGAATATTATTGTTCTGTAAGAAATTATCAACAGGATGATTTCAGAGAGGCCTGGAGAGACTTATATGAACTGTTACTAAGTGAAATGAGAAGAAACAGGAGATCATTATACCCAGCAACAAGAAGAGTATATGAGGATCAATTCTGATGCCCATGGCTATCTTCAACAATGAGATAATTCAAACCAGTTTCAATTGTTCAGTGATGAAGAGAGCCATGTACACCCAAAGAGAGGACTATAAGAATTGAGTGTGGACCACAACATAGCATTTTCACTCTTTATGTTGATGTTTGCTTGCATTTTGTTTTCTTTCTCAAGTTTTTTTTTTCCTTCTTGATCCAATTTTTCTTTGCAGCAAGATAATTGTAAAAATATGTACACATATATTGAATTTAACATAAAATTTAACATATGTATGTTTTAACATATGCATTTAATTTAATTTATTTAATATGTATTTAATTTAACATATGTATTGGACTACCTGCCATCTAGGGGATGGAGTGAGGGCAGGAGGAGAACATTTGGAACAGAAAGTTTTGCAAGGGCCAATGTTGAAAAATGACCTATGTATATGTTTTGTAAATAAAAAAAAGCTTTAATAAAATAAAAATAAATAAAAGTTGGGGTTGTCTGTACATGATAAAAGCTCATTTGTTACAAGCAACCCTCAGTATAGCTGATACTTAGACTGAAAGAAAATTGGAGTCTGGTCTGAGTAGGCACAGTGATTCCATGAGTAAGATACCTGATTTGAAGGTAAATCTAAAGTTGGAGTCCTGACTTTAAACCTCACTTGTTACACACTATCTTTATGATCTTTACCAAATTGCTTGAGCTCTTTTGCCCTATGTCTTCATCTATAAAATGATGATCTCTAAGGTATTTTCCAGTTCTAAATCTGTGATACCATGAAGTTTGACATTACCCGTCAAATTCATCAATAACAAGATTTATCTAGCCCACATAAGCCCATGTGTCTATAGACATGCTGAGGAGGAGAAAGATACAATGAAAAAAAAATCACCTGAGATCCACCTTTTTAATGCAGAATAAAGAGCTCTACAAAACTGACAGATCCCAGACCCAAATATCCCATGCTCAAAGTCTATTCTTCTACCAATATCAAGCATTCCATTACATCCAAATCATCTTTCAGTTTAATCATTTTCCTTTACATGATTGTGATCTTTATGTGAATTGTGTGTGTGTATAATATATAAATATGCACTTATTTTTATATGAAATTACCTTAACTTTGTGACTCAGTTTCTGTTTCTGTATAATACTTGTGCTACCTCATATGGTTATTATGAGAAAAGTACTTTGTAAGCCTTAAAAAGCTGTAGAGATTTGAGTGTTCAGTGTGTGTGTGTGTGTGTGTGTGTGTGTGTGTCTGTATGTGTCTGTGTGCATTTTGAAATGTGTTTATATGTGTGACATTTGCAAATATCAACTTCATTAGGAAAATAACCTAGTTTTAAGTTTCTGCCCCATGATTGTACTGTGCAGCAAAACCAAATGCCTCCCAATGGTGGTACCTCCTTGCCTGGGCTCAGAGTTACTTTTAACTATTCAATCCTGCCATCCCTGAGGCTTATTCCTGGAAATCAATTGCAATAAGACTGTTGCTAACATGAACAGACTTGTGGTTGTGTTGACAGAGCCAAAACAACAGCTTAAAGCAAATCCCAGCTGCAGTATTGCTCCCCTGCCTATCACTGTCTGTCTCTTCTGCTCCCTGAGAGAATATCGCCTACAACAGACATTGCATCATCCATGTGTTGTAATCTTTTCTCCACTGCATTTGTCTTTAGACTACGAAGACATTTTTAAAAGGTATTTACTTATTGAAAAGGCAGCCTTATGTCTCAGCATCTTTCACACCTTCCCACAGACAGGGTGGTATAGTTGGAACAAGCCATCCTTAGAGACAGAAGACCAAGATTCAGTTAAAAGCCCTGCTTCAAACATGAGCTAAATGTACCATTTGGAGCAATTTTTCACTTCTTTGGTTATTATATCTATTTAAAAAATGATCACTGAAGACATCTCAAGTCTCTTCTTGCTCTGATATTCTATATTCACTCTTTTGTTTTGTATTCTGTTTCTTCCAATTTAAATATTCTACATTCTAACATTCATTCAAGTTCAAATATCCTAAGATTTATCCATTCACAGAGGTAGAATTCAAGTAGATGGATAAGAAAAAGGCTCTACCTAACTAGACTTACTTTTTTAGAAGTCTCCATGAAAGTGGAGTATGAAAGTGTCAAACAGTCTGAGTTTTGACACCCAAATTGGAGATGGGGAAGATATCTGAATGGGTAGACATAGGTCTGAAGAGAGACCAGAATCTAGATTATAGAGAATTTATCTCCTTATCACTGACTAGAAAACTATTGAAAGGATTTCTTTCTTACACAGCATAAGAAGTTAAATGCTTTAGTCTAAATGGGCATTAAATGAGGCAAATTAAGGGGAAAACGGAAGTTTCATCCAAGTAGTCCATTATATTATTTTTCATTTTTAATTATTGTCATTAAAAATAATTCTCATCTAATTTTGTGTTCTTCATCATCATAATCATTTTTATCTGACTCAACACTTAGGATACAACATTTTTTATAGTTATAAAGGACCTTAGAGGTCATTTAGTTCAGTGCTTCCATTTTTAGAGATGAAGAAGCTGAAACACAGAGAGGGAAAGTATCAGTAACTTTTATATACTAGGTCATCATAAAATGTTTATTGATTTGTATTTCATATTCACTTTCATTGTGATATTTGAGCTAAGCATTGCTGGGAATTATTTGAATGGGGGAGCTCCTTCTTTCCTAGTTACATCATCTCTCTCTTTGCCTATGGTATGGTTCTTGATGTTAAACAAATATCTTTCAAGGAAAGAATCAGGTTAAACTTTTTGATCATTGAAGTATTGGAAGATCCATCTAAAATTAAAGCAATTTTAGTCAACAGAGTCTCCTAGTGGTTTCAGTAGCTAAATTCGGTAAGGATCAAATTATGAAAAAAAAATGATCCTCTTGCCAAGTCCACCAGTGAATCAACTTGGTAGCTGGGTTTTGTAAGCAAGGAAGTGGTGAGTCCATCAGCTATGCCACACTCAGTTTTGAACTTAGTGGGGAGATGTTTTGTTATCAACTATTTTACATTTTGCTCTATTCTTGCTATACAGAGAGACATATAAAGAACATGTTGCCAGTTTGAAATATTCTTTTATTCCAGTCCTTGCTACACTTTCACTGTAAATATTACTTCATAAAAGCTAAACAAAACACTCTTAACAAATAAAGTAAAACAAAATGTAATCACTTCTTTAAGTGACTTTCTCAAGTTGTCACTATTAGTTTAAGAATCAGGATTCAAGTACTCAGGCTTTGCTATCAAGCTCATTATTCTTTCCATTGCATTGGTACCTTGGTAAAACTTACTATACAGCCCTGTAAAAAACACCAATTATGCAAGGATAATTCTGACAGTCTCTACTTTCATAAGGGTTGTGAGCTAGCCAGAAAGAGAGGATCATCCATGTGTTGTAATCTTTTCTCCACTACATTTGTATGAAATGATTCCAGTATCATTTCAAGATATCACAGAGAGCTTACAAAGAATCAGAAAATTGAAATGACTGATTAAAAACTAATAAGAGTGGTTTAAAAGTTTGTAAAATGGTTTATATATGTGAAGTTATTTGATCTAGTTTAAAACTTGAAGGAATTTTTAAAAGAGATAACTGAAGCTCAGAGAGGGAGAAAGTCTTGCCAAAAGTTATACAGCAAAATTAAAATTTGATTCTAAGTTATGTTTTCTACTTTACAAATGCTCAATTTATGATCTCACTATGAAAAAGATGATTATTTTAGATCATGAAAGCATATAGATTAGTCACTTATTAGCTCAGCCTTTCCTGTGAAACTTTCTTAGGACAGTAATTGTTTTCTGAATAGATGAATGATATATTAGAACAAAAGGAGAAAAAGCAAACAAAAAGGTGAAAATAGCATGCTTTGATCTACATTCAATATCCATAGTTCTCCCTCTGGATATAGATGCATTTTCCATCCCAAGACTTGTATTGTTGAGGATCACTGTATTGCTGAAAAGAGCCAAGCCTAATTTAGTTGATTGCCACATAATTCTATTACCTTATATAAAGTTCTGCTGGTTCTGCTCACTTAATATCAGTTCATGTAAGTCTTTCCAAGATTTTCTGAAAACATTCTGCTCATCATTTCTTGAAAAACAATAATATACCATTATATTCATACACCATAACTTATTCAATCATTCCCCAATTGATGAGAATACATTCAATTTCCAATTCTTTGTCACTACAAAATGAGCTGCTGCAAACATTATTTGCACTTGTGGATTTTCCCCTTCTTTTATGATTCCTTTTGCATAAAGACATAGTATCTTTTTTATTACAGCTTTTTATTTACAAGATATATGCATGGGTAATTTTTCAGCATTGACAATTGCAAAATCTTTTGTTCCAATTTTTCCCCTCCTTCCCCCCACTCACTCCCCCAGATGGCAGGTTGAACAATACATGTTAAATATGTTAAAGTATAAGTTAAATACAATATATATACATGTCCATACAGTTATTTTGCTGTACAAAAAGAATCAGACTTTGAAATAGTGTACAATTAACCTGTGAAGGAATAAAATGTGCAAGTGGACAAAAATAGAGGGATTGGGAATTATATTTAGTAGTTCATAGTCATCTCCCAGAGTTCTTTCACTGGATGTAGCTGGATCAATTCATTACTGTTCTATTGGAATGGATTTGGTTCATCTCATTGTTGAAGAGGGCCACGTCCATCAGAATTGATCATCATATAGTATTGTTGTTGAAATATATAATGATCTCCTGGTCCTGCTCATTTCACTCAGCATCAATTCATGTAAGTCTCTCCAGGTCTTTTTGAAATCGTTCTGCTGGTCATTTCTTACAGAACAATAATATTCCATAATATTCACTACCACAATTTATTCAGCCATTATCCAACTGATGGGCATCCACTCTGTTTCCAGTTTGTAGCCACTATAAAAAGGGCTGCCACAAACATTCTTGCATATACAGGTCCCTTTCCCTTCTTTAAAATCTCTTTGGGATATTAGTCCAGTAGTAACATTGCTGGATCAAAGGGTATGCATAGTTTGATAAGATTTTTGATCATAGTTCCAAATTGTTCTCCAGAATGGCTGGATGTATTCACAGTTCCACCAACAATGTATCATTGTCCCAGTTTTCCCAATCCCCTCCAACATTCAGCATTATCTTTCCATGTCATTCTAGCCAATCTGATAGGTGTGTAGTGGTATCTCAGAGTTGTTTTAATTTGCATTTCTCTGATTAATAATGTCTTGGAACATTTTTTTATATGGCTAGAAATAGTTTCAATTTCTTCATCTGAGAATTGTCTGTTCATATCCTTTGACCATTTATCAATTGAAGAATGGCTTGATTTTTTATAAATTAGAGTCAATTCTCTATATATTTTGGAAATGAGGCCTTTATCAGAACTTTTGACTGTAAAAATGTTTTCCTGGTTTATTGCTTCCCTTGTAATCTTGTCTTCATTAGTTTTGTTTGTACAAACACTTTTCAATTTGATATAATCAAAATTTTATATTTTGTGATAAATAATGATCTCTAGTTCTCCTCTGGTCATAAATTCCTTCCTCTTCCACATGTCTGAGAGGTAAACTATCCTATGTTCTTCTAATTTATTTATAATCTCATTCTTTATGCCTAGGTCATGAATCCATTTTGACCTTATCTTGGTGTATAGTGTTAAGTGTGGGTCAATGCCTAGTTTCTGCCACACTAATTTCCAGTTTTCCCAGCAGTGTTTGTCACAAGATGAGTTGTTATCACAAAAGCTGGGGTCTTTGGGTTTGTCAAATACTAGATTATTAAAGTTATTGACTGTTTTGTCCTTTAAACCTAACCTAGTCTATTTCTTAGCTAATAGCAAATGGTTTTGGTAACCGCTCCTTTGTAATGTAATTTTAGACCTGATACAGCTAGGCCACTTTCATTTGATTTTTTTTTCAGAAGTTCCCTTGAAATTATTGACCTTTTGTTTTTCCATATGAACCTTGTTATTTTTTCTAGGTCTTTAAATTGTTTTTTGGGAGTCTGATTGGTATAGTGCTAAATAAATTATTTTAGGTAATATTGTCATCTTTATTATATTTGCTCACCATATCCAAGAGCATTTACTATTTTTCCAATTGCTTAGATCTGACTTTATTTGTGTGGAAAGTGTTTTGTAGTTTTGCTCATATAGTTTCTGATTTTCCCTTGGCAGGTATGTTCCTAAATATTTTATGCTATCAGTAGTTACTTTAAATGGAATTTCTCTTTGTAGCTCTAACTGTTGGATTTTGTTAGTGATATATAAGAATGCTGATGACTTATGTGGCTTTATTTTGTATCCTGCAACTTTGCTAAAGGTGTGGATTATTTCTTATCATTTTTTTAGTAAAATCTCTGGGGTTCTCTAAGTATAACATCATATCATCAGCAAGTAGTGATAATTTGGTTTCCTCATTACCTACTCTAATTCCTTTAATCTCTTTCTCAACTCTTATTGCCGAAGCTAGCATTTCTAATACAATATGAATAGTAAGGGTGATAGTGGGCAACCACTCCTACTCTTACTGGGAATGGTTGAAGATGCTTATTGATGGTTTTAAATAGATGCTACTGATTATTTTAAGGAAAAGTCCATTTATTCCCATATTCTCAAGTATTTTTAATAGGAAGGGATGTTGGATTTTATCAAATGCTTTTTCTGCATCTCTTGAGATGATCATATGTTTTTTTGTTAATTTGGTTATTAATATGATCAATTATACTAATAGTTTTTCTAATATTGAACCAGCCCTGCATTCCTAGTATAAATCCTACTTGATTATGGTATTATCCTAGGGATAATTTTCTGTAGTCTTTTTGCTAATATTTTATTTAAGATTTGAGAATCAATATTCATTTGGGAAAGTGATCTATAATTTTCTTTCTCTATTTTCAACCTACCTGGTTTAGGTATCAGTACCATGTTTGTGTCATAAAAGGAATTTGGCAGGACTACTTAATTCCCTATTTTTAAAAAATAGTTTATATAACATTGGGGCTAATTGTTCTTCAAATATTTGGTAGAATTCACATGTAAATCCATCTGATCCTGGGGATTAATAGCTTGTTCTATTTCTTTTTCTGAAATGGGACTATTTAAGCAATTTACTTCCTCCTCTGTTAATGTGGGAAGCCTATATTTTTGAAGGCAGTCGTCCATTTCATTTAGGTTATCAAATTTATTAGCATAAAGTTGGGCAAAGTAATTCCTTATTATTTCTTTAATTTCCTCTTCATTAGTGGAAAGTTCTCCATTTTCATTTTTAAGACTAACAATTTGATTTTTCTCTTTCCTTTTTCTTTTCCATCTACTAATAGCTCAAAAATACAATGGTATAATAATTTAATAAAACCTACCACACTCATCCCTACGACTACAATCATTTCTTCCCTTATGCTCCCAGTAACCCCCATGTTCATCACACTAACATAACTAAGAACTACAAGACTTTATCTTGTCAGATTTACCAAAAGTTTATCTATTTTATTGGGTATTTTTCCTAAAACAAAATCTTAGTTTTATTTATTAATTCAATAGTATTTTACTTTCAATATTATTAAGTTCTCCTTTTAATTTTAGAATTTCAAGTTTAGTAATTGATTGGGTTTTTTTTTAATATGGTCTTTTTCTAGCTTTTTAAGATGCAAGCCCAATTTATTGATCTTCTCTTTCTCTATTTTATTCAAGCAAGCCTCTAATGATATAAAATTTCCCCTTATTACCACTTTGGCTGCATCCCACAAATTTTGGTATGATGTCTCATCATTGTCATTATCTTGAGTGAAATTATTAACTGTTTCTATAATTTGCTGTTTCACCCAATCATTTTTTAAGATGAGGTAATTAAGTTTCCAATTACTTTCCAATTCCATTACTAATGCCCTGGGCCTAATTACCCCTGACTTTCTGTTGAATGTAGTTTTTATTGCATCATGATCTGAAAAGAAAGCATTTACTATTTCTGCTTTCCTACATTTAATTTTGAGGTCTTTCTGTCCTAATATATAGTCAATTTTTGTAGGTTCCATGAACTGCTGAGAAGTAAATATACTTCTTTCTGTTACCATTCAGTTTTCTCCAAAGATCTATCATAACTAATTTTTCTAACATTATATTTACTTCTTTAATTTCTTTCTTATTTGTTTTGTCATTTGATTTATCTAATTACAAGAGTACAAGTTTGAGATCTCCCAGTATTATAGTTTTGCTGTCTATTTCTTATTGCAACTCTCTTAACTTCTCCTTTAGGAAGTTAGATGCTATAGCACTTAGTGTATATATTATTGCTTTATTGTCTATGCTACCCTTTAGCAAGATATAGTTTCCTTCCTTTGATTTTTTTCCCCTCATTTTTTAAAGCCTTTAGTATCTGTCTTCAGGGCGAGGAGGTTATCAGCTTCCTCTGCAGAGCAAGGTTAGGTATATGGACAATAGCTTTTCTGCCAATGGGCTGCAAAGAGCTATTGAGCTGCAGAAGTGCTCTGGGAAAAGCTCCACACCACAAGTGACTCAGGCCTGGGTAGCACAGGACGAGCTGCAGAAGTTCTTTTACCAGGGCAAAGAACTCTGCTGTGTGGATTAGTGACTGCCCTGGGCCTAGAGGCTGAGAAGCAAAAGTATCACTACTCAGGTGAAAGCCTGCTGTGGGTATTAGTAGTTGCCCTGCCTGGCATAGCACTAGAAGTGTCTCTGCCCAGTGGAGCTTGGTTGTGCTGCAGAAGTTCTATTGCCCCAGGCCAAGTCCTCAGGCCAAGCAGATTAGAGGCTGTCCCGGGCTGCACCCCCTTGCTGGGCAGATTTGTGACTGCCCTGGGTGAAAGCCCCCTGCTGTAGAATGTGGCTTCACAGCTGTGCCGTGGCCTGTGCTGGTTCACTCACTTCTGGTTTTGGGTAGTTATAGCCAGATTTTGTTAGGTTCTGGCATTTTTTAGAGTACCCTCTACCTTTGGCTTTAATTTCTCTGCTGGTCTACTGCTTTGCAACCAAAGCAGAGCAGTCAACCTATGGTAGAGTCCTCTCTGTAAATTTTCCAACAACAGAGACCACTCTACTGCAATCTGCTCTGGATGCCAATGTCTGGCTCTATCCCAGCTTGTGCTGGTCTGCTCCCACCACTCAGGACAAATCTTTTTTTTCCAGATTATCTTTGGCTGGTAAGTTGTTGCACTTCCAATCTTTGTTAATTTTACCCATCAAGCGTTATTTTTGAGGCTGAATTTAATAATTAGTAGTGAAGGTATGAGAGAAGCGCAGAAAGTCGTGTGTGCCTTCTCAACCATCTTTGGTTGTAAAAGAGTGGATTCTTAAATGGGTTATATATATATATATCTTTTTTAAATAAAATTTAAATGGTAGTTAAGGATTTTAGGAAGATAGCAGATTAGGTTAAAAAAACTTTCTGCTCTTTAAACATCCTCCACTTTCCCAGAGGTAATGTAAAACAGTGGGAATAAACAAAAGCCATTCAAAAGCAATTGTTCTAAAACAATGGAAGAAAACCCCAAGAAAGACCTGATTTCTGGGCACAGAGTTTTGGTCTCTATGACATATAACACCTCCAGACCAATTCAGCAGAAACAACAAATAACAAGCTCTGGGAACAATTGGGGTTGAGGAGGCAGCCTCAATCTTAGAAATTTTCATCTCATAGATATTGTTGGGATCTGATTGTAGAAGGAGGAGAAAATGGAGAACAACTGTGCTGAACACATGATCCAAGGCTAGGGTGCCAACACTGGAAAAAAGGAACTATTACACATCTGGTGAGTGCAGTAGCAAGGGGGCAGGAAAACTGCTGACTGTGGGTATTTCAGGAGAGCAGAATCCCTGATTTCAGTTCCAGAGAAGAGAGGACCACAGAGTGTAAGATCATAAGTGGGTCAGGGTGATAGGAGAATCTAGGTATGGCTGGAGGAGAGGCTTTGGCGTGGAGAGGAAGCCCAAGGTTGAACCCTGGAATAGATCTCAGAAAATAACAGTGAGACTTAAGTTTGGAACTTTAATCCCTATACCTTGGAACTACAATTTGATCAGACTAATAGTTGCTAAAAAATAAAACAAATAAATGAATAAAAATGAGCAAGCTAAAGATAAAGAACCGAACCACAGATAGCTATTATGGGGATGGAGAAAATCAAGGTTCATATCAGAGAAATTATAGCTAAAAAACCCACTTCTTTTTCAATGTGAAATATCAAATGATTCCAAGTCCAAAAAATAATTCTGGGACTAACTATAAAAGTTCTTTCACAATCAAATAAAAGAGATTGAGGAAAAACAGGGAAAAATATCCAAGAAAATTATGAAAAGAAAAGCAATAACTTGAAATAAAGAATGAAGACCTTTAGGAAGAATATTATTCCTTAAAAACTAGAATTGGGCAAAAAAATGACAATATTCTAAGACCCAAATAAATAATAAAACAAAATTAAAGGAATAATAAAAACAGGAAGAAAATGCAAAACATTTCAACAAAAAAACAACTTAAGTGGAGAACAGATCAAGAGGTTATAATATAAGAATAACTGAACTACCTGAAAATTATGATAAAATACAAAAGTATCTTGATACAGTATGATAAGAAATACAGTATGATAAGAAATTATCAAAAAATTGCCCTGAAGGTATAGAACAAGAAGGCAAAACAGAAATAGGAAAAAAATCCATTGGTCACAATCTGAAAGAGATCCCAGGAGGGGAACATGCAGCAATATCATAGTCAAGTTTCACAACCCCCAGGTTAAGGAGAAAATATCGGAAGCAACAAGAAAAAAATTAAATGTTGTGAAACTACAATAAAGAATACACAAGGTCTAGCAGCTACTTTGTTGAAGGACTATAGATTTTGGAATAAATATTGTAGTACAAAAGAGCTGAAGTTATGTCCAGTAGTAACTTACTCAGCAAAATTAATTATAATTCAGAATGGGAAAAATAGATATTTAATAAAATTAAAGACTTTCAGTTATTTGTGAAAAACAACAGAACTGAAGGGAAAATTCAATATATGTAATCAAAGAGAAATACAAATATTAAGAACCAATTATAAGCAAGAATAGTAGCTTAGAATGTGAATGAGATGAATTTACTTATAAAGTGGAAGCTAGTAGAATAAAAGTATATGTGAAAAGAATACTGAAGAAAATAAAAAGGTGAAAAATAAAAAAAGTTAATTATAGCTTAGAATGTGAATGGAACAAATTCACTCACAAATTGAAAAAAGGTAGATTTGCAAAATTAAACTCAACAATGTATTATTGCTTTCAGGAAATGTTATAAAAATGAGAAATACTCACAAACACAAAGATTAGAAAGCTTTTAAAAAGCAGGGGTAGTAATCAGGATCTCACATAAAGTTAAAGCTAAAATAGATTTAATCAAAAAAGAAAACATGTAAGTTACACTATATGTTAACTATAATAATCAATATTGTTTTAGACTATTTAAAATAGCTGGGCAGTATCAAGTAGGAATATTGTTGCAGTATAGGAAATGATGAGTTAATGGATTGAGAAAAGTATGGAAAGACATGGACTTAGAAGGAAGATGACACCCACCTTCAGAGAAACAAAGAACAATTGGAAATAAGCATAGTATTGTCTTAAATATGTATATTTGAATTTATATGTGTATATATGTAAATGATGAAGGGTATCTGTGTATGTGTACATACATATATATGTAAATAGATGTATGTACAAATCAATACATACATGCATGTAGTATACTCTCTAAGGTCCCACATTGGGGTGCTAAATGTAATGTTCGGACTAGCTCTCTGGAGGATCAAGCCTGAGTTCTTGGTCTTAGAAGAGGAGTGATGAGGCAGCGACCCCTGTGGATGGTTAAATATGGAGTCCATTTATTTCAAGTTCTCTCAGCCTTAAATACTTGAGTACAATTATATCACTACAGCACACTGCAATGTGATAATTATAAGCATCTTGCTATTATTATGTAAATGCCTCTTTACTCCAAGTATCTCTACTTCAAGTAGAACACAAGTTGCCACACCTCCTGACTTCTCAGGAAGGCTGAGACAACCCCAAGGGGTGTTGAGAGCTGAACCAGACATTGTGAATAGGTTCTCTCTAGGCTGAAGGGTCTTATACTCTTATATAAGAGTTCCCCCACTGTCTGTGGTCCTCTACACATGTAAATGTGTGTGTATACATATACATATATGTGTATGTATACACACATACATTACACACACATACATATATACACATACATATATATGTATATGTATATGTGTATATATATATATATATATATATATATATATGTACACACACACACACACACACACACACACACACATATGTGCTCAATTGTAGCCTTCGTGGAGTGGGGGAAAGGAAAAATAAAGTAAAAGTGAAAAGCAGAGAATAAAAGAAAACCTACAAGGAAGCAAAGATGGATAATTCTGAACACAATATTTAATATTTATTACAAAAGCTTTCTTTTAAATGGAAATTTATTGCTTTATAATCATCTCATGTTCTACTATGTGCATGAATTTTTTTCATTTCTAATTTGTATTTAAGTTTAAAAATTGAAAAAAGAAATAGCATTTCAATATCATTGATTTCCTTTTTAATTCTTTATACTTTATTTTATGCATTAAAACAGTATTTTGAGGATACCATAAGCTTTTCTTTATGTCTTTTTATTTACTTAAAAAAAAGGTTTTTATATTCAAAACATATGCACAGATAATTTTCAACATTCACCTATGCAAAATCTTGTGTTTCAAATTTTTTCTACCTCCCTTCCAACCCTTCTAAATGACAATCCAATATATGTTCAAAATGTGTAATTCTAAAATGTTTATGGCAGCCATTTTTGTAGTGGCAAGAAATTGGTAACTGAATGGATGCCCATCAACTGGAAAATGGCTGAATAAATTATGATATGTGAATGTTATGGAATATTATTGTTATATAAGAAATAACCAACAGGATGATTTCAGAAAGGCCTGGAGAGAGTTACATGAACTGATGCCAAGTGAAATGAACAGAACCAGAAGATAATTATACACGGCAACAACAAGGCTATATGATGATCAGTTATGATGGAAATGGCTCTCTCTTCAACAATGAGATGATTCAAACCAGTTCTACTTGTTCAGTGATGAAGAGAGCCATGTACACCTAGAGAGGACTGTGGGAACTGAGTGTGGACCCACAACATAGCATTTTCACTCTTTCTGTTGTTATTTGCTAGAATTTTGTTTTAATTCTCAGGTTTTTTTTCACTTCTTGATCTGATTTTCCTTGTGCAGCAAGATAATTGTATAAATATGTATACATATATTGTATTTAACATATTTTTAACATATTTAACATATATTGGACTACCTGCCATCTAGGGGATGGAGTGAGGGGAAGGAAAAGAAAATTTGGAACAGAAGGTTTTGCAAAGTCAATGTGGAAAAAGTACTCTTTCATAAGTTTTGTAAATAAAAAGTTTTAATAAAATAAATAAAATTTTTGAAAAATTTTGAAAAATATATGCAATTCTATACGTATTTTCACAATTATTGTGCTGCATAAGAAAAATCAGATCAGAAGGGGAAAATGAGAAAGAAAATACTTTGTTGTGATCCACACTCAGTCCCCACAGTCTTCTTTCTGGGTGTAGATGACTCCTCTTCATTACAAGACCATTGGGACAAGTCTGAATCACCTCGATATTGACAAAAGTTACGTCCATCAGAATTGATCATTGAATAATCTTTCTGTTGCTGTGCACAATGTTCTCCTGGTTCTGTTCACTTCACTCATCATCAGTTCATGTTTCTCTAGGCCTCTCTGAAACCACTTTGCTGATCATAACTTTTTTTTAAATTTTATTTTGCTTTTTATTAATTTTTATAATTATAACATTTTCTTTGACAGTATATATGCATAGGTAATTTTTTTTTACAACATTATCCCTTGTACACCCTTCTGTTCCAAGTTTTTCCCCTCCTTCCCTCTACCCCCTTCCCTAGCTGGCATGCATTCCCTTACATATTAAATATCTTATAGTATATCCTAGGTACAATATCTATGTGCAGAACCGAATTTTGTTGTTGTTGTTGCAAAGGAAGGATTGTATTCGCAAGGTAAAAATAATCAGGGAAGAGAAACAAAACAAAACAAAACAAAACAAAACAAAACAAAAAAAAAAAAAAAAAAACAAAAAAAACAAAAACAATGCTCACAGTTTATACTGATTTCCCAGTGTTCCTTTTCTGGATGTAACTGATTCTGTCCATCATTGATCAAGTGGAATTGGATTAGCTCTTCTCTATGTTGAAGATATCCATTTGCATCAGAATACATCCTCATACAATATCATTGTTGAAGTGTATAATGATCCCTAATTCTGCTCGTTTCACTCAGCATCAGTTGATGTAAGTCTCTCCAAGCCTCTCTGTATTCCTCCTGTTGGTCATTACTTAAAGAACAATAATCTCCCATAACATTCATATACCATAATTTACCCAACCATTCTCCAATTGATGGGCATCCATTCATTTTCCAGTTTCTAGCCACTATGAAAAGGGCTGCCACAAACATTTTGGCACATACAGGTCCCTTTCCCTTCTTTAGTATTTCATTAGGATATAAGCCCACTAGTAGCACTGCTGCGTCAAAGGGAATGCACATTTTGATAACTTTTTGGGCATAATTCCACATTACTCTCCAGAATGGCCGGATTCTTTCACAACTCCACCAACAATGCATCAGTGTCCCAGTTTTCCCACAGCCTCTCCAACATTCATCGTTATTTGTTCCTGTCATCTTAGCCAATCTGACAGGTGTGTAATGATATCTCAGAGTTGTCTTAATTTGCATTTCTCTGATCAATAGTGATTTGGAACACTCTTTCATATGAGTGGAAATAGTTTTAATTTCATCATCTGAAAATTGTCTGTTCATGTCCTTTGACCATTTATTAATTGGGGAATGGCTTGATTTCTTATAAATTAAAGTCAATTCTCTATATATTTTGGAGATGAGGCCTTTATCAGAACCTTTAACTGTAAAAATGTTTTCCCAATTTGTTACTTCCCTTCTAATCTTGTTTGCATTAGTTTTGTTTGTGCAGAAACTTTTTAATTTGGTGTAATCAAAATGTTCTATTTTGTGATCAATAATGGTTTCTAGTTCTCCCTTGGACACAAACTCCTTCCTCCTCCACAAGTCCGAGAGGTAGACCATCCCATGTTTCTCCAATTTATTTATGATTTCATTCTTTATGCCTAAATCTTGGACCCATTTTGATCTAATCTTAGTATGTGGTGTTAAATGTGGGTCCATGCCTAGTTTCTGCCATATTAATTTCCAGTTTTCACAGCAATTTTTGTCAAATAATGAATTTTTATCCCAAAATTTGGGATCTTTGGGTTTGTCAAAGATTAGATTGCTATTTTTATTCACTATCTTGCCCTGTGAACATAACCTATGCCACTGATCAACTAGTCTATTTCTTAGCCAATACCAAATGGTTTTGGTGACTGTTGCTTTATAATATAGTTCTAGATCAGGTACAGCTAGACCACCTTTATTTAATTTTTTTTTCATTACTTCCCTTGAAATTCTCGACCTTTTGTTGTTCCATATGAATTCTGTTGTTATGTTTTGTATGTCATTAAAATAGTTTCCTGTGAGTCTGATTGGTATGGCATTGAATAAATAGATTAGTTTAGGGAGTATTGTCATCTTAATTATATTCGCTCGGCCTATCCAAGAGCACTCAATGTCTTTCCAATTATTTAAATCTGACTTTATTTTTGTGGCAAGTGTTTTGTAATTTTGCTCATATAATTCCTGACTTTACTTTGGTAGATATATTCCCAAATATTTTATACTATCGACTGTTATTTTGAATGGAATTTCTCTTTGTATCTCTTGCTGTTGGATTGTGTTGGTAATGTATAAAAATGCTAAGGATTTATGCGGATTTATTTTGTATCCTGCAACTTTACTAAAGTTCTGAATTATTTCTAATAGCTTTTAATAGCAGAGTATTTGGGGTTCTCTAAGTATACCATCATGTCATCTGCAAAGAGTGATAATTTGATTTCCTCATTTCCTACTCTAATTCCTTGAATCTCTTTCTCGGCTCTTATTGCCGAGGCTAGAGTTTCTATTACTATATTGAATAGTAATGATGATAGTGGGCAACCTTGTTTCACTCCTGATCTTTCAGGGAAAGGTTCTAGTTTATCGCCATTACATATGATGTTTACTGAAGGTTTTAAATATATGCTCGTTATTATTTTAAAGAATAGTCCATTTATTCCTATACTCTCAAGCGTTTTTAGTAGGAATGGATGTTGGATTTTATCAAATGCTTTTTCTTCATCGATTAAGATGATCATATGGTTTTTATTAATTTGATTATTAATATGGTCAGTTATACTAATAGTTTTCCTAATATTAAACCAGGCCTGCATTCCTGGTATAAATCCCACTTGGTCATAGTGTATTATCCTGGGGTTGACTTTCTGAAGTCTATTTGCTAATATCTTATTTAAGATTTTAGCATCAATATTCATTAAGGAAGTTGGTCTATAGTTTTCTTTCTCAGTTTTCTATCTGCCTGGTTTAGGTATCAGTACCATGTCTGTGTCATAAAAGGAATTTGGTAGGACTCCTTCAATCCATATTTTGTCAAATAGTTTATATAGCATTGGAGTTAGTTGTTCTTTAAATGTTTGGTATTCACATGTAAATCCATCTGGTCCTGGGAATTTTTTCTTAGGAAGTTGGTTAATAGCTTGTTCTATTTCTTTTTCTGAGATGGGACTATTTAGACTACTTACTTCTTCCTCTGATAATCTGGACAAGCTATATTTTTGAAGGTATTTTCCATTTCAATTAAGTTATCAAATTTATCGGCATAAAGTTGAGCAAAGTAGCTTCTAACTATTGTTCTAGTTTCCTCTTCATTAGTAGTGAGTTCTCCCTTTTCATTTTCAAGACTAACAATTTGCTTTTTGTCTTTCCTTTTTTGAATTAGGTTTCCTAAGGGTTTGTCTATTTTGTTGTTTTTTTCATAAAACCAACTCTTAGTTTTATTAATTAATTCAATAGTTTTTTTACTTTCAATTTTATTAATCTCACCTTTTATTTTTTGAATTTCAACTTTTGTGTTTGTCTGGGGTTTTTTAATTTGTTCCTTTGCTAGCAATTTTAGTTGTAAGCCCAATTAATTGGCCCTCTCTTTCTCTATTTTATGCAAGTAGTCCTCTAGAGATATAAAACTTCCCCTTATTACTGCTTTGGCTGTATCCCACACAGTTTGGTATGATGTCTCATTATTGTCATTTTCTTGGGTGAAGTTATTAATTATGTCTATGATTTGCTGTTTTACCCAATCATTCTTTAGTATAAGATTATTTAGTTTCCAATTATTTTTTGGTCTGTTTTCCCTGGGCTTTTTATTAAATGTAATTTTGATTGCATTGTGGTCTGAAAAGGATGCATTTACTATTTCTGCCTTACTGCATTTGATTTTGAGGTTTTTATGCCGTAGTATATGATCAATTTTTGTATAGGTTCCATGAACTGCTGAGAAGAAAGTATACTCCTTTCTTTCTCCACTTAGCTTTCGCCAAAGACCTATCATATCAAACTTTTCTAGTATTATATTTACCTCTTTGACTTCTTTCTTATTTATTTTGTGGTTTGATTTATCTAATTCTGAGAGTGCAAGGTTGAGATCTCCCACTATTATTTTTTTGCTGTCTATTTCTTCTTGCAGGTCCCTTAAATTCTCTTTTAAGAATTTAGATGCTGCACCACTTGGTGCATATATGTTTAATATTGATAATGCTTCATTATTGATGCTACCCTTTAGCAGGATATAATGCCCTTCCTTATCTCTTTAAATTAGATCAATTTTTGTTTTTGCTTGGTCTGAGATGAGAATTGCTACCCCTGCTTTTTTGGCTTTGCCTGAAGCATATAGATTCTGCTCCTCCCTTTTACTTTTAGTTTGAATGTCTCACCCTGTTTCAGGTGTGTTTCCTATAAACAACATATAGTAGGATTCTGACTTTTAATCCAGTCTGCTAACTGCTTCTTCTTTATGAGGAAGTTTGCCCCATTCACATTTATGGTTAGAATGACTAATTCTATATTGCTTGCCATCCTATTAACCTCTGCTTATGCTTTTCCCCTTTCCTTTCCTCTTACCCCCCCTACCCAGTATTTAACTTGTGAACACCACTTGCTTTTCACAGCCCTCCCTTTTTAGTATCCCTCCCCCACCTTAAAGTTTCTCCCCTTATTTTACCCCTTTTCCTCACAATTTCTGTATTCCCTTTCCCTTAGCTTACTCCTTCCCTCTCACTTTTCAATGAAGTGGAAGGTTTCACCATAAATCGAATATGTCTATTGATACACACTATGTTCATCTCCCTCCTTTCTTTCTCTCAGATATAATAGGTTACCTTTGCCTCTTCATGAGATGTAGTACCACCACTTTACACTTTTTTTATGGTATAATTTCCTTTCCAACTCCAGTTTCTAGGACAAATTATACATATGTTCTTTACATATTTTTATGGCAGAAGTATAGTTCTCAAGATTTCTTTTTACCTTTTTAGAAATCTCTTGAGTTCTGTATTTGAAGATCAAACATTTTATGTGGTCTGGTTTTTTCATCAAGAATAGATGGAATTCATTTATTTCGTTAAATGTCCATCTTCTTCCCTGGAAAACTATTCTCATTTTTGCTAAGTAAGTTATTCTTGGCTGCATACCAAGTTCCTTAGCCTTTCAGAATATCATGTTCCAGGCCCTTTGTTCTTTTAATGTGGATGCTGCTAGATAGGTTATCCTTATTGTGGCTCCTCCATATCTGAATTGCTTTTTTCTAGCAGCTTCCAATATTTTTTTCCTTTATCTGATGGCTCTTGAACTTGGCCACTATATTTCTTGGCATTTTGATTTTAGGGTCCCTTTCAGTAGGTGATCGATTAATTTTTTCAATGTTTATTTTACCCTATGTTTCCAAAACGTCTGGGCAGTTCTCTTTGATAATTTCCTTGAAAATAGTGTCCAAGTTCTTTTTTTTCCTCACATTTTTCAGGAAGTCTGATTATTCTCAAATTGTCTCTCCTGGATCTGTTTTCCAGGTCAATGATGTATTTTCTTCACTCACTTTTTTATATCTTTTTGTAAGTGTCCAATTGTGTTTTTAAGTGAGTTTTTTTTTTTCTTCTATGGATTTTTTTTCCATTTTTTCCATTTTATTTTTTAGAGAGCTGATTTCTTTATCCAGCTCACTAATTCTGTTTTCCTTGGAGTTGTTTACCTTTTCCAATTCACTAATTTTGTTTTTCAATGATTTGATCTCTTTATCCACTCTGGATGACTTTTCCAGGCTCTCTTTCCAAGCTTCCCTTTCCTTTTCCAATTTCTCTTCTAGCTCTCTTGTGAGAGCCTTTTTGATTTCCTCTATGAGAGTTTTATATATTGAGGAGCAGATCATATCCCCCTTAAGGGATTCCTCTGGATACAATCTGCTTTTAATCTCCTCAGTATTTGAAGTCTGCTCTCTCTCCATACTGAAGCTGTCAATGGTTAGAGCCCTTTTGAATTTTTTGTTCATTTTGTCAAGAGCAGAATTGAAGAAAACAAATTGACAAGAGAAACAATTGGTCTGTTTTGGGGGGGATGGGGCTGGATGGTGTTAATGGGCTTCCTCTACACACTGGGGGTAGGGCAGCATAGAGCCACTAACAGGACAGTGATGGCTGCGCTGCGTCTGCACTCTGGGACTCTGAGAACTTGGAGTCACTCCAGGTGGGTTTTGGGGGTGGCCGGGTTCTGAGAGACACTTGGTTTCCGGGGTTTTAATCTTCACCTCAGGTGTTTATACCCTCTCTGCTGCTCCTGGCTTGCTGACAAAATGGAATATCCACACTGGGGTAAAAGTCTTTTTGCAGAAATGGCAGAGATTGTACCCCTCCCCCCTCAGATCTGAACTGTGTGAGCTGTCTGTCTCACTCTGGCTTGCCTGCCCTCAATCTGCGCCCAGTCTGGTTGATCCTCCCCCGAGCAAACACAGACCTTCTCTGGAGAATTTCAAGGATGTCTTCTGTTGGTGATTATTTGTGGGTGTCTTTTCCAGTCAAGCATTAACTCTGAGCCTTGTCATGAAGTAAGTCCTGGGAGAAAACATGGAGCTCAAGCAGCTGTCTGCTTGGCTAGAAGTCCTGCTGATCATTTCTTATATAAAAATAATATTCCATAACATTCATATGCCAATACTTATTCAGTTATTCTTCAACTGATGGGCATCCCCTCAATTTCCAGTTCCTTGCCACTACAAAAAGGGCTGGTACAAACATTTTGCACATATGTGTTCTCATCCCTTTTTTATGATTTCCTTGAGATAAGAGATCATAAGTTTTACCAGACTGCCTAAAGGGACCCAGCACATAAAAATTGTTAAGAACTTCTATTTGAAAGCCTCTCTAAATATAATTAATCTTCTATTATATGCTACCCTTCCTGGGCCTGCATTAAAAGAAAGGCTTGCATGACTTATGATATATCTTCTCATCATTAAGGGAGGCAGAATTTTCCTGATTCATTCTCATGCTGCATCCTGACTATAATACAATTCTATTCAAAACAATCTGGAAAACCTTCAAAAAAATCCTTGATTCCTCTTTTCCTGGTCCTAATGAATTTAAGTAAAAAGCACAATGTGAACAATACACGATGAAAAATATAAGGCCTAATCTTATGCATCTAGGTTGAGATTCTTTAAATTTTTAATAAATAAATGAAACTCTGATGATCAATAATAATTGTGAATGGAATGTCAGCCATTTCCTCACCCACCAAAAGAGAGTACCATATGACAAAGGGACAAATATGAGCTCTTTAAGTTTCTATGAACTTTATTTTTTATGAGTGTGATATCATGGCATGATGATTGATCCTGTATTCCTTTTTTAAATTTTTCTAAAATGTATTTTATTTTCAACTCAGAGAACAAAATATTTCCATAATATAGTACAATAAAAAGAAGACTGAATATGAAATTATAAATGTATTATGTACATACTATTCCTTTCAAATGTACAACAAAATTATCATGTAATTTTTTTTCTCTTTTTTTCTTTTCTTCCCCATGTCCCAAAGACAGCTACCATCAGTTCTTTCTCTGGATACAGATAAGTGTTTCTCTTCATATAGCCTTTATTTTAAATTAGAGTATTTATAATAGAATAATAGAAATATTAGTTTTAGCAATAAGAAAAGAAAAAATAAATTAAAAGAATTAGAATTAGTAATGAGGAAACCAAATTTTAACTCTTTGCTGATTACATGATGGTAGATTTAGAGAATGCTAAAAAATCAACTAAAAAACTACTAGAAACTATTCACAACTTTAGCAAAGTTGCAAGATACAAAATAAATCCACATAAATCATCAGCATTTCTATATGTTACCACAAAATCCAGCAGTAGAGGTACTGTAGATAATATAAAATATTTGGGTGTCTGCCAGCCAAGTCAAAGTCAGAAACTATATGAACACAATTACAAAACACTTATCATACAAAAAAGTCAGATCTAATCAACTGAAAGAATATCAAGTGCTCATGAGTAGGCAGGGCTAATATAATAAAAATGACAATTCTACCTAAATTAATCTATGTATTTGGTACCATATCAATCAAACTCCCAAGAAATTATTTTACAGATGTAGAAACAGTAATAACAAAATTCATCTAGAAGAACAAAGGTGAAGAATTTCAAGGAAATTAATGAAAAATGCAAATGAAGGTAGCCTAACTGTGTCAGACCTAAAACTATATTATAAAGCAGCTGTCATCAAAACATTTTGGTATTGGCTAAGAAACAGAGTAGTTGATCAGTGGAATAGGTTAGATTCAAAAGACACAATAGTTAATGACTATAGTTACCTAGTGGTTGATAAACCCGAATACCCCAATTTTGGGGATAAGAATTCATTATTTTACAGAAATTGTAAACAAAAATGTTTACAGCAGCAGTTTTGCATGGCAAAGAACTGGAAACTGAATGAATGTCTATTAGTTGTAAAATGATGAATAAGTTATGGTATATGAATGTTATAAGAAATGATCAGGATGATTTCAGAGAGGCCTAGAGAATCTTAACATGAACTGATGCTGAATGAGGTGAATAGAACCAAAAGGACATTGTACACATTAAAGTAAGATTATATGTTGATCAATTGTGATGGATGTGGCTCTTTTCAACAGTGAGGTGATTCAGGCCACTTTCAATAGACTTGTGATACAGAGAGACATTTGCATCCAGAGAGAGGATTGTGGGGACTGAGTGTGGATCAAAACATGGCATTTTTACTTTTTGTTGTTGTTTGGTTGCTTTTTGTTTTCTTTCTCATTTTTGACCTGATGTTTGTGGTGTAGCATGATAATTGTGGGAATATTTACAGAAGAAATTGCACATGTTTTAACATGTATTGGATTACTTGATATTTAGGGCAGGGAGGAGGGGAAAGGAAGGAAAAGAATCGTGTACACAATGTTTTGCAAGTGTGAATGTTGAAAACTTTCTATGCATATGTTTTGAAAATAAAAAAGCTTTAAAAAAAGGATTATTGATAACATTTCCATATACACACATATATACATACTCTTTGTGTGTGTGTTTTGTGTGTTTGTATGAACAGTTTGGCCTTAATGTGTACCTTATAATTTGTCTTTAATGTTTTCCTTATGCCTCTTCTTCATCTTTTATATTAAATTTGCCATTAATTTCTGATCTTTTTGTTACAAAAACCTTAACATTCTTAGATTCATCAAATATCCTTTTTTTCAGTTAGGATCATACTCAGCTTTTCTGGGTGAGTTATTATAGGATACAACCTCAGCTCTTTTGCTTTTCAAAATATAATGTTTGAAGACCTACAGTCTTTTAGAGTAAGAATTGCAAAGTTTTGTGAAATTCTGACTGCTTTGCTATAATATTTAAACTATATTTCCTTGTTTGCAACATTTTCACCATAAGCTGAGAATTTTGAAACATAGCTATGGCATTTATGGAAGTTTGCCTCTTTGGATCTTTTTATAGGTAGATTTTTTTTCTATTTCTACTTTACTCTCCTATTCTAAAACTTCAGAGTACTGTACTTTAATTTCTTGTAATATTGAATTTCAATTCCCTCTTTAAAAATCATAAGTGTAGTCCTACAGTTCTTATATTGGTTCTTCTTTATCTGTTCTGTTATTTTTCTAATGAGATGTTTTAGACTCTCCTATTTTTTTCTTGTTTTGTTATTTCTTGATATGTTATAATGTCATTCAGTTTATCTTACCTAATTCTAGTTTTTAAGGAGTCATTCTATTCTTAAAATATTGGACCTCTTTTTCTAACTGGTTAACCTTCTTTTTATAATTCTCATGGATTGCATTTTTCCTATTTTTTCTCAATCTCTCTATTTGATTTTTTAAAATTCATTTTTAAGTTCTTCTAAGAACTCATTTTGGGGCTTATGACAATTTGATGATACTATTTGGGGGTAGGAGTATTTTTTCTTTTTTTTTTATTAATTTTATAATTATAACATTTTTTGACAGTACATATGTATAAGTAATTTTTTACAACATTCTCCCTTGTACTTCTTCTGTTCTGAATTTTCCCCTCCTTCCCTCCACCCCCTCCCCTAGATGGCAGGCATTCCCATACATATTAAATATGTTATACTATAGGTAGGAGTATTTTTTTTAACTGCACTATCTTACTTTAAATATGATTCTAGATCTTGTTTTATATGAAAGTAGCTGTTTTCAGGATCTTGTTTCTTTGCTTACTCATTTTTATTTTGTTTTATTTTATTTTTAGCAGTTTTTTTTATTATAATCAACTTTTAATCATAGAGTTGTGGGGAATGTTGCCCTAAACCTAAGATCCTTCATATTATTTTCTGAATTCTCTCCTCCCTTAAGCTGAAGTTAGGGCTCCTAGTTTTGCTGTTTCCAAAATGTTCTTGTTCCTTATAGTACTATATTCACCAGGCATGTGCTCACTCACTCCTCCTCAATCACAGTCACAGCCTAGGATAACTTCTGAGCAGCACCATTAGGCCTGGTTTCTGAGAATAGTGGAGTTATTTAATTGATCCCCCTCAGCCATCTGCTATTCTTTACATGAAACTTTATGGAGATAAAAATTTGTGAGGTGAAAGTTCCTCAGACAGTGAGGTAAAAGTTCCTGTGGTGAAATTTTTTGAAGCTGGAGTGAGGTGAAAGTTGAGGTGAAATTTCCTGAGACTTCTTCTGTTTCTAGACAGAGATGCTCCAAGGCCTGCTATTTCTTAATTCTGTGGAGTAAGCCTGGAGGTGTCTATACTCAGACATAACATCAGTTCCTGAAGTCTTTTTTGAAGTCTTATGAAATTGTCTCAAGAGAACAGTTACTTTACTTTTTCTGTTCTACATTAATTTTGTGGTGATTTTCTTTCTGTTTGTGGAAGGAATCTGGAAAGCCTAGAAATTTCTGGTCTACACTATTACCTTCCCACAATGTTACATTCTATGTTCTTGAAAGCTAAATTAGTGGTCATAATTTCTGACAAGAAAGGTCTTCTTTTGATAACAATAATAGCACCTATTATGTAACCAGGCTCTATTGTAAATCTTTTACAAATATAATCTCATTTAAATGAAAAAAATAAATAAAAAGATGAAGTAGAAGGCTTTTAATGCATGCTTAGTTACACATGCTATCTGACAATAAGTTAGGCTAAGTTTGGAGTTGTTGCCAATACTTAATGACTATTTTAATTATGGAGACTAATGGGGAGTTATTAGTACTCTGGAATATACAAAAAGCTTGTAAGTATGTTACATTGTATTACTGTTTTATCTTGTAATTTGATAACTGAAATACAGAAAAACTGCATTAATGCAGACTTCATTTACTTAGACTGCCTTTGTACACAACTAAATCCCCAACAGTTATTGAGTACTTGCAATACACAGGATATATTAGATTCTGTTGTGTACAAAACTGGCTCTCACAAAAAGGCTATTTAAATTTTTGTAAAAGTAAGTTGTTATGGCAAAATCAGGTAGGTAAATCTCTTTCAGATATTTTTTTATTATTACAGAATGTGTATGTGTGCTTGTATGTACATATGTACGTGGACATGTAGATACATATAGTTGTAAATTTTATCTTTTTAAAATCTTTGATAAAATTAATTTAAGTGGACCCCAACTTTGCTTTTACCATATTAAATATATAGAATTTTAAAATATTTCATTAAAATAGGAAAACTTTGGTTAGCTTACTTCTACTTTTTATTTTTACTAAGGAGTAGAGAAAGTTGTCTTTCTGTCAAAGAATTCTATAATTTAAACATTTCATAGATTCAGCCTGGCCTTGCTTCCATAAGTCTGAAGTGATCTGGCAATTAAAACTTATTGTGTGAGACTCTATAAAAGGTATTCTAGATTTCAGGGGATCTTTGAACTTGAATAGGAAACATTTTATTTTCTTCAAATTCTGACTGAAATTTACCATTTCTACCAATTTTAAATTTTAAAAGTAATTCTGACATTTATAGTTATATGAAAAATGCTCTAAATCACTATTGATTAAAGAAATGCAAATTAAAACAACTCTGAGATACAACTTGACATTTCTCAGATAGGCTAAGATGGCAGGAACAGATAATATTAAATGTTGTAGGGGATGTGGGAAAACTGGAACACTAATACATTGTTGGTAGAATTGTGAAATGATCCAACCATTCTGGAGAGCATTCTGGAACCATGCCCCAAAAGCTATAAAACTGTGCGTACACTTTGACCCAGAAGTGCCACTATTGGGTTGGTATCCCAAGGAAATCATAAAGGATGGAAAAGGACCCACATGTGCAAAAATGTTTATAGCAGCTCTTTTTGTGGTAGCAAAACATTGGAAGATAAGTAGATGCCCATCAATGGGAATGATTGATTGAACAAAGTGGTATATGAGGGTAATAGAATATTATTGTTCTATTAAAAATGATAAATAAGCCAATTTTAGAAAGGCCTGAAAAGATTTAAAGATTTATATGAACTGGTTCTGAGAGAAACAAATAGAACTAGGAATACATTGTACACAATAACAGAAAGTATGTGATAATCAACTATGAAAGACTTGTTTCTTCTGAGTTGTTCAGTAGTCCAAAGCAATCCCAATAGACTTTAGACAGAAAATGCCATCTGCATCCAGAAAAAATACTAAGGAGACTGAAAGTAAATCAATGCTATGTTGGCTTATTTTTCCTGATTTTATCTCTCCCATGGATTTTCCCTTTTGCCCTGATTTTTCTCTCCCAACATGATTATAAAGCATCGTGTATTAAAATAAATTTAAATTAAATTAATAAAAAAGAGTGAAAAAATTATTCTGAGGAAAGATCCATAGTTTAAGGGTCCATAAAATAAAATAAAAAAGTTAAGCATTCCTGAATAAGTATCAGCTTATATGGTACAATGGATAGAATACTGGCCCTGGTTAGAAGGACCTGAGTTCAAATCCAACCTCATACACTTCCTACTGATATGATTCTAGGCAAGTCACTCAACCTTTTTTGCCTCTCAAAAATAAAAAATAAAATCCCCAAATAGCTATCCTTTAGAAAGAAATCCTCCCTGCTCTTCCCACCCCCTACCTTTATCCCAGCCCCATCCCTCTTTGCCTCATTCCCTACTCCTACTGCCATTTTCATGAAATATATCATCCCTTCCTCAAAGCCAGTTTTTGGAATAGTTTCTACTTTTTGAGGATAAAATCTTTCCAGAGAACATCTTTACATAACCTATAGTGCAGAAGAACTCCCAATCTTTTCCCCCACCCTTTTATCCTCATTACATGGCTAGGCTCTCAACAACCAGAAAGAAATGCAATCAAATGTGTCTGTTTCTCTAGCCAATGACTATTCCTTCAGTTCCTTAAAAGCTTTGCTCCTTTCAGCAAATGAGCAGGGGAATGCCAGGCCAGCCCCATAAGTTCATGCTGCTAACAAAATCAGAAATGTTGGGATAAACAAGCTGTGGTTTTCCCTTCCTGTCTCCAAAAAGCACAGGAAAGGGACCTTTGATGTCTCTCAAGCACCCTTCCTTCTTTTTCTCCCCATGGTCTAATAAAAAGGTAAGCTTGTATTAGGACATTTGTGTCCCGTCCATGTTGTTACTGGCAGATTATTCTTTGTGGCAACAAGAACATAAAACATCTCTCGAGAAACCCCAGGTTAAGTTTATTTGACTTTTCCTAAGGGGGAAAAAAAAGGTATGGTGTAATCAGGATTGTTTTCCTAACTTAGTTCAATGATGCAGGTTTTGGTCAAAGAGAATATTTGTCTGGCAGCTATAAAAAATGCAACTCAACTCAACTTCTGCCCAGTGACTTACCACCTTCCATGAAAAGAAAGGCTTTATGGTTATGAAAACCATCAGGGTACAGTGAAAAAATGCTTTTTGGGACAAGAAGATCTGGTTTCAAATTCTACCTTTTTCTTGTTATTATTACGTGGTTCATTATGGGAAAATCTATTGACCTCTCTGGGCCCCCTTCATCTATTAAAAAAAAAAAGGTTATCCTGGAGAAGCTTGAAAATATCTTCCATTTCTAAATCTATAAGCCTGAAATAAAAGTGACTTTGGCCTTCTGCTTTCTCCCTTCAACCAAGAGAAGAGAACATTTTAAATGAGTAAAGAGATCTGTGAGGAGATTTCAGGGGAATCTGTGAACTTGTATAAGAATATAAATACATATATATACACATATATACATACATATGTTGGAGAAAATACTAAATGTCATTTAGTAGTGAATGAAATGATGAAGTTAATGAAAACAAAGAGTATATATTTATATATACACATACACCTGTATGCATATACATTTATTTAATGCATGAACATGTACAAATGCATTAATATACACATATGCTTGTACATATGTTTTATGTTTACATATACATGGAAATATACTATATGTATATATAAATAATCTTTATTTTCATGACCTTTAAATGAATTTCCTTCAATTATGAATGTTTAAAAAAATATTATTCTGAGAAGGGGCTCATTGATTTTACAGGACTGCCAAAGATATCCAAGACACAAAGAAGATCCAGGAAACCCTGTAGTAGCTAGGGGTTAGAGGAACTTTCTCAAGGCTGGAAACTTTTTGTGCCATACAAGTGTAGTGGTATTTCTAACTTTAGGTGAGGTTGGAACCTTTGGGAATTCTTCAAGGTCAGTGCCTGACTCCTAATGGAAGATTTGTTTTGGCTAGAAGAATAAAAGCTTGATTAGGATTTTTTCCAGGCCCACTGAATTCATAACTATTCTTCATTTAACACAAATTCAGTGCTCCTTTATGTACTCCCCATTCTCTACATTCAAGGGACTAGGACCCCCCTGATCCAAGCTAAAAAATAAAGGGAGAGAGAGAGAGAGAGAGAGAGAGAGAGAGAGAGAGAGAGAGAGAGACAGAGACAGAGACAGAGAGAAAGAGAGAGAGGCAGAGAGAGAGAGAGAGAGAGAAAGAGAGAGAGACAGAGAGACAGAAAAAGACAGAGAAAGACAGAGAGAGAAAGAGATGGGGGGTGGGAGAGGATGGAATTACAAGGTCTGCATTCAGGTCTTCATTTTAATACCTTTTGGCTGTGGGAGAAATAATTGTACTGCTTTAGAGTTTTGTTTATTCATCTACAACATGGCCGTAATTGTTGTTATTGTAGTTGCTATTTGTCCTTCATTCTCAAAGAGGACCAGGACATCAGGGATGCCATGACATGAAAGTGAATTAGATTTATTTGAGGGAGGTCTGTTCAAGGTCACTTGCCTCACTTTTCCCTCCAAAGCTATCTGGGTCCAGTGGCAAAATATTATACTTGCATAGTCTTCATTATGGGAGTATAATGATGAAAGAATCTTCAAAACACCACATAATAGAAACAAAAAATATTTTCCCTTTCTCGTTCATCTTGTGGTCTTCTCCTTACACCTTCAGGATTAGCTGGTCAGAATGAGTTAGGGTAGCTGAATATTCATCAGTCAGGGAATCACTGTTTCTTAGTAAGCCATGTAAAGATGATTTATAAGATTATAAAAATTATAGATGAAAAGAATACCACATAACCACTTGTTGGGGATGTTGAGAAGAGTATTCTTGTTTGAAGACGTGAAGAATTGTATAGCTTCTGAAGTTTCTTCCTATGCTGAGATTCTGTGACTTGAGAGATCACACAGTCTAACAGTTTCATTTTACAGATGAAGAAACTAAGACACAGAGAGAACTGGATGATTAGTAAAGTTATACAACTAGTATGTAGGAGAACTGAAATTCAAACTAACTTCTTTTAATTCAAAAATAGGGCTCTCTTTACTATATACCACTGTCTTGTCCCTTCAAATAATCAGATTATCTGGACTAGGGATCACTTAGATCTAAAGAGTAAAGCAAGACAGGAATGACTCCACCTGAGCCAACCAATGAAGTAATAAAGGGTGACTATCATTTAAATCCAGAAATTGTAGACATAATCACTCAACCCTTTATTTTCTGAAATTCACCTGGAGTCTTGCCTTTTTGGAGGAAGTTCTTCTTCTTACTTTGTTCTTTGGATTGAGATTCAGGATATTATTTGACAAAAGTGACAGGCTGCATGAAAAGGAAATCAAATTTTTGGGTTTACCAATACTGCTTTGTATTAGACATCAGAAGAAAATGAATCGCTTCTGTAAAAAGTAACCAATGTAATATTCCAAGCCCAAGTTTATCATTTAACTTTATAGGAAAAGAAAAGGAAAAAAAACTCACCTCACTTGATAGTTTGGGGAAATGAAGCACCAGTTAAATCCTTCATTTTGAGACCTTTTGAAATCAAATCTATGTTATTTATCATTTGGGGATTGCAGGATATTGACTCCTAAATTGCTGACAATGTCAAGTTTAAAAACTAAATCATGATGTGTATATCTGAGAGTAAATATAATCAGTTAATAAACACTATTAGGCATCTATTATATACCATAAACAAACAGCCACATAAAAAAAATCAAGAAAGACCTATGCTAATGTCCAAATTCATGCCTATTTCTTACCTAGTTTTTTATGCATTTGAATATGTATCCCTAAATCTCCTATATAAAGAACTGTATGAGTATCAAATGTTTTTTCTTGAGTCTTATTCCTACCTTCTCTCCTATCTACATCTCTTCTTGCATATCCATTGACCATGTCCATATTCCAATGTTCTCTTGTGGGACAAGAACCAGAAAAGACTTTTGACATCATCTATTTCAACACTCTCAGTAGCCAAAGATGAAGATGAAGTCTACACTAGGAGAAACAACATGGCTAACATAACAAAGGTAGCAAGTAACAGAATTGAAATATAAACTCAGAACTTTTGACTCCAAGTCTTGTATATTTTTTTTGGTCTGTGAGTTTTCATCTATCTTTTTATCTATAAATCTATAATCCAGATGTCTGACCAAGTCACCTCTTGGACAATTTGGTTAAGAGTTAATTAATACCAATGGTAAGTGTTGTTAACTCATAGGATTATAATTAAGTTCCAAATGATTAATATACACATAGGAATTTGCAAACTTTAAAGCACTATATGTATGTGTTGCCTCTCCTATATTGTAAAGAAATTGTTTTCACATGTAATTTTGAGGGAAATTATTTGCATATAGGTATGCAAGATTGTACCCATTTTACATATTATTTCCCCACAAGTATGTAATGATCAGTTGCTGACTCTATGGTTGTGGAAATAATGATTGTTTTTGGTTCTTCAAAAGAAAAAGATTACAACCAGGGTTTAGGAGAACTTTTTGGGAGTTTAAAATATAGTATAGTAAAGTATAGTAGTTTAAAAGAGAAAACTAAAGAATCATAAACAAGAACAAGATGACTGTCAAGGTTGAATCCATAGAATCTAAGAATGATAGACCTGGAAAGAATCTCAGAGAATATACAGATGAGTAAGCAAAGGCCCTCATACCTAGTATTTCTGACTTTAAGTGTTATATTATTTTAACTATATTATAGCAGGTGAGAACAAGGTTCTGATTAATTTCAGCTAGGAGGTTTAAGACTAGTCAGATCCATTAATCATTAAAAATACTCTATGATCCAGTAGAATAAGTTAGATTCACAATACATAATAATCAGTGATTATAGTAGTCTTTGATAAAGTTTGATAAACCCAAAGATCCCAACTTGTGGGATAAGAATTCACTATTTGACAAAAATTGCTGGGAAAATTGGAAAATGGTATGGCAGAAACAAGCCATTGAGTCACACCTAACATGATTTCATGATTTAGACATAAAGAATATTGCTATAAGCAAATTAGAACATAAAATAGTCTACTTCTCAGATCTATGGAGAAGGAAAGAATTTATGGCCAAAGAAGTAGAGTATAGTATGAAATTCAAAATGGAAAATTTTTATTATATTAAATTAAAAAGGGTTCTGTACAAACAAAACCAATATATTCAAGATTAGAAAGGTTTTTTTTATATCCAAGAGTTCGGCCAAAGACCTCATTTCTAAAATATATAGAGAATTGATTTAAATTTATAAGAACACAAACCATTCTTCAACTGATAAATAGTATAAGAATATGAACAAATTTCAGCTAAAGAAATTAAAAGCATTTCTAATCATATGAAAAAACACTCAATCTCTATTGATCAGAGAAACACAAATAAGATTTTTGCAAGAAAGAATGGGAAAAGCATATAACTCCCTACAAAATAGATTTGATGAAAAGGAAAAAGCATATAACCCTTTACAAAATACTTATTAAAAAGATACCAATTTGTTGAAAAACAGAATTTTTGAAATGGAAAAAATGCAATGGACAAAACAATTCAATTGGCCAAAAATAAAAAGAGCTAAAAATGGTTAATGAAGGAAATAATACACTAAAAATTAGAATTGAACAAATGGAAGTGAATGATTCAACAAGACTTCAAAATATGAAATACCTGCTAAAAAAAAAAAAACTGACCTGGAAAATAGATCTAGGAGAGACAGTCTAAGGATTATTAGACTTCTTGAAAGCCAAAGAGAATCTAAACATTATCTTGTATGAAATCATAAAGGAAAACTGTCCTGGTACCTTAAAATCAGAAGGTAAAATAAATAGCCATTAAAAGAATTCACCAATTACTTCCTGAAAGAAACCCCAAAATTAAAACTCCAAGAAATAACATGGCTTAATTTCAGAACTATCATACCAAGGAAAAGATATTACAAGCAGCCAGAAAGAAACAATTTAAATACCAAAGAGCCACAATCAGGATTACCCAGGACCAAGCAGGTTCTAACTTAAAGGATCAAAGGGCCAGAACTCTGATATCCTGAAATGCAAAAGAATTTGGATTATAGCCAACGACAAGCTATCCAGCAAAAATGAGCATTATCTTTCAGGGAATAAAATGGATATTCAATGAAATAGATGAATTTCTTCTTTTTCTGATGAAAAGACCAGAACTGAACAAAAATTTTGACTTTCAAAGACAGAACACAAGAGAAGCATAAAAAGGCAAAAAAGGAACAAACTTTTTTTTTTTGAGGATTTTTATTTTTTTTTATTTTTTTATTTTTTTGTTTTTGTTTTAATTTTTATTTTATTTTATAATTATAACATTTTTTGACAGTACATATGCATGGGTAATTTTTTACAACATTATCCCTTGCACTTACTTCTATTCAGATTTTTTCCCTTCCTCCCCCAACCCCCTCCCCCAGATGGCAAGCAGTCTTATATAAGTTAAATATATTACAGTATATTCTAGATACAATATATGTGTGTAGAACCGAATTTTTTGTTGCACAGGAAGAATTGGATTCAGAAGGTAAAAATAACAGTTTACATTAATTTCCCAGTGTTCCTTTTCTGGATGTAGCTGGTTTTGTCCATCATTAATCAATTGGAATTGGATTAGCTCTTCTCTATGTTGAAGAAATCCACTTCCATCAGCATACATCCTCGTTCAGTATCATTGTTGAACTGTATAATGATCTTCTGGTTCTGCTCGTTTCACTCAGCATCAGTTGATGTAAGTCTCTCCAAGCCTCTCTGTATTTCTCCTGTTGGTCATTGCTTATAGAACAATAATATTCCATAACATTCATATACCATAGTTTACCCAACCATTCTCCAATTGATGGACATCCATTCATTTTCCAGCTTCTAGCCACTATGAAAAGGGCTGCCACAAACATTTTGGCACATACAGGTCCCTTTCCCTTCTTTAGTAGTTCCTTGGGGTATAAGCCCAGTAGTAGTATGGCTGGGTCAAAGGGTATGCACATTTTGATAACTTTTTGGGCATAATTCCGGATTGCTCTCCAGAATACTTGGATTCTTTCACAACTCCACCAACAATGCATCAGTGTCCCAGTTTTCCCACAACCCCTCCAACATTCATCGTTATTTGTTCCTGTCATCTTAGCCAATCTGACAGGTGTGTAATGATACCTCAGAGTTGTCTTAATTTGCATTTCTCTGATCAATAGTGATTTGGAACACTCTTTCATATGAGTGGAAATAGTTTTAATTTCATCATCTGAAAATTGTCTGTTTATATCCTTTGACCATTTATCAATTGGAGAATGGCTTGATTTCTTATAAATTAAAGTCAATTCTCCTTATATTTTGGAGATGAGGCCTTTATCAGAACCTTTAACTGTAAAAATGTTTTCCCAATTTGTTACTTCCCTTCTAATCTTGTTTGCATTAGTTTTGTTTGTGCAGAAACTTTTTAATTTGGTGTAATCAAAATGTTCTATTTTGTGATCAATAATGGTCTCTAGTTCTCCCTTGGACACAAATTCCTTCCTCCTCCACAAGTCTGAGAGGTAAACCATCCCATGTTCCTCCAATTTATTTATGATTTCGTTCTTTATGCCTAAATCTTGGACCCATTTTGATCTAATCTTAGTATGTGGTGTTAAATGTGGGTCCATGCCTAGTTTCTGCCATACTAATTTCCAGTTTTCCCAGCAGTTTTTGTCAAATAATGAATTCTTATCCCAAAATTTGGGATCTTTGGGTTTGTCAAACACTAGATTGCTATTTTTATTCACTATCTTGCCCTGTGAACCTAACCTATGCCACTGATCAACTAGTCTATTTCTTAGCCAATACCAAATGGTTTTGGTGACTGTTGCTTTATAATATAGCTTTAAATCAGGTACACTTAGACCACCTTCCTCTGACTTTTTTTTCATTAGTTCCCTTGCAATTCTCGACTTTTTATTCTTCCATATGAATTTTGTTGTTATTTTTTCTAGGTCATTAAAATAGTTTCTTGGGAGTCTGATTGGTATAGCACTAAATAAATAGATTAGTTTGGGGAGTATTGTCATCTTAATTATATTTGCTCGGCCTATCCAAGAGCACTCAATGTCTTTCCAATTATTTAAATCTGACTTTATTTTTGTGGCAAGTGTTTTGTAATTTTGCTCATATAATTCCTGAATCTCCTTTGGTAGATATATTCCCAAATATTTTATACTATCGACTGTTATTTTGAATGGAATTTCTCTTTGTATCTCTTGCTGTTGGATTGTGTTGGTAATGTATAACAATCCTGAGGATTTATGTGGATTTATTTTGTATCTTGCGACTTTGCTAAAATTCTGAATTATTTCTAATAGCTTTTTAGCAGAGTCTTGGGGGTTCTCTAAGTATACCATCATGTCATCTGCAAAGAGTGACAATTTGATTTCCTCATTTCCTACTCTAATTCCTTGAATCTCTCGGCTCTTATTGTCGAGGCTAGAGTTTCTAGTACTATATTGAATAGTAATGGTGATAGTGGGCAACCTTGTTTCACTCCTGATCTTACAGGGAAAGGTTCTAGTTTATCACTATTACATATGATGTTTACTGAAAGTTTTAAATATATGCTCGTTATTATTTTAAGGAATAGTCCATTTATTCCTATACTCTCAAGCGTTTTTAGTAGGAATGGATGTTGGATTTTATCAAATGCTTTTTCTGCATCTATTGAGATGATCATATGGTTTTTATTAATTTGATTATTAATATGGTCAATTATACTAATAGTTTTCCTAACATTAAACCAGCTTTGCATTCCTGGTATAAATCCCACTTGGTCATAGTGTATTATCCTGGGCATGATTTTCTGAAGTCTATTTGCTAATATCTTATTTAAGATTTTAGCATCATACCAATTTTATACACATAATGATCTAATCCATTCTGAGCCATCTTCCCTCCTATCCATTCTTGACAGTTTTCTGGGACTTCCTGTGATACTTGAGTAGTACTATCTCCAGCAGATATTCCAATGATGCTAAAATGAGGACGATGAGCATCATAAAGCAATGCTACTCGATACAGCATTCTGGCAGGCTACAAGAAAGTTAACAATTCGTTGAGTAAAAATCCATTTTTAAAATCAATATTGAAGTTATTTCCACACAAAACTTTAATTTTCCCATATCTCTAGAATGTATTAAAGTTATAAATTTTATAAATGATCTATTTAAATAAAAATTAAAATGATAAAAAATAAAAAAAAATAAAAAAAAAAAAAAAAAAAAAAAAAGATTTTAGCATCAATATTCATTAAGGAAATTGGTCTATAGTTTTCTTTCTCAGTTTTTGATCTACCTGGTTTAGGTATCAGTACCATGTCTGTGTCATAGAAGGAATTTGGTAGGACTCCTTCAATCCCTATTTTTTCAAATAGTTTACATAGCATGGGAGTTAGTTGCTCTTTAAATGTTTGGTAGAATTCACCTGTAAATCCACCTGGTCCTGGGGACTTTTTCTTAGGAAGTTGGTTAATAGCTTGGTCTATTTCTTTTTCTGAGATGGGACTATTTAGACTACTTACTTCTTCCTCTGTTAATCTGGGCAAGCTATATTTTTGAAGGTATTCTTCCATTTCATTTAAGTTATCGAATTTATAGGCATAAAGTTGAGCAAAGTAGCTCCTAACTATTGTTCTAATTTCCTCTTCATTAGTGGTGAGTTCACCCTTTTCATTTTCAAGACTAACAATTTGCTTTTTCTGTTTCCTTTTTTTAATCATTTCTACTTGTTCCAGTCTAATTTTCAATGATGTATTTTCTTCACTCACTTTTTTTATATCTCTTTGTAATTGTCCAATTGAGTTTTTATCTTCTATGGCATTTTTTTCCATTTTATCCATTTTATTTTTTAGAGAGCTGATTTCTTTTTCCAGCTCACTAATCCTGTTTTCCTTGGAGTTGTTTACCTTTTCCAGCTCACTAATCCTGTTTTCCTTGGAGTTGTTTACCTTTTCCAGCTCACTAATCTTGTTTCTCAATGATTTGATTTCTTTATCCACTCTGTCTTTGAATGCATGGGATGACTTCTCCAGGCTCTCTTGCCAAGCTTCCCTTTCCTTTTCCCATTTCTCTTCCAGCTCTCTTGTGAGAGCCTTTTTGATTTCCTCTATGAGGTTCTTTTGTATTGAGGAGCATCTTATATCCCTCCCAGGGGATACATCTGTTCCTAGTCTCCTCAGCATTTGAAGTCTGCTCCCTTTCCACCCAGAAGCTGTCAATGGTTAGAGACCTTTTGAATTTTTTGTTCATTTTGTCAGAGTATGAATCAAAGAAAACAAACTGACAAGAGAAACAATTGGTCTGTTTTGTGGGGGATGGGGCTGGATGGTATTAATGGGCTTCCTCTACAGACTGGGGGTAGGGCAGCAGAGAGCCACTAACAGAACAGCAATGACTGTACTGAGTCTGCGCTCTGAGGCTCTGAAAACGCAACAAGTTAGTCCAGGTGGGGGTTGGGGGTGTCTGGGCTCTGAGAGATGCTGGCTTTCTGGGGTTTTAATCTTCACCTCCAGTGTTTACACCCTCTCTGCTGCTCCTGGCTTGCTGCCAAGATGGAGCATCCACACTGGGGCAAAAGCCCTTTCACAGAAATGGCAGAGATCACACCCTTCCCCCTCCGGTCTGAACTGTGTGAGCTGCCTGTCTTGCTCTGGCTGCTTGCACTCAGTCTGGGCCCAGTCTGATTGACCCTCCCCCAAGCAAACACAGACCTTTTCTGGCGACTTTCAAGGATGTCTTCTCTTGGTGATTATTTGTGGATTTCTTTCTGGGTCAAGCATTAAGTCAGAGGCTTGTCATGAACTAAGTTCTGAGAGAAAACGAGGAGTTCAAGCAGCTGTCTGCCTCCACGCTGCCATCTTGGCCGGAAGTCCACAAACTTTTTAAAACTGTATTTCTTTTATGGGTATACTTAGAAAGTGCTGTTAAAATTTGATATTATTATGATAGTACAAAAATGAAACTAGAGGTAGAAATGGGGTTGTACTGGAAAAAGAGGAAAAAGGAGGTAAAATAAGAGAAATTATATCTCACAAAGAGAACAAAGAAGACGTATTACAATTGAGGGAAAGAAGGAGGGAGGATGAGCATTGTGTGAATCTTACTCTCATCAAATTTTGCTCCAAGAGAGAATATCCGACACATTTGGTTTCACAGAGAATTTTGTCACACCTTATAGGAAAGTGGAAGAGGAAAGGGAAAGGAAAAAATAAGGGGGAAGGTTAATAAAATGGAGGACAGAAGTAGCAGGGAAAAGATGTAAGAAAGGAGAAGGAGCTCTAAAGGGAGAGAACTGTTTGATCAATAGCAACTATTTAAAACCATCAGCAAATGTCATATACAATGATGACAAATTAAAACCATTCCCAATAAGATAAGGAGTCAAACAAAGTTGCCCACTATCACCATTACTATTCAATATTGTATTAGAAATTCTAGCTTTGCAGCAGTTACCAAAACCATTTGGTCTTGGCCAAAAAATAGATTAGTTGATCAATGGAATATGTTAGGTTCACAAGATAAAATACTCAATAACTATATCAATCTAGTGTTTGAGAAACCCAGAGATCCTAACTTTTGGAATAAGAATTCATTATTTGACAAAAACTGCTGGGAAAACTGGAAATTAGTATGGCAGAAATTAGGCATGGACGTACACTTAACACCATATACTAAGATAAGATGAAAATGGGTCCATGATTTAGATATAAAGAATGAGATCATAAATAAATTAGAGGAACATAGGACAGTTTACCTCTCAGACTTGTGGAGGAGGAATGAATTTGTGACCAAAGAACTAGAGATCATTATTGATCACAAAATAGAAAATTTTGATTACATCAAATTAAAAGGCCTTTGTGCAAACAAAACTAATTCAAACAAAATTAGAAGGGAAGCAATAAACTTGGAAAACATTTTTACAGTTAAAAGTTCTGATAAAGGTCCCATTTCCAAAATATATACTCTAATTTATAAGAAATCAAACCATTCTCCAATTGATAAATGGTCAAAGGATATGAACAGACAATTTTCAGATGATGAAATTGAAACTATTTCCACTCATATGAAAGAGTGTTCTAAATCACTACTGATCAGAGAAATGCAAATTAAGACAACTCTGAGATACCACTAAACACCTGTCAAATTGGCTAAGATGACAGTTGAAAAATGACGATGAATGTTGGAGGGGATGCGGGAAAACTGGGACATTGATGCATTGTTGGTGGAGTTGTGAATGAATCCAACCATTCTGGAGAGCAATCTGGAGTTATGTCCAAAAAGTTATCAAACTGTGCATGCCCTTTGAACCAGCAGTGCTACTACTGGGCTTATATCCCAAAGAAGTACTAAAGAAGAGAAAGGGACCTGTATATGACAAAATGTTTGTGGCAGCCCTTTTTGTAATGGCTAGAAATTGGAAATTAAATCAATGCCCATCAATTAGAGAATGGTTAGATAAATTGTGGTATATGAATGTTATGGAATATTATTGTTCTGTAAGAAATGACCAGCAGAATGAATACAGAGAGGCTTGGAGAGACTTACATGAACTGATGCTAAGTGAAATGAGCAGAACCAGGAGATCATTATACACTTCAACAATGATACTGTGTGAGAATGTATTCTGATGGAAGTAGAAATCTTCAATAAAGAGAAGTTCTAATTCAGTTCCAATTGATCAATGATGGACAGAATCAGTTACATCCAGAAAAGGAACACTGGGAAATGAGTGTAAACTGTTTGCATTTTTGTTTTTCTTCCTTTTTTTTTAAACTTCTGAATCCAATTCTCAGTGTAAGAAGAGAACTGTTCGGTCCTACACACATATATTGTATCTAGGATATACTATAACATATTTAACATATATAAGACTGCTTGCCATCTAGGGGAGAGGATGAAGGGAGGGAAGGGAAAAGTCAGAACAGAAGTGAGTGCAAGCGATAATATTATAAAAAAATTACCCAAGCATATGTTCTGTAAATAAAAAGTTATAATGATAAAAAAGAAATTCTAGCTTTGGCAATAAGAGAAGAAAACAAGATTAAAGGAATTAGAGTAGGTAATGAGGAAACCAAATTAGCACTCCTTGCAGATGACATAATAGTATACTTAGAGAACCCTAGGGAATTAACTAAAAAACTATTAGAAACAGGTCACAACTTAAGCAAAGTTGCAGAATACAAAATAAAACCATATAAATCATCAGCATTTTTATATATTACCAACAAATTCTAGAAGTGAGATACAAAAATAAATTCCATTTTAAATAAGTGTTGATAGTATAAAATATGTGGAAATCTATCTTCCAAAGTAAAGTCTGGAACAATATGAACACAAATACACAATACTTTCCACGCAAATAAAGTCAGACCTAATCAGTTGGAAAAATATCAAATGCTCATGGGTAGGCCTAGAAAATACAATAAAAATGACAATACTAACTAAAATAATCTACTTATTTAGTGGCATACCAATCAAATTCCCAAGAAATTATTTTACAGATCTAGAAAAAGTAATAACAAAGTTCATCTAGAAGAATAAAAGGTCAAGAATTTTAAGGGAATTAATTAAAAAAAAAAAGTCAATGAAAGTAGCCTATCTGTGCCAGACCTAAAACTATATTATAAAGCAGTAGTCATCAGAACCATTTGTTACTGGCTAAGAAATAAATTAGTTGATCTGTGGAATAGATTAGGACTACAGGATGAAATAGTCAATAACTATACCAATCTAGTGTTTGACAAACACAAAGACCCAGCTTTTGGAATAAGAACTCACTATTTGATAAAACCTGCTGGGAAAATTGGAAACTAATATGGAAGAAACCAGGCATTGATTCATACCTAACACCACATATAAAGATAAGGTCAAAATGGGTTCATGATTTAGACATAAAGAGTGATATTACAAGTACATTAAAACAACTTAGGATAGTTTACCTCTCAGATCTATGGAGAAGGAAGGAATTTGTATCCAAAGAACTGGAATTCATAACTGAACACCAAATAGATAATTTTGATTACATTAACTTAAAAAGTAAGCAATAAATTGGGAAAATATTTTTACATTTAAGGATTCTGATAAAGCCCTCATTCACAAAATATATAGAGAATTAACTAAAATTTATAAGAATTCAAGCCATTCTCAAATTGATAAATTGTCAAAAGATACAGACAATATTCAAATGAAGAAATTAAAACTATTTCTAATCATATGAAAAGGTGCTCTAAATAACTATGATCAGAGAAATGCAAAGTAAGACAACTCTGAGACTCCACTCTACACCTCTTAGATTGGCTAAGGTGACAGGAAAACATAATGGCAAATGTTGGAGGGAATGTAGGAAAACTGGGAAACTAATACATTGTTGGTAAAACTGTGAATGGATCCAGCCCTTTTGGAGAGCTCAAAAATTTATCAAACTGTGTATACCCTTTGATCCAGTAGTGTTTCTACTGGGCCTATATCCCAAAGAGATCTTAAAGGAAAGAATGGGTGAACTTCCGGCCAAGATGGCAGCGTGGAGGCAGACAGCTGCTTGAGCTCCTCGTTTTCTCTCAGAACTTACTTCATGACAAGCCTCAGACTTAATGCTTGACCCAGAAAGAAATCCACAAATAATCATCAAGAGAAGACATCCTTGAAAGTCACTAGAAAAGGTCTGTGTTTGCTCGGGGGAGGGTCAATCAGACTGGGCACAGACTGAGGGCAGGCAGCCAGAGAGAGACAGACAGCTCACACAGCTCAGACTGGAGGGGGAGGGGTATGATCTCTGCCATTTCTGAAAAAAGACTTTTTCCCCAGAGTGGATACTCTGTCTTGGCAGCAAGCCAAGAGCAGGGAGAGGGTGTAAATACCGGAAGTGAAGATTAAAACCCCCGAAAGCCAGCGTCTCTCAGAACCCGGCCACCCCCAAACCCCACCTGGACTGACTCAGCCCATTCTCAGAGCCTCAGAACACAGACTCAGTACAGTCATCGCTGTTCTGTTAGTGGCTCTCTGCTGCCCGACCCCCAGTCTGTAGAGGAAGCCTATTAATACTATCCATCCCCATCCCCCACAAAACAGACCAATTGTTTCTCTTGTCAGTTTGTTTTCTTCGATACTCTTGACAAAATGAACAAAAAATTGAAAAGGGCTCTAACCATTGACAGCTTTTGTATGGAGAGAGAGCAGACTTCAAACACTGAGGAGACTAGGAACAGACTGTCCCCAGATGTATCCCCTGAGAGGGATATGAGCTGCTCCTCAATACAAAAGAACCTCATAGAGGAAATCAAAAAGGCTCTCACAAGAGAGCTGGAAGAGAAATGGGAAAAGGAAAGGGAAGCTTGGCAAGAGAGCCTGGAGAAGTCATCCCATGCATTCAAAGACAGAGTGGATAAAGAAATCAAATCATTGAGAAACAAGATTAGTGAGCTGGAAAAGGTAAACAACTCCCAGGAAAACAAGATTAGTGAGCTGGAAAAAGAAAACAGCTCTCTAAAAAATAAAATGAATGAAATGGAAAAAAAAATCCATAGAAGATAAAAACTCAATTGGACAATTACAAAGAGATATAAAAAAAGTGAGTGAAGAAAATACATCATTGAAAATTAGACTCAAAGAAATAGAAATGAATGACTCAAGGAGAAACCAAGAGGTAGTCAAGCAAAACCAGAGAAATGAAACAATTGAAAAGAATGTCAAGTACCTTACTAGAAAGACTAAAGACCTGGAAAACAGATCTAGGAGAGACAATTTGAGAATAATTGGACTCCCTGAAAAATGTGAGGAAAAAAAGAGCTTGGACACCATTTTCGAGGAAATTATCAAAGAGAACTGCCCAGACGTTCTGGAAACAAAGGGTAAAATAGACATTAAAAAAATTCATCAATCACCTACTGAAAGGGACCCTAAAATCAAAACGCCAAGAAATATAGTGGCCAAGTTCAAGAACCATCAGACAAAGGAAAAGATATTGGAAGCTGCTAGAAAAAAGCAATTCAGATATGGAGGAGCCACAATAAGGATAACCCAGGATCGCTAATAGCAGCATCCACATTAAAAGAACGAAGGGTCTGGAACATGATATTCCGAAAGGCTAAGGAACTTGGTATGCAGCCAAGAATAACTTAGCCAGCAAGAATGAGCATCATTTTCCAGGGAAGAAGATGGACATTTAACGAAATAAATGAATTCCATCTATTTTTGATGAAAAAACCAGACCTACATAAAAGGTTTGATCTTCAAATACAGAACTGAAGAGATTTCTAAAAAGGTAAAAAGAAATCTTGAGAACTATACTTCTGTCAAAAAATATGTAAAGAACGTATGTACAATTTGTCTCAGAAACTGGAGGTGGAAAGGAAATTATATCATAAAGTGTAAAGTGGTGGTACTACATCTCATGAAGAGGCAAAGGTAACCTATTATATCTGAGAGAAAGAAAGGAGGGAGATGAACATAGTGTGTATCAATAGACATATTCGATTTATGATGAAACTTCTTCCACTTCATTGAAAAGTGAAAGGGAAGGGAATACAGAAATTGTGAGGAAAAGGGGTAAAATAAGGGGAGGATCTTTAAGGTGGGGAAGGGATCCTAAAAAGGGAGAGCTGTGAAAAGCAAGTGGTGTTCACCAGTTTAATACTGGGTAGGGGGGTAAGAGGGAAGGAAAGGGGAAAAGCATAAGCAGGGGTTAATAGGATGACAAGCAATATAGAATTAGTCCTTCTAACCATAAATGTGAATGGGGCAAACTGCCTCATAAAGAGGAAGCAGTTAGCAGACTGGATTAAAAGTCAGAATCCTACTATATGTTGTTTACAGGAAACACACCTGAAACAGGGTGAGACATTCAAACTAAAAGTAAAAGGGTGGAGCAGAATCTATTATGCTTCAGGCAAAACCAAAAAAGCAGGAGTAGCCATCCTCATCTCAGATCAAGCAAAAACAAAAACTGATCTAATTAAAAGAGATAAGGAAGGGCATTATATCCTGCTAAAGGGCAGCATCAATAATGAAGCAGTATCAATATTAAACATATATGCATCAAGTGGTGCAGCATCTAAATTCCTAAAAGAGAAATTAAGAGAGCTGCAAGAGGAAATAGATAGCAAAACTATAATAGTGTGAGATCTCAACCTTGCACTCTCAGAATTAGATAAATCAAACCACAAAATAAATAAGAAAGAAGTCAAAGAGGTAAATAGAATACTAGAAAAGTTTGATATGATAGATCTTTGGTGAAAGCTAAATGGAGACAGAAAGGAATATACTTTCTTCTCTGCAGTTCATGAGACCTATACAAAAATTGATCATATACTAGGGCATAAAAACCTCAAAATCAAATGCAGTAAGGCAGAAATAGTAAATGCATCCTTTTCAGACCACAATGCAATCAAAATTACATTCAATAAAAAGCCAGGGGAAAATAGACCAAAAAATAATTGGAAACTAAATAATCTTATACTAAAGAATGATTGGGTAAAACAGCAAATCATAGACAAAATTAATAACTTCACCCAAGAAAATGACAATAGTGAGACATCATAGCAAAATGTGTGGGATACAGCCAAAGCAGTAATAAGGGGAAGTTTTATATCTCTACAGGCCTACTTGCATAAAATAGAGAAAGAAAGGGCCAACGAATTGGGCTTACAACTAAAATTGCTAGAAAAGGAACAAATTAAAAAAGCCGAGACAAACACAAAAGTTGAAATTCAAAAAAATAAAAGGTGAGACTAATAAAATTGAAAGTAAAAAAACTATTGAATTAATTAATAAAACTAAGAGTTAGTTCTATGAAAAAACCAACAAAATAGACAAACCCTTAGTAAACCTGAAGGAAAGAGAAAAAGTAAATTGTTAGTCTTGAAAATGAAAAGGGTGAACTCACCACTAATGAAGAGGAAATTAGAACAATAGTTAGGAGCTACTTTGCTCAGCTTTATACCAATAAATTCCATAACTTAAATGAAATGGAAGAATACCTTCAAAAATATAGCTTGCCCAGATTAACAGAGGAAGAAGTAAGTAGTCTAAATAGTCCCATCTCAGAAAAAGAAATAGACCAAGCTATTAACCAACTTCCTAAGAAAAAGTCCCCAGGACCAGGTGGATTTACAGGTGAATTCTACCAAACATTTAAAGAGCAACTAACTCCCATGCTATGTAAACTATTTGAAAAAATAGGGATTGAAGGAGTCCTACCAAATTCCTTCTATGACACAGACATGGTACTGATACCTAAACCAGGTAGATCAAAAACTGAGAAAGAAAACTATAGACCAATTTCCTTAATGAATATTGATGCTAAAATCTTAAATAAGATGTTAGCAAATAGACTTCAGAAAATCATGCCCAGGATAATACACTATGACCAAGTGGGATTTATACCAGGAATGCAGGGCTGGTTTAATATTAGGACAATTATTAGTATAATTGACCATATTAATAATCAAATTAATAAAAACCATATGATCATCTCAATAGATGCAGAAAAAGCATTTGATAAAATCCAACATCCATTCCTACTAAAAACGCTTGAGAGTATAGGAATAAATGGACTATTCCTTAAAATAATAACGAGCATATATTTAAAACCTTCAGTAAACATCATATGTAATGGCGATAAACTAGAACCTTTCCCTGTAAGATCAGGAGTGAAACAAGGTTGCCCACTATCACCATTACTTTTCAATATTGTACTAGAAACGCTAGCCTCGACAATAAGAGCCGAGAAAGAGATTCAAGGAATTAGAGTAGGAAATGAGGAAATCAAATTATCACTTTTCGCAGATGACATGATGGTATACTTAGAGAACCCCAAAGATTCTGCTAAAAAGCTATTAGAAATAATTCAGAATTTTAGCAAAGTTGCGGGATACAAAATAAATCCACATAAATCCTCAACATTTTTATACATTAACAACCCAACCCAACAGCAAGAGATACAAAGAGAAGTTCCATTCAAAATAACGGTTGATAGTATAAAATATTTGGGAATATATCTACCAAAGGAGAGTCAGGAATTATATGAGCAAAATTACAAAACACTTGCCACAAAAATAAAGTCAGATTTAAATAATTGGAAAGACATTGAGTGCTCTTGGATAGGCCGAACGAATATAATTAAGATGACAATACTCCCTAAACTAATCTATTTATTCAGTGCCATACCAATCAGACTCACAGGAAACTATTTTAGAGAGTCCTAGAGATACTTATATGAACTGATACAAAGTCAAATGAGGAGAACCAGGAGATCATTGTGCACAACAACATCAATATTATATGACAATCAATTCTGATGAACATGACTCTTTCCAACAATGGGATGATTGAAGCCAGTTTCAATGATCTTGTGATGAAGAAAGCCATCTACACTTAGAAAAAGGATTGTGGGAACTGAATGTGAATCACAACATAATATTCTCACTCTTTTTGTTGTTTTTCACTTGCACTTTGTTTTCTTACTTTTTTTTCTTTCCTTTTTTGATCTTATTTTTTTTTTTGTGAAACAAGATAATTGTATAAATATGTTTACATATATTGGGTTTAACAGATATTTTAACATGTATAACATATATTGGATTCCTTTCCATCTGAGGATGGGATTGGGGGAAGGAAGAGAAATCTGAAACACAAGGTTATGGAAGGATCAATGTTGAAAAAATTATCCGTGCATATGTTTTGAAAATAAAAAGCTTTAATAAAAAAATCTCAGGGAAATAGACACAGATTTTGTAAAGAGCTTTTCCATCTATTCCAATTCCTTTAACTGTAGACAGTCAGTATGGTCTATTAGAAAGAGCACTGGACAAGCAGGCAAAGTTGGGATTCAAATGCCCAGCTTGACATTTGCTGGCTGTGAGATCATGGGAAAACCTTACTTAAATTCACTGAAACTCAGTTTTTTTTTTTTCTTCTGAACAATGGGGATATCTAATTTTGTACTACAAAATTGCGGGGTTGTTATGAGGAGGTATGCTTTGCAAACCAGAAAAGAGAATTATTATTTTTCATCTTCTTGAACTCAATTTAGAAAAGCCAAAAACTGTCTTCAGTACACTCCTGAGAAGACAGTCAAAAGTCAAGATCTGTTTAACATATGAGTTAGGCTTGGAAAGTGCACTAGATTTGAAATTAGCAGACCTTGGTTAGAATTGTGCTTCTGCCACTTATTACCAGTGAGACATAGAGTAACTTTGCCTCTCTGTATCTCAGTTTCCTGCTTTATGCAATGAAATGGCTAGATTAAATAGTTTCTAAACTGCTTTCTACTTCTAAATCAATGGAATGAAATAATACTTCATCTCTAGGTCTTTTGTTTCTCATCCATTTGGGTAAGGGGCTGAAGCTATTCTATTTAAGGTCATTATTCTTGTATTTTGTTTTGTTTTGTTTTGCTTCTTTTAGGCCAAGGTATAACCCTTAGCGCGCGCTCTCTCTCTCTCTCTCTCTCTTCTCTCTCTCTCTCTCTCTCTCTCTCTCTCTCTCTCTCTCTCTCTCTCTCTCTCTCTCTCTCTCTCTCTCTCTCTCTCTCTCTCTCTTTCTCTCTTTCTTTCTCTCTCTTTCTTTGTTTCCCTTCCTTCCTTTCTTCCTTCCTCGCTTCCTTCCTTCATTCCTGCCTTCCTTCCTCCCTTCCTTCCTCCCTTCCTTCATTCCTTCCTTCATTTTTTCTTTCTTTCCTTTTTCTTTCTTTTTTTCTTTTTCTTCCTTCCTTCCTTCCTTCCTTCCTTCCTTCCTTCCTTCCTTCCTTCCTTCCTTCCTTCCTTCCTTCCTTCCTTCCTTCCTTCCTTCCTTCCTTCCTTCCTTTCTTTCTTTCTTTCTTTCTTTCTTTCTTTCTTTCTTTCTTTCTTTCTTTCTTTCTTTCTTTCTTTCTTTCTTTCTTTCTTTCTTTCTTTCTTTCTTTCTTTCTTTCTTTCTTTCTTTCTTTCTTCCTTCCTTCCTTCCTTCCTTTCTTTCTTTCTTCCTTCCTTTCTTTCTTCTTTCTTTATTTCTTCCTTACTTTTTCCTTCTTTTCATCTCTCCCTCTCTTCTTTCTTCTTTCCTTACTTCCTTCCCTCACTCCCTTCCTTCATCCTTCTTCATTCCCTCCTTCTCTTACTTCCATATTTCCTTTATTCCTTCTTTCCTCCTCCCTTCCTTTACCCCTCCCTCCTTCCCTCTCTCCCCTCTCTTCTTTTCTTTCTTTTTTTTTTTATTTCTCTTTTTCACTTTTTTTTCTATGAGAGATAAAGAAAAACAGACAACAGTGGAGGTAAGACAGAGAAAAATTCTTGGTTGGCCATATGTGCTATGGGCTTCAGGGTGAACTGGGTCAACCCCTAAGTAGAAACTTTCCTTGTTTATCAAGTAGCCAAAGTCTCTTTGTTATTGACAACTATCACATTAATTCAGCCATTCTGTAATTTGAAATCTATGACCAAACAAAAATCCATTTCCCCTAAATGGAAACATCTACAGAGCAAAAAAGAAAAAAAAGAAGGGGGGGGGGTAGAGTGGGAGGAAGACCTATAAAAATGAGACAAAGAAAAAGGAAAGAAATCAGAAAAGCCAAACCACTTTTCTCGTTTCTTTTTAATCTTACTTCCAATGTCCTCCTGGTAAAATCATTACAAAGGCCGTTTATTTTTTAAATTGAAAGATTGGGAAGAGTCATAATGAGATATTATGTGTAAAAGTTGCACATAAATTTCTTCCTGTCATATTTTGGGCTCTGCTAACGCATCTCCTTGGCAGGACCAAGAGAGTCTGATCTCTTTAGTATAGATTGCATGTGCTTCAATAATATTGCCCTAGGATAGAGCTACTGGGTGGCTGACTTGGCTCCATGCTGATTTAGAAATTAGCTGGGCTTTTATTGGCCACACTAAATTGTTCTTAGGAAAAAAAATACATTTTTATTACTGAACAAGGCATGATGATTGGAACAAGCCTTGTTCTCTCCTTTCTTTTAGAGGTAGGCTTTATACTCTTAGTGAGCTTTTCCCTCTTGACTTCTTGTTGTTTAATGGGGGCATACAATATCCTGACAGGAAACAAGATTATTTCTTTCCCCTGATGTCCCTCTGGAATTCTAGGGTCTCCAATATTAATACCTTGTTTGAATTCCCTGGAGTTCAAGAGTGGGAAAAGGTGAAAAGAATGAAAGGGTATATGTAGTAGTCTTAAAACAGTGTTCTTTTTGGAGTTAAGAGTAATTCAGGACCCGTCTTGATAAACATACCCAAGAATTTCTTTGAAACTAGGATCTGGGAACTTGAGGCAGCCTATCACTCCCTGAGAAAGTCTGGGTTCCAGACTGACAATATTTGTTTTGTCAACATCCTGCTGTATCTGCCACAGAGTTTCTTAATATTTTTGTTTGTGGCTGTCATGGATCCTTTTGACCATGTGATGAAGCCTATGGACCCCTTCTCAGAATAATGTTCTTAAATGAATAAGATAAAATGTATGGCCTTCTAAAGGAAACCAATTATATTGAAACACAGTTATATTAAAAATAAACAAGCTCATAGTTCCTCCAAATTTATGGGCCTAAGACTAAGAATTCTTGACTTACAGAGATCGGGGCTTTCTCATATTTTAAGAGGCTGATGCATGGGCAAGATCAAAGGCACTTTAGTTTTAGATAACCTAGAAAAATGTCTTGAAGTATAGATATATCTCAAGCATTTAGCATTTAGACCTTGCATATAATAGGTGCTTAATAAGTATTATTTTAATGAATGAAAATATTGTCCTTAATTAATAGCGTAAGTCTACAAAATTCTATTTCTAGTTAAATGATAATGCATACCTTAGGCTAGTAGGACAGCTAGACCTGATATCAGGAAGACTTGTTTTCCTTGGTTCAAATCTGGACTCAGGCATTTACTAGGAATGCAACTCCAGTAAGTCACTTCACCCTATTTGCCTCAGTTTCCTCATCTGTAAAATGAATTGGAGAAGGAAATGGAAAGCATTCAATATTTTTACCAAGAGAACCCAAAATGAGGTTACAAAGTGGCAGCCAGGCCTGAAAATGACTAAACAGCAGACTATCAATGCTTGAAAAAGGACAGCTCTGAATAATTAACCTTTTAATCAGCACTAGAATTTGATTGCTATATTAAAAAAAAAAAAAAAAAAAAAAAAACTTTCTAAAATGTGCAAGCCTAACTTTCTGTTCAGAATGTTTGTTTGCACCCCTTGGGTAAGACACTGCCTTCTGACACAAGAAACCAGGAGCACTTTAAGGACTTCTCAGACTTCTGCCCTCATCTAAACAGAACTGAAGGATTTAGAATTTACTGCTTGGAAACTCCCTTTTTATTACAACTTTTTATTTTCAAAACATATGCATGGATAATTTTTCAACACTGACCCTTGCAAAACCTTGTGTTCCAAAATTTTTCCATTCCTTTCCCCCACTATTCTCCTAGATAGCAAGCAATCTAATATATTTTAAACATGTAAACATGTTAAATATATGTATATATGTATATATATATATATATATATATATATATATATATATATATATATATATATAATCCAATATATGTATACATAATTATGTGTAAAGGGCTGAAACTCTGAGTTGATGCACTGAGGTTGGACAACTGAGCACTTAAGGCTAATTATCAATTGGACAATACTCTATTAGAATATGCTTGGAAAAATGGCCCTTCCCACTATTCTGTGCTGGCCCAATTGTTTGGTGTATACAGAGAATTGTGGGAAGGATTAGGGGATGGAATAAAACAAGCTGGAGTCACTTTTGGGAGGGAGATGAAGAGAAGAGATCCTGTATCCTTTCCCTTCACTTCTACCTCTAAAGACCAAGAATAAAGACCAAGGACTTTTGCTTATCCTGACTCCAGCTGATTCTAAGGTATGCAGGGTGCTAACTTGGTGTTCACATTTATGTAATTAATGTGCTACATAAGAAAATTCCTATCAAAAAGGGGAAAAAATGACAAGGAAAACAAAAAGCAAGCTGACAATAATAAGAGTGAAAGTGCTGTTGTGATCCACACTCAGTTCCCACAAACCTCTTTCTGGGTATAGATGTCTCTCTTCACTCAAGGCTATAAAAGATCAAAACATAGAAAAATGTTATTTATATAGTTATGAAGAGAGAAGAGAGCTCACCTCAAAGCCTCAACAAAGTTAAAAAACCTTGTCCTAAAGGGTCACCTCTGTCCCAAAGGAGTCCCTGTGAATTGTACTAGTGTATTAGATAGAGCCACAGCATGGGGAAAAGTCAGGAGTTGCCTTTTTATCTAAAATTCTTCCCCTCAATTAATTTTTTTTTTGTTTCAGCCAGCAATTCTCCTATTTGGAGTATTCTACCTTTCCACTATCTCTTTGGCAAAAACTATATCACCTTACTCCTGCTCTTATTCTGAATTCTGTATCATTTCTCCCTGATACTGATGTCTCCTTCAGCAGATGGCACTGACACGTGGAGGGCTCTGAGCAGAAAGGTATTCTAATACACCAAACTAGAACCTAATGTCACAGCATGACTTCCGCTTCTTACCTCCAGTCTCTTAAGAACCTCTGACCCTTGAAAATTTTTGCTTCCATGCCTCCAACAGAAAGATTTCTGTTGGGTATTTGCAGCCTCTTTTCTGGATTATTTGTAAAGAGGAGGTAAGAAAGTAGGGAAAAAAAGAATTAAAAAGTACACAGTGTAAATGGTAGAAGGATATGAACAGACAATTTTCAGATGATGAAATTAAAACTATTTCCACTCATATGAAAGAGTGTTCCAAATCACTATTGATCAGAGAAATGCAAATTAAGACAACTCTGAGATATCATTACACACCTGTCAGATTGGCTAAGATGACAGGAACAAATAACGATGAATGTTGGAGGGGCTGTGGGAAAACTGGGACACTGATGCATTGTTGGTGGAGTTGTGAAAGAATCCAACCATTCTGGAGAGCAATCTGGAATTATGCCCCAAAAGTTATCAAAATGTGCATACCCTTTGACCCAGCCATACTACTACTGGGCTTATATCCCAAGGAAATACTAAAGAAGGGAAAGGGACCTGTATGTGCCAAAATGATGTGGCAGCCCTTTTCATAGTGGCTAGAAGCTGGAAGATGAATGGATGTCCATCAATTGGAGAATGGTTGGGTAAACTATGGTATATGAATGTTATGGAATATTATTGTTCTATAAGAAATGACCAACAGGAGGAATACAGAGAGGCTTGGAGAGACTTACATCAACTGATGCTGAGTGAAACGAGCAGAACCAGAAGATCATTATACACTTCAACAATGATACTGTATGAGGATGTATGCTGATGGAAGTGGATATCTTCAACATAGGGAAGAGCTAATCCAATTCCAATTGATCAATAATGGACAGAATCAGCTACATCCAGAAAAGGAACACTGGGAAATGAGTGTAAACTGTAAACATTATTATTATTTTTTTGTTTGTTTTTCTTCCCAGATTATTTTTACCTTGCAATCCTTCCTTTGCAACAACAACAACAACAAAATTCGGTTCTGCACATATATATTGTACCTAGGATATACTATAAGATATTTAATATGTATGGGAATGCCTGCCATCTAGGGGAGGGGGTGGAGGGAAGGAGGGGAAAAATTCAGAACAGAAGGGAGTATAAGGGATAATGTTGTAAAAAAAAAAAATTACCTATGCATATGTACTGTCAAAAAATGTTATAATTATAAAAATTAATAATAAAAATACTTCTAAAAAAAAGAAAAAGTACACAGTGAACAACTAAAGGAAAATTTAGAGGCACAGAAAAGCAGGCTAGCTTTGAAAATGATGTGTAGAATTTAATGCATATTTTTTAAAGCAAATAGTACAAAATGGAAATATTGAATCTTCCTTTTATATTATACTGTATACATGGAAATGTTCTTTTTTTGTCCTTATATATTTAAGTTCAAAATGAAAACAAAAATATAAGGGAGAAGCAAAAAGGGGACTTTGGTTAAATCTCTGGTCTGCTCACTGAATCATTGGAATCATTCACCTCTGCTCTGCCCCAATGTCTAGTCGCTGTATTTCCCACCATCCCAAATTCAGTTTTTGTTGTTATTGTTGGTGGTAGTGGTGGTGGTGGAGAGAGGAGAGGGAACCTTTTGCTCCCTTTCCTTCCCAATCTCCCTTAGGGTTGGTCTGGGTTATGTACATTATCCAGGGCTATTTTTCAGCACTCACAAAAGAGAAAACGATAATCCAAAAGTAGAACATCTCAGCAGCCATGAATAGAGAAAGCACTTGGAAATCACAAAGGAGGCATTTTCTTTAAATTGACTATTATTAATGTCTATATTGTTTTAAATGCTTTTTCTAAGTTCACTCTGCATCAGTTCACAAAGGTCTTCCCCGTGCTTTTCTGAATTCTTCATAGTCATTATTACATCCATGTACAAATGGTTTTAACTATTCCTCAGTTAATGAGCATTAGGCTTTTTGTTATTTGCCTCTTCTAAAGTTGGTAATTTTTATTTTAATCAAATTTTTTTTCATTTAGTTGCATATTGCCACAGGGACTTCTAAAGACCATCTACCGAGGCACTAAGGGGTTGCCATAGGTATTGGTGGAGGGCTAACCCACACCCACAGATAGCTTAAAACTTGTACAGTATTTGAAATATAATTTATAAAATTGTAGAAAATTTTGCTCCAAAGAGAAAGAGATTTATTAACTATGTGATTATATTTTCTGCCTTTGAAATTTTGAAAAGGATATAAATGCTATATTGGAAATAATCTGGACAAGAAAACTGTCTTGGTAGAAGGTAGAAGAATATTCACTTTACATTTATGAACATGTTTTCAATTTTTGATTATAAAGAGTAAAGTATAGAAATACAGCATTAGGGTCAGAATTCTCTTCAAACTTTCTATATGTTTTTTCAGGAGGAGACTGAAGCAAGAATATTTCCTATACTCTTTCCAATCTGGCCCTTTTGACCTCATCTGTCATGGGAAGCAGGTACCTGAGGAATCTTAGGGAATTTTTTTAGCAGACTGATGTGCACCAAATTCCACAAAAAGTTTGTGATGGAGCTAGGAATAGGAAACAGGATTTCTGGATTCCTCTCCTTCTTTATTAACCTCCTAATCACATAGCCAACCATTAGTACTAAATTCTTTTCCTATTGGGTAGAAATTTAAATTAGATATGGCTATCTGACCCATTAATCCCACCCCACTCCTCAATCTAAACATGGATTCTCCTTAAGAAAAGGAAGAGCTGTTTCAGGAATTAAATATTCACAAGCTCCCAAACCATGGCTAGCAAACAAACTCCTCTGATAATAATTAAAGGGAAAAAGAGGAATACAAAGAAAGAGAAAGAAAGGGGAGAAAGGAAATGGGGCTAGGAAAGAAAAGAAGAAAGCAGAACTCTGGGGTGTGGGTCCTGAATGTGTTCCTAATCACAGCCCACATAATGAAAATATTTTCTTTCTGGGACAGGCAGAAGAAACTTTGGAGAGAGTCAAGATTTTTTTAAAGAAAAAAATCAAATTAAAAAGTTGTTCTTCATCTTGGCATCAAGCTGTAAGAGCACACCTCTCACCAAATACTAATAGCCCATGTGTGCCCTCTTACCCTGAGGGGTATAGTGCCTGGATAGAGGGACTTAAGTAGCTCAACCTCACCATTGGTATAATGTGAAGAAGAAGCAGGCTGGGTGGAGGATTCATCTTTGAAGTGGGATTAAGGTTAAAAGGAGATGACATCAAGAACAATAAAGAGCTTATATTCTACAAAAGATGGAGGAAAAGATGGTTTCCAGAGATTGCAGCTTCCATTTTGGCCTGTCTCATCCTTCCTATCCCATCCTCACACATATCCCAAGCCTGATTTTCATGTATCTAACTTTAACCTAGCAAACTGCTCTATCTCTTTGATCCCTTCAAGGGAGAGTCTGGCTTAGGGTTTTTACTCTAGAGTGACTCTAGACCTTAGCTCTTTCCCCTAAATCTTAATAACACTGTGCCTACCTTCACCTCTGATAGAAGGGGACTTCAACCATATCCACTTGTGATATAGTTCAATATTCAAATAATCCAATAGATTTGTGACCTCAACAACTTGGGAATACACTCTAACCTGTCCATACTTGCTCATCCATGGGTCTTTCTTGTCTTGTTGTCACTTTAGTCTCTGGTATTCATTTTCTCACTAGCTACCTAACTGTCTCAGAGACCACAAATGTGCTGAAGAACTTTACCCTTTCAGTTTCAGAATTCCAAGTCTGGAATTCCTACTAATAATTGGTGAGTGCTTTACAGGGCTCCCTATATCTAAGCTAACTCCAGACATATTTTAGTTTACTCCTCAGATATTTTTTGTCAGCTGATATAGATGCATTTTTTCTTCCCCTCTTCATCCCTATCCAATTCTAAATACCACCTTCCAGTTATAGGACCAAAATCAAATCATTGATATTGTTACTGGAAAAATTGTGCTACTCTATTCCCTTATGGTTCAAATTATCATTCCTATAATTTTCTAAATAAAACTACTGTTCCTTGACTAACATTGACCCATGTGAATTTTCCCCCTTGTACAAATGTAAACTTCTTGAAATCAAGAACTGTCTTTTATTTTTTATTTGTGTGGTTAGGGCTTAGCACAGTGCTTGCCATGTAATGAGTACTTAATAAATTATTTTTCTTTAATTCATTATTTCTATTAACTTATCTAGGCAAATAATATGATGGGATCTTTTCCCCTAACACTGCAAAGATACCAGTAAAACACATGAATTGCCCATAGTTTATCTCTAACTCTTGCCACATGAACAGTTTATCTTTTATTTTTTGGTTATATAATTTTATGACATGCTTTACTATAATAGTTTCTTGTAATTCCTTTGTGTTTTTTTTTTTGTAAAGTTATAACCTTCTCATGCCAAACATGAATTTCTTAAATATTCTTTTCATGAACCTCAGATTAGATTCTTCAGACTAAAGTTAGTGTTCCATAACTCATGGTTTATCTGGAACATCACTGGAATGATGTTTGTATTAAATCCTGGAAAGGCTATGGGAAAATAAATACATTTATGAATACTTATTGAAGCTGTGAAAGAATCTACATACTCTGGAAAGCAATTTAGAACTGTTTCCCAAAAGGTATTAAATTGTGCATACTTTCTGCCTGGTGATACGTCTATAATTCCATCATTATGTTTATATCTCAGAGAGATCAAAGAATTTAAATTTACAAAAAAATTTACAGTAGTTCTCTTTGTGAGAGCAAATCATTGGAAATTGAGGATGTTCCCAAAAGTTGAGGAATGGTTAAACAAGTTAAGATATGTGAATGTGGGGGAATACTCTTGTGCTGTTTGTTTGGTTGATTGTTATCCTTTGTTCTCAAAGAGGATCAAAATAACATCATTATGTTAGGGTCATGTTAATGTATTTCTGTTGGTGTCTGATTAGGCCAAATGAGTTCAGAATATTCTACCACAGGTCGGACACAAATAGTCTCTATAAACATTTGTGCTTGAAACATTTCTCCTCAGCTAATTCAATTCTGCTTTTTCATAGAGAATAGCTCCTTCTCTAATGAGGGCATGCCATGCTGGATGAGTTTTGTGTCATTGTCTCCAATGTCATATAATCAATTCTAACGTTCTGAAGAGAGACCTGTAAGAAATGATTAAGAGAATGTTTTCTGAGAAAATTGGGAAAACTTATATGAACTAATATAAAGTGAATTGAGCAGAACTATGAAAACAATTTATAAAAGAAAAACATTGCTGTAAAGACTAATATCTTTCCAAAGACAAAATATGCCACCTATTTCCAGAAAGAAAGATGATGGGCTCAGAGGGCAAAATGAGGCAAATTGTTAGGATTACTAGGTGAGAACTCAGGTATATGTATGTATATGTGTGTGTATTTAATGTAATATATTTCTATGTTAAAACTATAAAATACATACATTCATGTATGCATGTACATATGTATATGTTATATAATTAATGTGTAATTTGTTTTGCTTTATTATGCATGCTTTCAATTAGATTTTTTTCCTCCTGATTTTCTCAAAGAAGGGAAAAGAAAGAGAATTTGGAGCTAAAATAAGATTTTTTTTTAAATGATAGTTTTAAAATTTTGGAGTACTTATCTTGAACAGAAGCTTGAGATCATTAAAATAACCTTGAAAATTCCCAAAGGCCACTTTAGTCTTCCCAAAGATCAGAGGATAGGGAGTATTGAAATCTAGAATTAGAGAGCAGCTGGCTCTGAAGAAATGAATAAGCTTCTACCATTTATTTATCCTTTTCTAAGCCTTAATTTGTCCAAATTTGTCCAAAGAAAAAATGATCTTTAAAATATCTTCTATGACTTTGATGAATCTGCTTTCTTTGGTCATATTTGATTTTGCCAGATCATTGATTCAGAGAACTTATATTTAAAGCTAAAAAGGACCTCTGAAGTCATCTACTATAACCCTTTTATATAATGGAAGAGGAGACTAGGACCAAAGAGAGGGGGAAAGTCTTTTGAGTTTACTGGATAGCATTTGTCAAAAAGAAAACTATAGGGCAAAGAGGGAAATCTGTACCTTGAAATTCTTTTTAACCATGGGAAAATGGAAGGAGAAATAGAAAGTGTTAACAATGGATATTCTAGAATAACCATGAGAGACAGAGAAGGGAATAAGCATTTATTAAGTTCCTACTATGTGCCAGGCATTGTGCTAAGTGCTTTACAAGTATTGTCTCATTTGATGTTCACAACAGCCCTGTGAGAGAGGGTCTATGATGATGCCCATTTTATAGTTGAGGAAACTGAAGCAGACAGTAATTAGTCATCTTCCCAATCATCATACAGTAAATAAGTGTCTGAACTCATATTTAAACTCAGGTTTTCCTAACTGTTGACTTAGTGGTCCTATCTACCTAACATCTCTTTATTCATCTACAGCAATACAGATAACCCTCAAAAGCATTTTTCTCACAAGTCGAGTGAGATAGGTAGTAAATTTTACTGAGTAAATTATTAGTAGTATCCTATTTTCAAGTGAGGAAATGCATCAATAGATGTGAAAACTAGCATATTGAAGGATCAAATTTAGGTCTTCTATCTCCAACTACAACACTTTCCCCCCAGCATCATGTTGTCATCTAACCTAAAATGCAAGAGGTAGAAGAAACCTTAGAATCCATTGCCTTCCTTTATACAAAAGCAAAGTCTTATTCAATATCATATAGCTTCTATCCATCAGAGTTTTCTTGTAAGCAGCCATCCCTGCCCCATCCCCCAACTCCACTTGCTTTTACCCTGCAGATGTTTTTATTTCTAAAATATTCATGGACTCTAGGGGAAGTCCATAGTTCTCATAGTCTGGTGGGATCAACTTCTCCAACATCTCAAGGGAAAATGTGGACCAATCATTTTTTAATTGAAGACCTGCCTCATTTCCCCTCACCTTCTGGTGAACTTATCACATCATTGCATTGTGCTGATCTGGGGGTCAGTTCTGCATTTGCTCCCTGCCAGGACAAGAGCACATGCAGAGAGCCAGCAGTTCATGCTCAGTGATAGAGGTTCCCAAGTGATCTTGAATTTTTTTTAATAAATATTGCTTTTGCATGTCCCATGAAAGGTGCTATTTCCACATCCTCCTGAAAATTCCTTCCCCCAAGTCAATATATAGTTTCTTATTCCAGGAGCTCACTTTCCAATGGGGAGAAAATATATGAAATATATCTAATACATATAAGATAAATTCAGCATAAATGGAAGATAATACATCATAGAGAAAATACTAGCAGTTAGTGGAAAGATAGGGGAGTAGCACTGGAAAAGACTACTTGCAAAAAGTGGGATTGTGGAAGATAAGAAGTGAAGGTGAGGAGGGAGAGCTTTCCATGCATAGGGGGAAAGGATACAGAATCAGGATCTGGAGCGTCATGTGTAAAAAGCAACAAGAAGCCCAATGTCAGCAGAACATAGGGTATGTTAAGAATAGTAAAGTGTAAAAAAGACTTGGTAGAGGGGAAGGGACCAGGTTGTGAAGGGCTTTAAATATCCAAGAGAAGTTTTTGTCTTTGATCCTAGGAGTAATAGGAAGACAGAAAGGTTTATTGAGTGGAGGGGTTACATGATCATACCTATGTATTAGGAAGATCATTTTAGCAGCTGTATAGAGAAGAGACTAGAAAAGGGAGAAGCAGGAGGCAGAGTGATCACCAAAAGGCTGATGTAATAGTCCAGGTGCGATGTGATGAGGGCCTGTAACAGGGTAGCATCTGTGTGAGTGGAGACAAAAGGACATATAAGAGAGATGTTGGGAAGTTAGAAGTGACAAGATGTGGTAACAGATTATGTATATGGGGGGTGAGTGAGGTATTGGGGATTACATCAAGGCTGCAAGCATGGATGGCTTAGCAGGGGTTCTCAAACTACAGTCGGCGGGCCAGAGGCAGCCCACTGAGGACGTTTATGCGGCCCGCCAAGTTATGGCAATGGGCTGAGGGGCGGAGCCAGAGTGTGAGCTTTTGTTTTTTCTATAGTCCGGCCCTCCAGCAGTCTGAGAGACAGTGAACTGGGCCCCTATTTAAAAAGTTTGAGGACCACTGGAGAGGATGGGGTGCCTTCATTGCTGTGCATCCTTTGTTCTCAAAGAGGAGCAATGACATAAGGAGGGGAATGTTTTGACTTGCAAATGAATTGCATTTAAGTAAGCAGAGCTATGCAGAGTCATCAGCTCACTCTTTGCCAAAGTCATCATAGTCCAGTGGCAAGACATAAGTCAAGAGTACTGGCTATGGCCCAGGGTGTGGTGGGAGATGGCCTTTTTAAGCTAAGATCTTTCCCAGGTCTCAGTCTTTCTGAGGCAATGTCCATTCAGTGACTAAAGACTAGATTGGAATTGAGAGAAAAGATTTTCTAATTTGGATCATCCCAAAAGAATCAATCTGGGAAAGGAAGATCCTCAAAGATTTTGGCTGGAACAAAAAACTATTGATATTTGCACTCACTCTGAACCATCCAAACCCAAATAATGAGCATGGTGAAAAACTTCTGCTTATGGGAACTGATGAGATCCCAAGAAAGATATTTTGAAGGATAGAGGTAAGAGGATTTAGGTCAGATTATCAGTATTCACACATTGGTGAGGATTTAGAAAAGAAGACTGAAATAGAATGGTTAGAGTGATAACAGGAAAAGGAGAAAACAGCTACTGTGAAAGGAGAGGGTACCGAGGAGAAGATGGTGATCAGCTGTTATAAGGATATAGAGGTCAAGAGAAGAAGAAATAAGAAAACATTAATAGTTTTGCCAATTAAGGGATTACTAGTAATTTTGGAGTGAACATTTTCAGTTGAATTGTGAGGTCAGAAACAAGATTATTGAGGGGAAATCAAGGCATCAAGTGTAGATAACTTTATCAAGGACTTTTTAGCACAAAAGGGAGAAGAGATACAGGATGATAACTTACAGAGATGTTTGGATAAAATATGGATTTTTTAAAAGAAGGCGATATGTTCATATTTGTAGTTAAAAAAGCAATCAGTAGATCGCTATGACTGATAAAGGATGAAGAATTTTAATGATTAAGATGAGATAAATGAGGATCAAGGGATCATTTGGAGAGATCTGTCTTTATGAGGAAGGGATAGTGGAAGAAGATTTCTGAGTATTGTGAAATGAGGAAAAAAGAAAGAGAAAAAGAAAGAATTCTTAGCACAAGAGATTACTATGTAAATCTTGAGGAAGGATGAAAGCTTTGGAATAGCTTGTGGTGAGGAAATCGATTGGGAGAGGGGTTAAAAGATTGCCTTGCTGTAGAGGGGCCCAATTTAGATTATATAACATAAAGTAACTTTACATACAAACATCTAGTGTTTCTTTTTATGTTGAACATGCTGTTTGTCTTTTGTTCTTAAAGAGGACCATGAGTGAAATCAGAATGTCATGACTCGCAAATAAGTTCTATTTAAGTGAGGGAAACTGTCACCAGCCTCACTTTCTTGTCCAGAGACATCTGGGTCCAATGGTAAACTATAGATCAGGATGACTGGAGATGGCCTGGATGCAATGGGAAATTTTGGTCTTTTTCAGTTAAGGTCTTTTCCATGTCTAAATTGGAATGAAGCACACCCATTCAGGGATTAAGGCTAGATAAGAAATGAGGCAGACCATCTAGGGGAGGAGGTAGAGGGAAAGAAGGGAAAAGTTGAAACAAAAGTTTTTGCAAGGGTCAATGTTGAAAAATTGCCCATGCATATGTCTTGGCAATAAAAAGCTATAATAAAAAAAGAAATCTCCCCCCCCCCCAAAAAAAAAAGAAAGAAAGAAAGAAAAAGAAATGAGGCAGACAATGCCTCTTTTACTCAGTCAAAAAAACAAAGTCTCCTTCTGATATCCAATATTGGGAAGGCTTGAACCTTCACTATAACATAGAGGAATATCACCAAATAATTAACAATTGTGCCCCTGAGTACTCAGGTACCACTTCATTTTGTAGCTCTCTGACAAGATTATCATGTAATATTTCGTTTCACAATTTTGTACTGGTGACTTGTCTTTTTTGTTTGTTGAATTATTTCAATTGTGTTTTACTCTTCTCTCTATTTAGGGTTTTCTTGTCAGATATTGAAGTGGCTTGCTATTTCCTTCTTCAGCTTATTTTAATAGATGAAAAAATTGAGGCAGAGTTAAGTGACTTACCCAGGGTCACACAGCTAGTATATATGTGTATGTGTGTTCAGATACACACACATACACATATGTTGATGTAGGTACTATATGAATCTAAGACATATTTATTAAAATTTTTATCTTTTGTTCTGCCCACTTCAGCAGCTTAAATTTTGCATGAGTGACTAAATAAATATTGGTTTCTATATTGGTTTCTAAATCTCCCCTGGAAAAAAAAAAATTAGATCTGTGAGGGCAAGCATTCTGTCTTATCTAAATATAGTGTAGTATTCAGCATATGCAGCATCTAGGTGATGCAGTGAATAGAGCACAAGTCTTAAAATCAGGAAGGTTCCTTTTCATGAGTTCAAATCTCTCCTTACATACTTACCAGCTGTGTGACCCTGGCAAATCACATGCCCCTCCTTGCCTCAGTGTCCTTATCTGTAGAAGTGGAGAAGGAAATAGAAAGTCACTCTATTATCTTTGCTGAGAAAACTTCACATAGGTTCACAAGAATTCAACATGACTAAAACAACTGAATATTTGCATGCAGTTGGCTTTCAATTAATAGTGAGAGAATAAATGAATAAATATTATAATTATCATTAAATATTCCTTTCCTCTTTATTTCTTCTACTAGACTAAGATTGCCATGAAAGTAGGGATGGCATTATCTTATTTGAACTGTATATTTCCTCTAACCCACTCAGTACAGTGCTCAGCACATAGTAGGTACTTTATTGATGTCTATATTCTTACTTTTCAGTGGGCAACCATGGATCTTGTCTATTCTTTGTTTCTGCTTTGTGGCAGAGACAAAAGTATCTTTCCCATCTTTTATCAAATGACCAACTTTAAAACCTAATCTGAAGCTATTAAATTTGAGGTCAGCTAGATTTGTATAGGAGCAAATTAAAAAAACAAAACAAAACAAAACAAACAAAAAAAAAAAAAAAAAAAAAAAAAACCTGAGTGTGTGTGTGTATGTGTGTGTATGTGTGTGTGTGTGTGTGTGTGTGTGTGTGTGTGTGTGTGTATGGGCACACTTGCCTCTGTATTTCCAGTTAAAGTAAACAAATAGCCTCTGGCTTCTTTTCAGGGGGGAAATTCAGAAATTAGCATGAGGTCCAAGTGTAAGGAAATATGTGTAAAAACAAGCTCTTGGGCCTCAGTCCCACACCTTTGTGCTGAAACAGTCTGGCAGTTGTTTTCCAAGCTCTGTGTCCCATCACCCTCTGCTCAGGTCCTTTCCCTGACTGCCTTTCCTCTCCTCCACCCTGCACTCCACAAAGAAAGACTTGTTTCCATTGTGGGACTGTGGTCAGGAGAGTCAAATGGGCTGGGGTCGTGCCCAGGCCCCACGGTGGGCGGCTGTGTTCTGGAGAGAATATCTGGTATGGCTGATCTGCAAAGATCCAGGTCTTAAACCATATCCTGCCCAGCTCTGCTCCAGTAAACCAGGTGTAAGTGGTTTCTCCAGGACAGCCAAAACCACATCTTACTCAGAGAAACGGGCTTAGTCAAGGAGGCTTCATTCCCCAGGGTCACAACTCTGCTTTTCCCACTGAGGCCTTGTTTACCAAGGCCACCTGCCCAAAGAATCAAATTTGGAATCTCTCAGTCTGGCCCCCACAACTCAACTTTCAAAGCCTTGGAGAATTGACCCTGACAAATCAAATCCTTTTTACTCTGTCAGCAGCCTCCCTCCTACCCTGCCCCACCCCATCCTCATGCCTACTTTTTATTTATTTTACTGTTTCAAAAGATCAATCTATCACCCAGGCTTTACAATTTTTAAAATCATGGTAGTAGAAGGGTTTCTATCAAGTAAATTTCCCACAACCTTATCAGATTCCCCCTTAAAATGCTTTGAGAATAGTTTAAATCATCAGACTCTTACCATGAAAGGCCCAAGTTTTCCATAAACATTAAAGTGTCCTTCAGACCCCTCTGGGAAATTTAATCTAAATCTGTTATCATTGTCATTCATATCATTAATTCCAACATCTACATTTATGTTAGCTACCAGAGGTTTTTTTGGGGGGGGTGAAACAACAGTTATAGATATAGATATAAAAAAAATGATACAAATATAGAAATGGAATCACAGGAGCTAGGTTCAAGTGCCAGATCTGTGACTTACTGGTCATTTCTCTGGGCCTCAGTTCCTTCATCTATAAAATGAGGGAATTAGGCTAGTTGATTCAACTCAAAAATCTTTCAACTCTAAATTCTATTTTTTTGATAACTTAAGGATGCATTTACTTACACATCCTTAAGAATGAATAAAGATTTTAGAAATAAGTTAATGGAGCAACTAAGTGGTGCAGTGAATAGTGCACCAGCCTGAAGTAGAGAGGATCTGAGTTCAAATCTGATCTCAAACACTTAACACTTCTTAGCTGTGTGACTTCACCAATTGCCTCAACAACAACAAAAAGGGAAATAACCTAATAATCTTCAGTGGTCTTTTTGAAATCCACCCATTCTTTCAAAATCTAGCTTGAATGCAATCTTTCCCAAGAGCCAATCTTTTACTTACCCTCTCAGCTGTTTTCTCTCACCTTAGTTGTCATATCATTCTGTATAACCTTTCCTGCAATTTGAGTACATCTCAAAAATTCATCACATTAGACTGTAAGTTCTTTGAAAGAAGTAATCATGTCATTTTCCATCTTTGATGGGCATCCCTGGTATCTGGCACAGGGTCTCATACCTAATAAGGAGTTTAATGTTTGTTGAATTGAACCCTCTCTAGATGGGAACAATATTATTAATCTCATTTTCCAGATGTGAATAAGAGGTTCAAAGTGATTCAATAGCCTGCCTTATGTCTAATTAATTGTCAACAATAAACTGTGTGACTTAGATAAGGAAGGTAAAGAGCATCTGAGACCAGCATAAAGGAGGGTCCAAAGGTAGGATAGGGCTACAGATTATTCCTGGAACTCAATTAATCGAGAAAAAGTAAGTGTACTTCATCATATATAAGCTCATAGCAAAATCTATAGAGCTTGAAACTTATTGTAACTCTTTTCCATTTTGGTCTAAAATTGAATGGAAAGGTCGGCTAGTGCTCAGAGTTTTAACCTGGATAGAGGCCACATAGAGAAATAGAGTCAGAATTTAGACTATAATCAATACCAAGAAGCTCAAATCAGGAAGATGATATAGGCAGAAGCAAAGTTACAGAATAATAGAATGAAAATGATTTTGACTATTACAGAATTCAATACTTCCAATTTATAGATAGGGAAACTGAGATAAAGAAAAGCAATATGATGTAATAGAACATTGAACATTGAACACTGAACTACAAATCAATCAGTGGCAGACATGAAAAAAGAACTACGGTATCCTGCTGTTTTAGCTTTCCTGGGGCATTTTGTGTATTAGTAATACACTATTTTCAATGGATTAATCCAAAGGAATGACTCACTAATGGTGAAAGCTAGAGGAAAGAAAAGGCCTTTTTGTGTCATTTTTATTCTGTGTTCTATCACTCAAGAGCTCTTATGTGGCCCTAAACATACATGGCCATCATCTGCTCAACCTAATTTGAGTTATAATTATTTGCACTTATATTTTCAATGCTTAATTTTTATATATTCTATGTACATTTTTTACATTTATACATATTCCAAACACATTTATAAATTTATAATTTAATGCATAATTTCCATGTACAGTATGCTAGACATTTCTAAAAGTTATATCATAGATTGTAAAGTTGAAAGGATCTATGAAAAATCTTCCATTTCCTATGTTACTTTTGTGATTTGTTTGAGCTTATACAGGTAGTATGTATCAGAGCCAGTATTCTATAGTCTTCTGATTCCAAGATCATCACAGTCCACAGTACCAAGTTGCTAGTAAGAAGGCCAGAACTGTCTTTTAAAGCCTGAAGTCACCTTCCTCTCTGTAGCCACCAGAGTCAATAGTCTCACTCAGCAGGCTCCCAGAGAAGAGAATTCCACAAGTTAATGGTGAGCTGGGTAAAAAGGGGACAGAGACAGTGGCTAGGATACACACATGTTCCTCAAACTGAGCACTAAGGAAAGGCAATCTTTACAGTCTTATAGTACATAAACAAAAACTAGTTTTTGTGATTCATCCCCTTTCCTTAGTCAGTAAACAGACACTTAGGGCTTTTTATGCTACAAAGCAAATGAGATTACTGCTTTAATAGTTCAGCAGCTTCCAGCCTCCCCATGGATGGGCTCTTTGCCTGTTCTTTGGAAGCACACACTTGTTTAAAATTAGTTTTATTATAAATCACCCTCCCAATGAAGTGACTGCCTTCACTCTCTGACAGATTTATGTCCTTCCATGTTTTTAATGATGAAAGGCATCCTCCTTCCTTTTACCTCACCCCCATTTATTCTCTCCCCTTCTCTCTCATCCCATCAACTCCAAATATAGCTCAGGAATAACAAGTTCCAGGAGACCACGGTGAAGGGACCCCTCTTTACCAGAGCAGACTGTGGCATCAGAATTGGTCTGACTCAGGAATTCTGCTTAGTTCCTATCCTCAGCCCAGATGAGAACCTGGCAAGCCCCAGCGATATCTCTCTCTAGAGTTAATTAAGGCCATACACTGACACCCACAAGTAATGTTTGTCTCAACAGAAAAATCTTGAACTCTATCATCTTTGACTTACTTTCAAAACAACCATATTTTTAAAGTAAAGGTAAAAATATGTATATAGAATTCAGTTATGTTTAAAAATTAAAAAAAAGACAAAACATAGAACAATATTCTTTTATCCAGGCTATACTTTATATGACATCCATAAATACATCTATTTATCTCACCCCAGGTACCTTGACATTCACTTTTCTATCTGCTTATACCTTCGCATTTCCTTATCTTGCTTTAGGAATCATAGTCAAATGAACACAATCATTGCTTTCCTAAAGAAGATGGGATATCCTATGAATACACTCATCATTCTTGTAACTCCCCATATAAAAATCCCTTCTTTGAGCATTATTCCCTCAACGCAAAGGTAGGGGTTGTCTAACTTTATTTGTATCCCTAGCACCCAGAAAAGGGTTGAATGAATGCTTTCTTATTAATGTATTCAATCATTCATTCATTTTAAAAATAAATCTACTCTATCTCTGAGCTTGATGGAAGGGGGAACCTGTCTGGTATTTTGAGGATTTACTTTGAAAATTTTTTTCTATATTTTAATAAAATATTTTATTTATATTTCAACATTTAAATGTCTTGTTTGTGCTTCCTTCTTTCCTTTCTTTTTCTCTTCATCCTTCTTTCTTTCCTTCCTTCTTTCCTTTCTTCTTTCCTTCTTTCTCTTTCCTTTCTTCCTTCTCTCTCTCTATCTTTATCTGTTTGTGTCTCTCTGCCTTTTCTCTCTTTCTATTTGTTTCTCTCTCTCTCTCTCTCTCTCTCTCTCTCTCTCTCTCTCTCTCTCACACCACACACACACACACACACACACACACACACACACACACACACACACACTTCTTTTACTTTTCTTTAACTCAGGATGATAGAACAAGAGCTACAAGGCCTTCAGATATCATACAATCCAATTATCATTTTAGAAATGAGGAAATCAAAACCTAGTGACTGGCCCAAAATCACATACGTAAATGAAGTCAAGTTCCCTGGAACCTGGTTTCATCATTTTTCCCACAATGACATCCTCCTCCCCAACCTTTCTCCTCAATCCACTCTCCTATTCTGCACCTCCCACCATGGCAATAGAACTCCTTATCAGAACAAAGAAATCTACATAATAGATATGCCCAGAAACTTACCTTACACATCTGGTACTAGTGTGATTTTATATCATGGAATAAATGGGAACAACAGAGTCAAAGAACACAGGCAAATCATATGACCTCTCTGAAATTTTCTTTCTTTACCTGTAGAATGGGGATAATAGAGCGTGCATTATTCCCTTTGCAAGGTTATGGTGAGCCAAGGAAATTGTAATAGCTAAATACTTTGTCAGTATTGCCCAACAGAGTTCCTTAGGGGACATGCTTCAATGAATTATAAGAAAGGTTTGTAATTAGCATATCAATTATTTGTTTTCTAAGCAATCATTTACATGCAATGTCTTTTAAATTGACTTAATCCATTTGCTGCTTACTTAGAAAAACCTTCTAGAATTGCCTTCCTAACTTGGTACTTACTTCCCAGAGTGAATTCAAGGTCCTTGAGAGACTGTCCTCCCATTTCACAAAAGGGCCTGGCTGGATTATACCTGAGGCCTTTTATCAGCATGGCAGGGAACTCATAATTCCCTTAAAAAGATTGGTAAGTAAGTGAGTGTATATATAAGGGGAAATTTTACAATTGCTTTAATCCTAAAGAGAAGTTGGAATAAGGTCTCAGTTTGAGGTGCTGCCTTTTAAGAACAGTAGTACAAATAATGTTATCTTTGAAAAAGGGACCCTGTTTCATGTCTGATAGCAGGACTGGGTTTCTCCTTCTAGTGGTTTATAATCCTCCACTGAAGATTGACTTTTCAAAGGGCATTCTACAGCCAGATCATTTAGGGAGGTCCAAGACTAGGTATGGCCTAGTGGAAAGACCAATGCATTTGAAGTCAAGTCTTTTCAACTCTCTTGAGTCTTTTTGAAGATTGTAGAAGTCTTAGTTGTAAAAGAAAACCAAAGTTCGAATCCCACTTCTATTATTTGCTGTAAATATCATAGGATCAAATCATCCAATGTGGAAAGAATTTCAGAAATCAGTTAATTTGACCTTTATCTGAAGAGGAATTTTCTCCACAATACCTCTTGCCAGAGCTCCTGGAGCCTTCGCTTGCAGCTATGTAGCACAGTAGATATGAAGTATGAGAGAATCATGCTTCAGAGTTTTAAAGAATTCAGAGATTCTCTTAAAGTCACACAAGAGTTTATTTAGGCCATAGCTGATCGACAAGCTTCAAAAGGAAGTCTATGCAAGTTAGAAATAGTTCAGGAGGACTTTATATATTGAAAATTCGAGGCTTAGCTAGCAGGCTAATAGTCTGCAAGGTTATAAATTATGAAAGAGAGATAAGGAGAAGCCAGGTAAGGAGACAGGATGCTTTTTCATCCAGGTAAGGATACAGGATGCCTTTTAGCAAGGTATTGTCAATCAGATGATTCATCCTCAAATATTAACTATGTGACCCTAGGCAAATCACTTAATAGATGTCTGCCTCACTTTTTTCAGCTGTAAAGAGGGATATTATCGACATTTACTTCTGAGAATTGTTGACACAAAAAAGATAACTATTTCTGAGGGGAAGGAGAAGGAAATTTACATGATTATTATATAGTTAAAAGGAATAGCAAGTTGTACATAATAGATTTGCAGCTTCATATGTAATTATTATTATTATACTTTGTAATGGAAATCCTTGTTTTATTCCTTAAATTAAAAATAAAATAAATAAAACACACCATTTCTCCAGAGCTAAGCTGAACAAATCAAATTGCTCTTCTACATAATAGCCTTTTGAATAATATAAAGCAATAATCATATTTTACCTGAGTGTTCTCAGATTTAATCACACTCAATTTCTTAACAAATTCTTCTTGTGACGTCTTGTTTCCTTCATATATTGGACATCCTCAAATGGATAGTTTGCAACTTCTTAAAATATGACCTTCTCAAAATATTGGCCCCCAAAACTGAATACAATACTCCAGCTGTGATCTAAGCAGAGCCACTGGGAGCTGGATGAATGTCTTCTTTCTACTGGACACAAAGCTTTTCATACTCAACCTAAGATTACATTGGCTTTGAAGGTTGCCATATTGGACTCAATTCATTCTGAGTTTCTAGTATATGTAGAAAATATTAAAATCTCTAGCCAAAATATGTTATTTAACCACACTACATCCATCATATGTTTGAGATTTTATTTTTGGAATCTAAATGGAACCTGATTATGTTTCAATAGTTGTAGGAAAGAACAAAGTGATGACCTGATGCCCTGGGTCCATTACTTTCCATAAAGATGAGTGTGCCCACCCAGCTTTGTTTGTCCAGAGTGCCAGTATACCAAAGGGATTTAGAAATGAGGTAAAATTTGGCTGTCATCCAAATTTGGGGGGGGGATTGAGAAAAATAAGTACATAAAGCAAGATGGCATTGGCCAAAAGAGCCAGCTTCTGGCTCTGCAATTTATATTTTCATGGTGAGAATGTGATAGCTTGCTATACTTCTGGGCAGGATCAGGTTCATAAAGCAAGTTCTAAGGCAAGAGAGCTTGCAGGTGTGACTTAGTGTGAAGTACTCAATACTAGTTGGAGGAGGATTTAGCATCTCATTCCACATTGTGGGTGGCTACCCTGGAGGATAATTTTATAAGAGATCCTGACTTACAATAGGTAATGGCCATATCAGAGGCCATAAGTAGGAAAACAAAACAATGTAAATAACAATAACAATAACAACAAAGTTGGAGACATTTTTAAAGTCTGAATGGATTCCACCAATGAGATATATGATTCTAACCACTTTAAATACATTCTTTGAACTCCAGTTTATAGAATGGTCAGACAAGGCAGATTAGTGTTACAGTGGATAGAGTACTAGACCTAGAGACAGGAAGATCAGAATTCAAATCCAGTCTCAGATACTTACTAGCTGTGTGACTTTTTTTTTTTTTTAACATCAAACAAAAGATTTATTTTTTTAATTAAAGATTTTTATTTTCAAGACATAAGCAAGGATAATTTTGCACAACCGTTTGTCCCAAATTTTCTCCTCCTTCCTCCCACCCTCTACTGTAGATGGCAAGGAATCCAGTATATGTTATACATGTTAAAATATATGTAAAATCCAATATATGTAAACATATTTATATACTTATCTTGTTGCACAGGAAAAATCAGATCAAAAAGGAAAGAAAATAAATAAGAAAACAAAATGCAAGGGAACAACAACAAAAAAGAGTGAGAATGTTATGTTGTGATCCACACTCTGTTCCCACAATCCTCTCTCTAGGTGTAGGTGGCTCTCTTCATCACAAGATCATCAATCATCTCATTGTTGGAAAGAATCATGTGCATTAGAATTGATTATTGTATAATATTATTATTGCCTTGTACAATGATCTCCTAGTTCGCACATTTCACTGAGCATCAGTTCATGTAAATCTCCCCAGGCCTCTCTAAAATCATCCTATTGATTGTTTCTTACAGAACAATAATATTCTGTAACATTCATGTACCATAACTTATTCAGCCATTCTCCAACTGATGAGCATCCATTCAGTTTCCAGTTTCTTGTCAATATAAAAAGAGCTGCCACAAACATTTTTGCACATGTAGGTCCCTTTCCCTTCTTTATCTCTCTGGAATATAAGCCCAGTAGTAACACTGCTGGATCAAAGGGTATGCATAGTTTGATAACTTTTTGAACATAGTTCCAAATTGCTTTCCAGAATGGCTGGATCCTTTCAAGTTCCACCAACAATGTATTAATATCTCAATTTTCCCATATCCCCTCCAATATTCATCATTATCTTTTTCATGTCATTATAGCCAATCTGAGAGATATGTAGTGGTATCCCAGAGTTGTCTTAATTTGCATTTCTCTGATCAAAAGTGATTTAGAACACCCTTTCATATGACTAGAAATAATTTCAACTTCTTCATCTGAAAATTGTCTGGTCATATCCTTTGACCATTTTTCAATTGGAGAATGGTTTGAATTATTATAAATTTGAGTCAATTCTCTATATATTTTATAAATGAGGCCTTTATCAGAACCCTTAAATGTAAAAAATGTTTTCCCAATTTTTTGCTTCCCTTCTAATCTTGTGTGCATTAGTTTTGTTTGTACAAAATCTTCTTTAGCTATATGATTTTGAATAAATCATTTAATATCTTATCTGCCTCAGTTTCTTGTAAAATGGATGTAATAACAGCATCTGCTTCTCAGGGTTGTGAGGATCAAACAAGATAATATTCAAAATTATTTTAGCATAATAACTGGTATATAGTAAATGTTTATTTGCTTCCTCTTTCCCCAGTGTACTGCTGTTTAGACCTGTAAGGTCTCACAAGCAATATGCAATCATTGTTTTAATATAGATCTTATTCCTTTTGCATAAACAAAATGAACAAAGCATTGTATTCAGTCAATCCTCACTTGTGTGGTCAACTTCATATTGCTGCACTCAAGTGAGGAGAACCAACTGAAATGTAGCAGAAAAGAGAGGAGGACAGAGTATATCAGTGGGGGAGGGGATTGTGAATTTGTCCATCTCATCTGAGATCACAAAGAGGCAATCAGTATTGGAACAACTCAATAACCACAAATGGAGTACTATACACAAGGGTGTCAAACTCAAATACAAACAAATTCCTGGGATTTCATATTAACTTAGAAAACCACAAACTAATATTATTTATACTATATCGTATTTTTTAAAATTTCCAATTACATTTTAATCTGATTTGAATCTCATTCTGGAGTTTTCCTGCATGCATATGGCTTATAGGCCATGAGTTTGACATCTCTGTTGGATTGCCTTCTAACTAATCCCACTCATGGTGCCAGAAGGCAGCTGGTGCTACATAGTGCATATCCTCTATAATCTTGAAAGCTTTGATAAGATCTTTGGACACATGGTAAAGAGCATGCTCTAGATTTACTAAAGATCAGATTTTACTGGTCTGAGATGGCTGAAAATGTCATCAAGAAGTGTGAGACATATTTATTGTGTACATAGAAAACCACTGGCAAGTCATTCTACATACACCAGCAAACTTTTGGAATTTATATACATTGACTTCCTCTCTCTGGAAGAAGATAGGTTTCACATGGCATACCCAACCAAGAGCCAGGAAGTTTCAATGGTTGCTAAAGAGATGTGGGAAAATTATTTCTCAGTGTGTAGACTTCCTGCCAGAGTCCATTTGGACAAAATCATATATATACTGCTGACAGAAATGTAAGCACTGACTGGCATCATTGAGCCTAGAACTATACCTTCCTACCTTCAAGAGGACCCCTAACCTATTACATCCTCAATGTTTCAAACACATAGCAGACAAAGACCAGAATAAAAATTTCAATGGAGTCAACAGGTGGTTTCCAAGTATTTCTGCGCAACTCTACTAGGGATGATGGCACCCCTTCAGTATTCACCAACTTGTTGACTTGCATTTTGAAGTCTCTGGGGTGGATAGACTTGAGATAGTTATTCGTCCTATCCCTCAGCAGAAAGAAGCTAAAAGAAAATCTCAATCATTATTTATTAACATAGCAACTCAAGAGAGTGCTGACAGAAAGATAGTATGATATTCTAGTTCATTGTCAAATTGTACTAAGAAATCTTGATGTTCAAGAGATAACAAATTAAAAACTTACTCTTTATTTTGATGTGTAGAGACTGGGCAGTTTGCCTATTTACAAAATAGCCTCAGGACTGACAAAGCCTTTGTAAAAAATGGTCCATTTTGTGTACTTTACAACAGCTAGTTCAAAAAAAATAAGAAAAATTCAGAGGCAAAACCAATTTTGCCTACAATTTCAGCTGTCGCTACCTGTTCGGCATAGACACACCAAAGAAACCCTGATAGCTAAATTGGGCCTTCCATAAAGTCAGGTTTAGGTATATGGTATTATAATTCTGATGAAAGGCATGACTAGCCTGTATCATCACCTAGATCAGATTTAAGGGCAGAAAGGTCAGCAGGTTAAACTTGAGCTAAGTTTATTTAACCAGTAACTAGTCAGTTGGTCTAATGGTTAGTAATGCTATTCACTCATGGAATATGTGCCTCAGTATTTGAACAAACCCCTTAATGGAGGGGATAATTGCTATATATTTTGAAGTTGAATCTGTTTCATTTACTCATTCATGTTTATTTGAGTTTGTCCTAGGATCATGCATGCATTGACTGTATGTATAGTAATCATATTTAATTTTCTTATTTGCTTATCTGTATATACATACATATTTTGTTATTTTATAATTTTTATTGTTTTATTCTTGATTTGCTGCTTATACATGTTTAACAATGAAGGGAATAAACATTTATTAAATGCCTACTATGTGCCAGGCACTATACAAAATGCTTGCTTTATAAATATCATTTCTTCTGATCCTCATATCTCTGGAAGGTAAGTACTATTGTTAAACAAATTTTACATTTCTGAAAATTAGGGCAGATAGAGTTTAGGTGACTTGCCCAGCATTCCACAATTAGTAAATATCTGAAGTCAGCTCTCCCTGACTCCAGTCTCAGTGCTCTATTCAGTGGTCTGCCTGGTTACCTTGTTTATATTTTAAAAATATCATGTGTGTCTGTGAAATAGGCTTAGAACCTGTTCTATGTGTCCATGTGCCATATATGCAGCTATGTTTTCTGTTTTGCTATGTCTACTGCATGCATTGTTGATGTATGTTTTCTATTAAAGTATGCCAATGTGATTACCTTGGGTTCTGGGTTAATCTTTCCTTTTCTGTTAACTGTGGATGCTCTTTTGATGCTGTGATATGTGATAGAAGATGCCACATGTGCTGCTGCTGATTTTGTAGGGAATCAAAAAGATCCTAACTCCAGAAAGAAGTGCACTGTGCTCCTTCTTATTCATCCTTTTGCCTACTAAGCTAGAAAATAGTTGTGATTGGGGCCTGAAAAACAGGATAGAATTCATCAGCATATTCTGATCCAAAAAATATTACTGGGTGCTATGACTGTTCAGGGAAATGATGGGTCCATTATCCCACTCTCTACCCTCAATTATAAAGGAAAAGAGAGTTAAAGTTGAGCAAGAAAGAAGAAACAAATGATGTTCTTAAGAAAGACAATATATAACCCAGGATCTAGCAGCGTCCACATTAAAAGAACAAAGGGCCTGGAACATGATATTCCAAAAGGCTAAGGAACTTGGTATGCAGCCAAGAATAACTTACCCAGCAAGAATGAGCATCGTTTTCCAGGGAAGAAGATGGACATTTAATGAAATAAATGAATTCCATTTATTTTTGATGAAAAAAACAGACCTACATAAAAGGTTTGATCTTCAAATACAGAACTCAAGAGATTTCTAAAAAGGTAAAAAGAAATCTTGATAACTATACTTCTGCCAAAAAAATATGTAAATAACATATGTACAATTTGTCTTAGAAACTAGAGGTGGAAAGGAAATTATATCATAAAGTGTAAAGTGGTGGTACTACATCTCATGAAGAGGCAAAGGTAACCTATTATATCTGAGAGAAAGACAGGAGGGAGATGAACATAGTGTGTATCAATAGACATATTCGATTTATGGTGAAACTTCTTCCACTTCATTGAAAAGTGAGAGGGAAGGAGTAAGCTAAGGGGAAGGGAATACAGAAATTTTGAGGAAAAGGGGTAAAATAAGGGGAGGATCTTTAAGGTGGGGGAGGGATCCTAAAAAGGGAGGGCTGTGAAAAGCAAGTGGTGTTGTGTTCACCAGTTTAATACGGGGTAGGGGGGTAAGAGGGAAGGAAAGGGGAAAAGCATAAGCAGGGGTTAATAGGATGGCAAGCAATATAGAATAAGTCCTTTTAACCATAAATGTGAATGGGGTAAACTGCCTCATAAAGAGGAAGCAGTTAGCAGACTGGATTAAAAGTCAGAATCCTACTATATGTTGTTTACAGGAAACACACCTGAAACAGGGTGAGACACACAAACTAAAAGTAAAAGGGTGGAGCAGAATCTATTATGCTTCAGGCAAAACCAAAAAAGCAGGAGTAGCCATCCTCATCTCAGATCAAGCAAAAACAAAAATTGATCTAATTAAACAAGAGAAGGAAGGGCATTATATCCTGCTAAAGGGCAGCATCAATAATGAAACAGTAGCAATATTAAACATATATGCACCAAGTGGTGCAGCATCTAAATTCTTAAAAGAGAAATTAAGAGAGCTGCAACAGGAAATAGATAGCAAAACTATAATAGTGTGAGATCTCAACCTTGCACTCTCAGAATTAGATAAATCAAACCACAAAATAAATAAGAAAGAAGTCAAAGAGGTAAATAGAATACTAGAAAAGTTTGATATGATAGATCTTTGGCGAAAGCTAAATGGAGACAGAAAGGAGTATGCTTTCTTCTCAGCAGTTCATGGAACCTATACAAAAATTGATCATATACTAGGGCATAAAAACCTCAAAATCAAATGCAGTAAGGCAGAAATAGTAAATGCATCCTTTTCAGACCACAATGCAATCAAAATTACATTCAATAAAAAGCCAGGGGAAAATAGACCAAAAAATAATTGGAAACTAAATAATCTTATACTAAAGAATGATTGGGTAAAACAGCAAATCATAGACAAAATTAATAACTTCACCCAAGAAAATGACAATAGTGAGACATCATACCAAAATGTGTGGGATACAGCCAAAGCAGTAATAAGGGGAAGTTTTATATCTCTACAGGCCTACTTGCATAAAATAGAGAAAGAGAGGGCCAACGAATTGGGCTTACAACTAAAATTGCTAGCAAAGGAACAAATTAAAAAACCCCAGACAAACACAAAACTTGAAATTCAAAAAATAAAAGGTGAGATTAATAAAATTGAAAGTAAAAAAACTATTGAATTAATTAATAAAACTAAGAGTTGGTTCTAAGAAAAAAACAACAAAATAGACAAACCCTTAGTAAACCTGAAGGAAAGAGAAAAAGCAAATTGTTAGTCTTGAAAATGAAAAGGGTGAACTCACCACTAATGAAGAGGAAATTAGAACAATAGTTAGGAGCTACTTTGCTCAACTTTATGCCGATAAATTTGTTAACTTAAATGAAATGGAAGAATACCTTCAAAAATATAGCTTGCCCAGATTAACAGAGGAAGAAGTAAGTAGTCTAAATAGTCCCATCTCAGAAAAAGTAATAGAACAAGCTATTAACCAACTTCCTAAGAAAAAGTCCCCAGGACCAGATGGATTTACAGGTGAATTCTACCAAACATTTAAAGAGCAACTAACTCCAATGCTATGTAAACTATTTGAAAAAATAGGGATTGAAAGAGTCCTACCAAATTCCTTCTATGACACAGACATGGTACTGATACCTAAACCAGGTAGATCAAAAACTGAGAAAGAAAACTATAGACCAATTTCCTTAATGAATATTGATGCTAAAATCTTTTTTTTTTTCTTTTCTTTTTTTTTTTTTAATTTATTTATTTATTTATTTATTTATTTTTTTATTATTTATATATATATATATATATTTTATATTATCCCTTGTATTCATTTTTCCAAATTACCCCCCCTCCCTCTATTCCCTCCCCCCGACGACAGGCAATACCATACATTTTACATGTGTTACAATATAGTCTAGGTACAATATATGTGTGCGAATATCATTTTCTTGTTGCACAATAAACATTAGAATCCGAAGGTACATGCAACCTGGGCAGACAGATATTAGTGCTAACAATTTTCATTCCCCTCCCAGTGTTTCTTCTCTGGGTGCAGCTACCCCTGTCCATCATTGATCAACTGGAAGTGAGTTGGATCTTCTTTATGTTGAAGATTTCCACTTCCATCAGAATACATCCCCATACAGTATTGTTGTTGAAGTGTACAGTGATCTTCTGGTTCTGCTCATTTCACTCAGCATCAGTTGATTTAAGTCTCTCCAGGCCTCTCTATATTCCTCCTGCTGGTCATTTCTTACCGAGCAATAATATTCCATAACCTTCATATACCACAATTTACCCAACCATTCTCCAACTGATGGACATCCATTCATCTTCCAGTTTCTAGCTACAACAAAAAGAGCTGCCACAAACATTTTGGCACATATATGTCTCTTTCCGCTCTTTAGTATTTCTTTGGGATATAATCCCAGTAGTAGCGCTGCTGGGTCAAAGGGTATGCACAGTTTGATAACTTTTTGGGCATAATTCCAGATTGCTCTCCAGAATGGCTGGATTCTTTCACAACTCCACCAGCAATGTATTAGTGTCCCAATTTCCCCACATCCCCTCCAACATTTGTCATTATTTGTTCCTGTCATCTTAGCCAATCTGACAGGTGTGTAGTGGTATCTCAGAGTGGTCTTAATTTGCATTTCTCTGATCAGTAGTGATTTGGAACACTCTTTCATGTGAGTGGATATAGTTTCAATTTCTTCCTCTGAGAATTGTCTGTTCATATCCTTTGACCATTTATCAATTGGAGAATGGTTCGGTTTCTTATAAATTCTGGTCAGTTCTCTATATATTTTGGAAATGAGACCTTTGTCAGAACCTTTGTTTTAAAAATATTTTCCCAATTTGTTACTTCCCTTCTAATCTTGTTTGCATTAGTATTATTTGTACAGAAACTTTTTAGTTTGATGTAATCAAAATCTTCTATTTTGTGATCAATAATGATCTCTAGTTCTCCTCTGGTCATAAATTCCTTCCTCCTCCACAAGTCTGAGAGGTAGATTATCCTCTGTTCCTCTAATCTATTTATTATCTCCCTCTTTATGCCTAAATCATGGACCCATTTTGATCTTATCTTGGTATATGGTGTTAAGTGTGGATCCATATCTAATTTCTGCCATACTAATTTCCAGTTTTCCCAACAGTTTTTTCCGAATAATGAATTTTTATCCCTAATGTTGGTATCTTTGGGTTTGTCAAAGATTAGATTGCTATAGATGTACCCTTTTTTGTCCTTTGTATCTAATCTGTTCCACTGATCTACCGGTCTATTTCGTAGCCAATACCAAATGGTTTTGGTGACTGCTGCTATATAATATAGCTTTAGATCAGGTACACTTAGACCACCTTCCTCTGAGTTTTTTTTCATTAGTTCCCTTGCAATTCTTGACCTTTTATTCTTCCATATGAATTTTGTTGTTATTTTTTCTAGGTCATTAAAATAGTTTCTTGGGAGTCTGATTGGTATAGCACTAAATAAATAGATTAGTTTGGGGAGTATTGTCATCTTTATTATATTCGCTCGGCCTATCCAAGAGCACTGAATGTCTTTCCAATTATTTAAATCTGATTTTATTTTTGTGGCAAGTATTTTGTAATTTTTCTCATATAATTCCTGACTTTTCTTTGGTAGATGGATTCCCAAATATTTTATACTCTCAACATTTGTTTGGAATGGAATTTCTCTTTGTATCTCTTGCTGTTGCATTTTGTTAGTGGTATATAAAAATGCCGAGGATTTATGTGGATTTATTTTGTATCCTGCCACTTTGCTGAAATTTTGAATTATTTCTAGTAGCTTTTTAGCAGAGTCTTTGGGGTTCTCTAAGTATACCATCATGTCATCTGCAAAAAGTGATAGTTTAATTTCCTCATTTCCTACTCTAAATCCTTGAATCTCTTTCTCGGCTCTTATTGCCGAGGCTAGCGTTTCTAGTACTATATTGAATAGTAATGGTGATAGTGGGCAACCTTGTTTCACTCCTGATCTTACTGGGAAAGGTTGCAGTTTATTTCTATTGCATATTATGCTTACTGAAGGTCTTAAATATATGCTCCTGATTATTCTAAGGAATAGTCCATTTATTCCTATACTCTCAAGAGTTTTTAGTAGGAATGGATGTTGGATTTTGTCAAATGCTTTTTCTGCATCTATTGAGATGATCATATGGTTCTTATTAATTTGATTATTAATATGGTCAATTATATTAATAGTTTTCCTAATATTAAACCAGCCCTGCATTCCTGGAATAAATCCTACTTGATCATAGTGTATTATCTTGGAGATGATTTTCTGAAGTCTTTTTGCTAATATCTCATTTAAGATTTTAGCATCAATATTCATTAAGGAGATTGGTCTATAATTTTCTTTCTCAGTTTTCGATCTACCAGGTTTAGGTATCAGTACCATGTCTGTGTCATAAAAGGAGTTTGGTAGGACTCCTTCATCCCCTATTTTTTCAAATAATTTATATAACATTGGGGCTAATTGTTCTTTAAATGTTTGGTAGAATTCACATGTGAATCCATCTGGCCCTGGGGATTTTTTCCTGGGGAGTTGATTAATAGCTTGTTCTATTTCTTTTTCTGAAATGGGACTATTTAAGCAATTTATCTCCTCCTCTGTTAATCTAGGGAGCCTATATTTTTGGAGAAAGTCATCCATTTCACTTAAGTTATCAAATTTATTGGCATAAAGTTGGGCAAAGTAACTCCTTATTATTTCTCTAATTTCCTCTTCATTGGTGGAAAGATCCCCCTTTTCATTTGTAAGACTATCAATTTGATTTTCCTCTTTCTTTTTTTTGATCAAATTTACCAAAGGTTTATCTATTTTATTGGCTTTTTCATAAAACCAACTCTTGGTTTTATTTATTAATTCAATAGTTTTTTTACTTTCAATTTTATTGATTTCTCCTTTTAATTTTTGTATTTCGAGTTTAATTTTTGGTTGGGGGTTTATAATTTGGTCTTTTTCTAGCCTTTTAAGTTGTAAGCCCAATTCGTTAATCTTCTCTTTCTCAATTTTCTTCAAATAAGCCTCTAAAGATATAAAATTTCCCCTTATTACTGCTTTAGCTGCATCCCAAAGATTTTGATATGATGTCTCATCATTATCCTTATCTTGGGTGAAATTGTTAATTGTTTCTATAATTTGCTCTTTCACCCAGTCATTCTTTAAGATGAGATTATTCAGTTTCCAATTACTTTTTGGTCTATTTACCCCTAACTTTTTACTGAATGTAGCTTTTATTGCATTGTGATCTGAGAAGAAGGCATTTATTATTTCTGCCTTCCTACATTTAATTTTGAGATCTTTATGTCCTAATATATGGTCAATTTTTGTATAGGATCCATGAACTGCTGAGAAGAAAGTATATTCCTTCCTATTGCCATTCAGTTTTCTCCAAAGGTCTATCATACCTAGTTTTTCTAATGTTCTATTTACTTTTTTAATTTCTTTCTTGTTTGTTTTGTGGTTTGATTTGTCTAAATCTGAGAGTGCAAGGTTGAGATCTCCCACTATTATAGTTTTACTGTCTATTTCTTCTTGCAGTTCTCTTAACTTTTCCTTTAGAAAGTTAGATGCTATACCACTTGGTGCATATATGTTTAGTGTTGATATGGCTTCATTATTTATGCTACCTTTCAGCAGTATATAGTTTCCTTCCTTATCTTTTTTAACGAGATCTACTTCTGCTTTTGCTTGATCTGAGATAAGGATAGCTACCCCTGCTTTTTTGGCTTTACCTGAAGCATAATAGGCTCTGTTCCAACCTTTTACCTTTACTCTGTATGTATCTCCCTGCTTTAAGTGTGTTTCCTGTAGACAACATATTGTAGGGTTCTGCTTTTTGATCCAATCTGCTATCCGTCTCCGTTTGATGGGATCGTTCATCCCATTTACATTTAGAGTTAAAATTACTAATTCTGTGTTTCCTGCCATCGTATTATCCCCAGATTATACTTTTTTCCCTTGACCCCCCTGATCCCCCTCCCCGATATTTAATTTACAGACCCCCCTTGTGACGCGCAACCCTCCCTCTTTTTTTTAGGATCCCTCCCCCCTCCCTCCAAGTCCCTTCACTTATTCTCCTTTTCCTTTCCCCTTTTCCTCTCCCCCCTTTTAATGAGGTGAGAGAAAATTCTCTGAAAAACAAATATGTTAATTATTTACTCTTTGAGCCTCTTCTGATGAGAGTAAGATTCACACAATGATTCTCCCCCTCACTAAGTTCCCTCAGATATGGTGTATTTTCTATGTCTCTTCCTGGGATGTAGTTTCCCTCTTTTTATCACTCCTTCCCCTTTTTCTGAACCGACCTCCTTCCCTTTACCACACCCCCCTTTTTTTCTTTTATATCAGTAAAATCAAATTATCCTTGAGTATTTTTTATATACCCACAACAGAGTTACAGTTCTCAAGGGTTCTGTGTACCTTTTTCTGTTTCTCTTCAGTCTTGTGGATGTAGATCAAATTTTTTGTTTAAGTCTGGTTTTTTTCTTAGAAACATATAGAATTCCTCTGTTTCATTGAATGACCATCTTCTTCCATGGAAAAAGATGCTAAACTTAGCTGGGTAGTTCATTCTTGGTTGCAGTCCTTGATCTTTTGCCTTTCGGAATATCAGGTTCCAGGCCCTTCTATCTTTTAATGTGGAGGCAGCCAGATCTTGGGTGACCCTTATTGTGGCACCTTGGTATTTAAATTGTTTTTTTCTAGCTGCTTGCAGGATTTTCTCCTTTGTGTGGTAATTCTGCAGCTTAGCCACAATATTCCGTGGTGTTCTTTTTTTAGGGTCTATTTCAGAAGGAGTTCGATGAATTCTTTCCACATCTACTTTCCCTTCTGTTTCTATTATCTCTGGACAGTTCTCTTTGATAATTTCCTGTAAAATAGAATCTAGGCTCTTTTTTTGGTCATAGTTTTCTGGAAGTCCAATAATCCGCAGATTATCTCTCCTAGATCTATTTTCCAGGTCTATAGATTTTCCCAGTAAGTATTTGACGTTGTTCTCCAGCTTCTCATTTTTTTTGTTTTGTTTGACTGATTCTTGGGTTCTCTGTGAATCATTCATTTCTATTTGTTCCATCCTGACTTTTAAGGAGTTATTTTCTTCTTTCACAGTTTTTAGCTCTTTTTGTAAATGCCCAATTTCGTTTTTAAATGAATTATTTTGCTCTATTGAGTTTTTTTCCATTTCCCTAATTTTTTTTTTTAAGAATTATTTTCTTTTTCCAATTCAGAAATTCTATTTTCTTGAGACTTTTTTATCTTTTCCAATTCAGAAATCCTACTTTCCTGTGTTTTTTTAACCTTTTCTAATTCACTAATTTTGTTTCCCTGCATCTCCTGTGAATTCTTTATTTTTTCCAACTCCAATTTCAGGACGTTGTTATTCTCTATCATAACTTCCCTTTCTTTTCCCCATTTTTCTTCGATCTCCCTCAATTTTTTAAGAGCTTCTTCTAGGAGAGAGTTATGTGATGGGGGGCAGGAATCGTTCCCCTTTAGGTTGTTGTCTGTTGATTCTCTGCTGTCAACTTCCTCGGGGTTGGATAACCGCTCTTTCTCTGTGTAGAAGGAATCTATGGTTTTTCTAGCTTTTTTGCTCATACTTAAAAAAATCTTTTGGGGTCTGTCTCTGGGGTAGGAAATTATTTACTTCTTTACCAGCTTCCTCCCAGACCGGATGGATGCAGCGGCTCCTGAGCCTGAGCTAAGAGAGAGCTCTGGGAGAGAGTTCCCCACCCCCTCCCTGGAAGTGCCTCAGAGGTGATTAGCACTACTGTGCTTCGAGGGCGTAGAATAGTGAAGACAGCACGAAGCCCAGCCTATGTGTCCGGGTGGGGAGTGGATGTCTGCAGCAGGTGACGTGAGAAGCCCCTGCGCTCAAACTGGAAGTGTCTGCCAGAAACCGCGGTCCCTAGTTCAAAGGTTCCGCTTCTCTGGGACTTCCTGGAGCTGAGTTCCACTCCCTCCAGCTAAGCTAGGCAGTGTGTGTTGCCTTGGGCCGTATCCACCCACTTGTCAATCTCTTAACTATTCTCAGGTGGTAGCTGAGGCCACACCCCCTGGTGCCGAGTCTGTTGAGTCACCCCCAGGGTCCAGGGAAAATCAAATCTTAGTTTTAAAATATTTTGGCTTTCTCTTCTGAACTGCTAAATAATTAGCAGAGAAGAGCTAACAGCCTGTGCCAGATTCCTTTACCTCAGTGGCTTCTCTGATCCCAGAGCCCTTCCCAGCGCAATGGGCGCAGTGTGCCCCTACCCCACCGTCTGTGCTGGTCTTTCTTATTCCTCCCCTGAGAACTGACCTTTCCTGTTGAAACTCCAGATTCTCTTCAGCTGGTAAGTCGTGCTTCCAGTCCTTGTGGTATCTATCAGTCCTGAGCTAATTTTGAGACTTAATTTATCTAATTGGTTGTGAGGGAGAGAGGACGTTCACTGAGTCGTGTGTTTCTTCTCCGCCATCTTGGCTCCACCCCCCTGATGCTAAAATCTTAAATAAGATATTAGCAAATAGACTTCAGAAAATCATCCCCAAGATAATACACTATGATCAAGTGGGATTTATACCAGGAATGCAGGGCTGGTTTAATATTAGGAAAACTATTAGTATAATTGACCATATTAATAATCAAATTAATAAACACCATATGATCATCTCAATAGATGCAGAAAAAGCATTTGATAAAATCCAACATCCATTCCTACTAAAAACGCTTGAGAATATAGGAATAAATGGACTATTCCTTAAAATAATAAGGAACATATATTTAAAACCTTCAGTAAACATCATATCTAATGGCGATAAACTAGACCCTTTCCCTGTAAGATCAGGAGTGAAACAAGGTTGCCCCCTATCACCATTACTTTTCAATATAGTACTAGAAACTCTACCCTCGGCAATAAGAGCCGAGAAAGAGATTCAAGGAATTAGAGTAGGAAATGAGGAAATCAAATTATCACTTTTCGCAGATGACATGATGGTATACATAGAGAACCCCAAAGACTCTGCTAAAAAGCTATTAGAAATAATTCAGAATTTTAGCAAAGTTGCAGGATACAAAATAAATCCACATAAATCCTCAGCATTTTTATACATTAACAACACAACCCAACAGCAAGAAATACAAAGAGAAATTCCATTCAAAATAATGGTCGATAGTATAAAATATTTGGGAATATATCTACCAAAGGAGAGTCAGGAATTATATGAGCAAAATTACAAAACACTTGCCACAAAAATAAAGTCAGATTTAAATAACTGGAAAGACATTGAGTGCTCTTGGATAGGCCGAGCGAATATAATTAAGATGACAATACTCCCCAAACTAATCTATTTATTTAGTGCTATACCAATCAGACTTCCAAGAAACTATTTAAATAACCTAGAAACAATAACAACAGAATTCATATGGAACAACAAAAGGTCGAGAATCTCAAGGGAAGTAATGAAAAAAAAAATTAAGTGAAGATGGTCTAGTTGTACCTGATCTAGAACTATATTATAAAGCAACAGTCACCAAAACCATCTGGTATTGGCTAAGAAATAGACTAGTTGATCAGTGGCATAGGTTAGGTTCACAGGCCAAGATAGTGAATAAAAATAGCAATCTAGTGTTTGACAAACCCAAAGATCCCAAATTTTGGGATAAGAATTCATTATTTGACAAAAACTGCTGGGAAAACTGGAAATTAGTATGGCAGTAACTAGGCATGGACCCGCATTTAATACCACATACTAAATTTAGATCAAAATGGGTCCAAGATTTAGGCATAAAGAACGAAATCATAAATAAATTGGAGGAACATGGGATGGTTTACCTCTCAGACTTGTGGAGGAGGAAGGAGTTTGTGTCCAAGGGAGAACTAGAGACCATTATTGATCACAAAATAGAAAATTTTGATTATACCAAATTAACAAGTTTCTGCACAAACAAAACTAATGCAAACAAGATTAGAAGGGAAGTAACAAATTGGGAAAACATTTTTACAGTTAAAGGTTCTGATAAAGGCCTCATCTCCAAAATATACAGAGAATTGACTTTAATTTATAAGAAATCAAGCCATTCTCCAATTGATAAATGGTCAAAGGATATGAACAGACAATTTTCAGATGATGAAATTAAAACTATTTCCGCTCATATGAAAGTGTTCCAAATCACTATTGATCAGAGAAATGCAAATTAAGACAACTCTGAGATATCATTACACACCTGTCAGATTGGCTAAGATGACAGGAACAAATAATGATGAATGTTGGAGGGGCTTGGGGAAAAATGGGACACTGATGCGTTGTTGGTGGAGTTGTGAAAGAATCCAACCATTCTGGATAGCAATCTGGAATTATGCCCAAAAAGTTATCAAAATGTGCATACCCTTTGACCCAGCCATACTACTACTGGTCTTATATCCCAAGGAAATACTAAAGAAGGGAAAGGGACCTGTATGTGCCAAAATGTTTGTGGCAGCCCTTTTCATAGTGGCTAGAAGCTGGAAGTTGAATGGATGCCCATCAATTGGAGAATGGTTGGATAAATTATTGTATATGAATGTTATGGAATATTATTGTTCTGTAAGAAATGACCAACAGGAGAAATACAGAGAGGCTTGGAGAGACTTACATCAACTGATGCTAAGTGAAACGAGCAGAACCAGAAGATCATTATACACTTCAACAATGATACTGTACAAGGATGTATGCTGATGGAAGTGGATATCTTCAACATAGAGAGGAGCTAATCCAATTCCAATTGATTAATGATGGACAAAATCAGCTACATCCAGAAAAGGAACACTGGGAAATGAGTGTAAACTGTTATTTTTACCTTCTGAATCCAATTCTTCCTATGCAACAAGAAATTCGGTCCTACACACATATATTGTATCTAGAATATACAGTAATATATTTAACATGTATAAGACTGCCTGCCATCTGGGGGAGGGGGTTGGGGGAGGAAAGGAAAAAATCTGAATAGAAGTAAGTGCAAGGGATAATGTTGTAAAAAATTACCCATGCATATGTACTGTCAAAAAAAAGTTATAATTATAAAATAAAATAAAAATTAAATTAAAAAAAAAGAAAGATAATATTCTTCTATAAAAATGTTCATCCCATTATCATCTTCACAATCATGTAGATTGTTTTCATGTTTCTGTGTATTTGATAGCATTAGCTAATGCAAATTTTCTGATGATTTCCTAAATTCTTCACAGTTATTTTGTATGGGTCAATGTGATATTCTGTTTCTCTAAAATATAATTGTTCTTTTGGATCAGGTTTCCTGGGGAGCTTCTGGAGCCAGTCTTAGTTTCAGTTCAGTTCATTAATCCCAAAAATGCAGCCAGGGGTTAAAGTCTTTTACTATCTCTTTCCAAATCTTATATCCAGATTCTTTATTTTCTCCTACAATTTTTGTCTCCTTCACTTGGGCTCTCTCCTTGGTTCCCAAGAGCTCTTGTCCTAGTGTCTCCAGCCAGCACAAACGTTGAAGTGGGAATGACATCTTGATTCCTCCTCCCTGAATCCTGGCTCCTCATATCTTCCCAGAGAATGCCTTGTGGGTACTCCCTGGGCTTGTGAGAGCTCCTTAAAAGTATTCTTTCTTAAAGGTGTGAAAGGTATGAACTCTGAACTAGAGATTACTTAAGTATCATGCTAAATTAGATAATTATATACATTTCAATGACTTAGCACCAAAGTAAGAATCCTAACAGGTCAATAAAATTTAATTACATTCAAGAACAACCATTTATTTAATTGTTTACCTGTTAATAGACAATTATTTCATTTCTAAATCTTGGAAAAATACTGCTATCTATATCTAATCTACATCTATATTTATATATCTATATCTATCTATCTATTTCAGATGAATGGGACTATTATTTCTATCTCTGACCTCATTGATCTATATGCCTTGTTATTGTTGACATTTAGTTATTTTCCAATTGTATCTGATTCTTCATGATTCTTTTTTAGAATTTTCTTCATAAAGATATTGTAATGGTTTACCATTTCCTTTTTCAGTCCATTTAAAAAATGAGGAAACTGAGGAACATAAGGTTAAGGATTTGTCCAATTATATACTTAGGAAATGACTAAGGCCATATTTGTCCTCAGGAAGAGGAGTCTTCCTTAGTTCAGGCCCTAGTATTCTATCTACCTGCTATCAAATAACTTCCCCATGCACTTAAAAAAACAATGAGGAAAATAAGGCACAGAAAAATTAAATGACTTACCTGTAGCAAGTAAGTGTTTGAAACAGAATTTAAATCCACATTTCTCCTGACTCTAAGCCCAGTTCCCTATGCATTATACTGTGCTACTTCTTTTATATATGTCATTTTGAGATCTAAGTTGATCAAAGCAGTTCCCTGCTTATCCACATTTAGATGATCTTCCTCATGGGCATCAATTGTACTTGTGTTTCCAGAAATTTCATTCCTTCTGAAATGACTTTCCTTATAAAATTCATAGGCATAGGATCTTACCTATTGTTTCTTTCAGTTCTTTATATTTGCACTCTGAAAATGAAGGATGAATGATCAGACTGTCTGGCTTTGTTCTCTTTCTGTATCACAGTTCTATTATAGAAAGATTACTTGACTTAGAAATCCTTTCATTTCTACTTAGCCTTTTTAGTGGTCATAGCAACTTGTCTTCTCTGTGTGACCATGACCAAGTTACATTCCTTCTCTGGGCCTCAGTTTCTTTAACTGAAAATGATAGCTCTAGCCTAGATGATCTTTTCTCTTTTGTTTCTAATTTCCATTATTCCCTTAAGATATCACTGGTCTAAATAGGCAACAGGATAAGACTAGGATATTAGTTATATATCAATCAATTAAACAACTATTAAGCAACTGCTATAAATCTTGCTGGGTGCTGAAGATGCAAATATAAAAATAGATCAATCCCTATTTGTAAGAATCTTACATTTGAAGAGGAAAGGTAAGTATATATGAACATATACATACTATATGAGAGACATACTGACCTAGATTCTATATATATCTATATATCTACATATATATCTACATACATATATAGCTATTATTATTATTATGTTATTAATTGCATCATTGCATCATAAATGAAAATCATTTAACCTCTGCTTTTCTCATTTTTTTCAAATGTAAGATGATAATAATGATAGCATCTACCTCTCAAGATTGTAGCAAGGATACAATGAAATGGTATTTCTAAAACACTTGACATAGTAATCTGGCACATAGTAGGTGCCTTATAAGTACTTATTATTATTATTATTATTATTATTATATACTAGATACATAACTAAAAGACTAAAAGATTAGAAACTCTAGGTCTACATTTTTTGTTGTGCATAGATACAGAAGGATCTTGACTCTCCCTGCATTCCTCTCATTTCATCTGAGACTACTTAATGTCATTTTCTTTCTAGAACTCAGTCCAGTTAAAAAGGCCCTAGTACCAATTTTCCCAAAATAGAAGATATAGAAGTATGATGTATACATGGCATTCCCTCTGGGCTTATTTTCCTAAGCCTCATTCTAATGGGCCCCAGAAGATGGATGTCTATCACTCCTTTTATAAGGCTAATCCTAAGTATAACTAGAGTTTCCTGTCTTGGCACTCATGAACCTCCACCAGTATACTCTTCATTGATTATCAGTCAGAGTTAATTAACTTTTAGAAAGGATAATTACTAAGCTTATTTAGCAAGGATATTTGTTTAAGAAACATCTCTCTTCTTACTTCTTTGTTAAGTGAGGATAATACTCTCCTTTTGTATACATAATGACCCTACAGAAAGTAGGTTCAAATTTAGTGATAAAAATTTAAATATGCCTCCTGATTACTGGCAGTTCCCTTTCTCCCTTCATGGAGTATTCATGAAATTTCTTTGAGGTGTAACTGTCTTCTGGATTCTAAGGGTCAGTGCCCTTTTGTAGAGTCCTGAAATGCCTTTCCTTGTCTTTTCCTTTCTATCTTGCCCTCAATGTCTCTCCTGATTGAAATCTCCTGATTGAAACACTACTATCATCTGTTGCTGCTCTGGGGATTCTGCTTCTGATTCTGTTGAGAATTTTAGATCTTCCAAATTTTAAAAGTTCAAAAATATATCATCTGCTGAGTAATACTCACTCTTTCCCTCTCTCCTTACCCTCCAAGGGCAAGTCCCTCTCAAGAACTATTCATCACTGAGTTTGTCTACCATCAGACTAGCCTATTTCTGGAATACTCATTTCTGAATGAGTTTATAGTGTTACCCATAAGACTAGAGATAGGTCTGATTACTTTAACATCACTTATAGTCTTTTACTCAATGATCAAAGCACTTTCCTCCTCCCAAATTGACAATGGAAGCCACTTAGTATATACTTAATTATTAATCAGTTCAATCCAGATATTTGTATTTTGTCAAGTCATCAGTTGGGGAAGGATTGCAAACCCACAGGTATTTGTCTCTATTCCTCAGAAATTTAATCCCGAAGTGAATCTTGTTACTGATCCTACCGTAGCCTTCTTTCTCTATTCCCAGACTTGGTTTGTATTGAAGAAAACACTATCCTTTCAGTTAGTTTAGCCATATGAACTCAGAATAATCTCTTCATCTTTCTTCTTCCTCACATGCCATTGACAATCTGTTGTCAAATCCTATTGACTATAGTTCAAAATATCTCTATAAACAATTTAATCTTATTTTATCATACTGTCAATGTTATAGCCCCAGGTCTTAATCATCTCTGGCCTGGAGAATTATAACAACTTCCTAGACATATGTTCTATCACTGTGTCCCTTTCATCCTCACTCTCTAAGAAAACAAATAAAACAAAACAAAGACCAAGCTCTTAATCTTTGCTTTCCAAGGTCACAGCTTGGATAATCTAATAAATAGATCTGTACAAAAGTGTTTTTAAAAAAAGGCAGTTAAAGATTCCATTTGGAAGGGTTGCAACACAATTAATTGAACAGAATGAATTCTTATCTGAAAGTTCAGGCATCAGACTTGGATGAAGGAAAAGGTGTGTGTGTGTGTGTGTGTGTGTGTGTGTGTGTGTGTGTGTAAAGAAAGAGATAGAAGAAAAGACAGAGACACAGAGACAGAGATAGATACAAAGATAGAGAGACAGAGACAGAAATAAGTACAGAGACAAAGAGACAGAGAGACAAAGAGATACAGAAAGACAGAGAAAGAGAGAGTCATCGAAAGAAGACAGAGAGAAGAGAAAGATGGGGAGTCAGTAGGAGAGATATATAAAGATATAGCATGGTGACATGGGCAGTTAGCCCACACTTATCTGTCTGATCTGGTGTGGTTCAATCACTGATGCAAAAATTCTGCATGGTAGCCCTGATTTCTCATTGATCTCAGAGCAAGTCAATCTCAAACTATCTCCTTAGCAAAGGTAATTAAACTTAATAAATAAACATTCTATTAAGTGCCACCAATGTACTAGGCATAATGATAGGGTCTAGGACTTAAAGCATTTTTTTAAAAAAAGAGGACTTAAAATTGGGTCTATATTAAGTTCTCGTTACTTATATTTATGTGATCTCAGTGGGCCTCAGTTTCCTTCTCTAGAAAATGAAGACATTAGACTCCAGTTATTTCAAAGGTCCCCTCCCAGCTCTGAAACTATGAGACTATAAATAGTAATTCTCTCCTCCTTGTAGACATAAACATAAGATTTACATCACTATCTCCCATTTGAGATACATAGGGCCTAATAGACTAATATATGTGATAAATGGCCCTTCATGAATACCTCATGAGGGATGTTTTCTAATTCTAGGTGTTTACAGCCTCATGTAGACAAAAGCAATACAAATTTCTAGTCCTTTTATTCTCCAGAGTTTCTTTGGTCTGTTTCCCATTATGGAAAATGGTAAAAGCAATAGGAGGTGATCAAGAAGAGAAGGCAAGTGGCTATGAAAAGATCTGGGAAAATCTATCTTCAGGAGCCAAGATTCATAAAAGTTGGCATTGTACACCACTCTCATTTGCAAAGTGCTTTCAAAAGAGTCCTGAGACCATACATTTAGAACATGAAGGGACCTTAGAGGTCATCTAGTTCACTCATCTGATTTTAGATATGAGGAAACTGAGGGTCCATAAAGCACCTAGAGGCAAGAAGCCGTAGATTTGAGATTTAAATCTAGATTCTCTCATTACAGATCTAGAAGTCTAATTACATGATCACAATTGGTCCTTACAACAACTATAAAACTAGATAATACTAACTACTAGTTTCTGTATCCTTATTTAAGAAATCAGTATTAATAGGACTAAGGACTACAAGGCTACGAGGATAAAAAATAAAGCATCAAATGGAAAATTTGAAGATGAGTTTCTTCTGATTCTAAGTCCAGTGTTCTTGCCTCTTTAGCATGCTGACCTTATAATGCTATGTCCCTAATGGTCTTCATCTTCTTCTGAAAAAAAGATATTCTCTTACTGTGAGAAGAGCTTATGGGTGCCAAAGTACAAATGACAGCATGATTAGTTCCAGATGTGACTATTATACTTGTAAAGGAAAGTGATTAATCAAAAATGACCAAAATCACAATTTTTAAGTGCTTTGTATTTTTGAAAGCACTTTTCTTCCAAGAATTTAATACTTTAGCAGCATTGATTTCTTTAAGGAAAAAAAAAGGCCTTGCAAAGACACATTTAGATACTTGAGGACACATGGGAGTATTATGTATGGAACTGCTTCACGGTGAGAATACATATATAAAGTTGACCATTGAATAGGAACTCCCAGAGGCCAGAGTAGGACTCAGGTTGTTTTTCATTCTGATGAAAGTCTAAATAACTATCTAAAAAGAGGTAACATGTAATAATGTGTCAGAAGTGTTGGTATACAATTGTCTTTTAAATTCATTAAACTTGTCCTGAGCAACTACTATGTGCAAGGCACTCTTCTGGGAATTATGAATATACAAACAAAAAATGATACTCATTCTTCATTTGAAAAATGAGATAGTTGTATTCAATGATTCTTAAGATACCTTCAAGCTTGGGATCTTGTGATTTTTAAAAGAATTTTAAAAGGAAAATGACAGACATTTTAGGAGGTAATAAGTAATGTGGGATGCTTTAAACCTTCATAATGTAGGAGAGAAGACATCTTGTTTATATTCATCACACAAGACAACTCACCATAAAGTATCAATTAAAAGTGAAATCTTAATAACTGTTGATGTTTTTTGGCACCATATTACAAAGAGTTACTGGAAAACAGCATTTTTTTTAAATGATGCATTTGAAATCATATAGGTCACTTCACGGTGTAGAGAAGGCTAGCCTGGAACTTCTTCAAATGGTCATAAATGCACTTGGAGCCTATAAAATGAATGATTCCCTAGGGCAAAAATCATTGCTCCCTTTTAATGTTTTCTCCATGGCCAAAGTACTTCTGGCTTAGGAAACACTTTGATAATATAACCATCTCTATTTCTGCCACTACCTGTATATTATATTTACTGATACCAGACCATATGTGAGACTTTCTTTCTGGAACATCTTGTTACAAATTTTGAGGCACATAAAATATGTTAGGAAGAAAGAGTTAGGGCCAGGATTTCATATCAGTTTTTGCTCACCTCCCTAATAAAGTAATGTCCTAATGAGGTTAATGGAAGCTATCTGGGAGGGGCAAATAGCTAAGGTTTTGGACCAGTTAGTTTAACATTTAGAAGACACAAATTTAATAAATAACCAAATCCACAAAAATGTGGAGGCAGCAGGTATGAGATCACCTATGATAAGGAGTTAGAAAGCTGGAATAACTAACGATCTTACTTCCATGCTAAAGAGAAAAACAGGGATAACCATAGCAGCAGCATCTGTATCTTTAAACTTCCTTCTTATGGAAACTCTCAGTACCTGGGGACATTGTGAGGGTAGTAGACAGCAACATCCTCCCTTCTCCAAGTCTCTACCACATAGAGTAAACCCTATGGCTTGTATATAACCTATAAGTGTATCATATTCCTATTAATATAAGAAAAGAGCATCAGGCTTACTTCTCCCCCTCCTCTTCCATTCTATGTTCTTTTTTTTAGGATCTCTGAATCAACCCAGCAGAATCTACTTTGCTCTTACCAAGAAATAATAAAGAATTTAAGGAATAACTATCCTTAGTAGGGCATGACTCTCTCATTCTTGTATTCTAGTGGCATATTTTCTGTCTCTTGATTCAGATTCAATTTGGGAGCAAAATTCTGGTTGTTGAAACCCTGCACTGAGCTCCTCATGTGGAATGTTGGTTATAGATTTTATTGATAGTAATTCACTTTAAGATTTATAAAGTATTTTGTTCCTTTAACATTTTAGTCCAAGAGGTAAGGCATAACCATTTTATACTATTGGAAGAGCTGCATTTGCTTCAGGAATTTAATTTATTTTCCCTGCTCTCAAAAGACTGACTTAGAGCAATAGGTGGAATTTACATAGTTGGCCTAACAACTCATAAAGCACTGCATTAATGTGCCTATCTTCTTCAACATTTACATGTATCTTTTGTTATCTTTGCCTATGACATGGGTATGAAGTGAAATCTTGTTTAATTTATTTTTCTTATTTTTGATAATTTGGATCATTCTTTTTCACAGAATCATCAAAAGTTTACACTTCTCTTGAAAATGACTTGTTTATATCTTTTGACCATTTGCCTATTACTTACTCCTCTTATTTTTAATTATTTTCAGCATAACCAATTGAGACAATGGAGATGGAGAAAGGATGAAAGAGAAATAGCAAATATACCAGAGGATTTGCATAAAGGAGTATCTAAAATAAGTTTAGAAACTTTTGAGCTACTTACTTTTGTGCCAACTTGTTAAATAAATGGAAAGCCAGGCTAAAGACAGCAAAACAATTCACATTTCCATAGTGCTTTAGAGTTTACAACACAGTTTCCCTGCAATACCTTGGTGAGATAGTTCATGCAAGTTTCCATTTTGTAGAAGAGAAAATTGAATCCCACAGAAATTAAATAACTAGGTAGTTATGGAAGATCTAGGGGGGAAATGGAGTTAGAATTAAAACTCAGGCTTCTTAAACATAGAATTAGCCCTCTTACTCATCTCAAAATGATGCTTTATATGATTTTATCTCAAAAATAATAGGATGCCATTGAAAAATTTTGAGCTGGACAATGGTAACGATGATCTAACAGACCTACAGCATGGTGCTTAACTTCTTTATGACACTTTATGACACATTGACCTTAAATTCAAGAAGAACTAGGTGCAAGTCATGGCTCTGATGTGTATTGCTTACATAACTCTGAGTAAAATATGTAAGTCCTTAATGCTCTAGAAAATTTTCTAGGACTATGTGTTGCAGAGAAGATGTCAACTTACACTGAGTTATCAAACTAATTTTTAGGATTTTGTTGTATCAAGGAAATTACTGTCCAAGCCTTATATTTATACATTAATGAATCACTTTCAAAATATTATTTTACTTATGTCTGTTATTTTTATATCACAGTTGTTTCCAAATGTATTTTTCCCTGTGTTCTATCCAGGTAGCTACATTTCATGATAAATAATAAATAAAAAGGGGGAAAAATCCAGTTCATCAAAAGTACTCAATACTATTTGGCAATTTATCTATCCTTTATTTCACACTGATAGTCCTTCACCTCAGCAATGAAGGGAACGAAGTGTGTTTTCTCAAGTGTTCTCTTGCACCCATTATAGTTATTACAATTACACAACACTTAGGTTTTTTTTTTTCTTGCTTCTTAAATTCATGTTATTATGGTCATTGTGCTTATAGGGTTTGATTTTTTAAAAAAGAGGTTTGCGTTTTTCACTGCATCAGATCATATAAGTTTTTAATGTTTATATGATTTTTCTTTGCCTTTATGGCAAATTTATTTAAATTTATATGTTGCAATATATTTAAGCAATTCATTAATTGATGGGTATCTATTTTCTTTTCCATTCTCTGCCACCACAAAAAGAACTGCTATGAAAGTTTTGGTGTATATGGGCCCTTTCTTCCTGTCTTTCATCTCATTAATATCATTTCTGTGTGTGCATATTACCACATATACATAAAGACATGTATCACATACACAAGCATATATGTCATGTAAACAAACATGTACACATATGCATATACATACATTTATGTGTATACATATATGTATGCATGCATATAGGTCTCACTATAGAACCTTTGAGTCAAATGTTATAGAGAATTTAGCCACTTTTTTTTAGTACATCCTTTTTTCCCCCCAAGAATTTTCCAGAATGCCAAGTTGGACCAATTCGTAACTCAAATAGAAGTATACAATATTGACATTTTTGTCTTCCCACAGCCTTTTTAACATAATCAATTTTTAGTTTTGACAATTTTGGGGGTATAAGTTTATATCTTTTAGTTGTTTTGATTAGCATTTATCTGTGTTATTAGTGTTTTGGAGAAATCTTTCAAATAATTGTAAACAGTTTACAATTCTTTTTGTGTACCACTTATATCTTCCCTTTGATCCCTTCTCCATTATGGAATGGTTCTTAGTCTTATAATTTGTATTAATTTCTTATGCTGTATATCTTGAAAATCACAGCCTTATCAGAGGCATTTGATGCATTATTTTCCCTCTTTATATAATTTCCCTTCTAATCCTTGAGGAATTGATTTTGTCAGTATATAAGATTTTCAATTTAATAAAATCAAAATGATCAATTTTATCTTTTTGTGATTACTTCCATCTCTGTTTTGTTAAGAATAATAATTGTAAATGGTTCCTTATCTGATCTCTTTTAAGTTTATTTAATGATATGACTTTTTATATTCAGGTCATGTATCCATTTTTAATTTATTATGGCATATGGTAAAATATTTTAGTCTAAACTTAATTTCTGCCAACTTGCTTTCCAGTTTTCTCAGAAGTTCTTGTTGAAAAGAGAGTTTTTTTCCTGAAATAGTTCATATCCTTGGGTTTGTCACACATCAAATTATTGGATTTGTTTCTGATGTTTCCTTATTGAATCTGCTCTACTGTTCTACTTTTCTATTTTTTAACCAGTAACAAAGAGTACAATTTGATATCTGCAAGTGTTAATGTCCCTTTATTTCTACTTTTCTTTCTCATTATATCGCTTGAGATTCAAGACCTTTGCATTCCTTCAACTGAATTTTGCTAATAACTTGCACAACACTAGAAAATATTCTATTATGAGGTTATGTTTATGCAGCCCTTGCTTGGCTTGTAAAGCATTTTCCCCATAAAGACCTTGTGAAGCAGGTAGTCCAAATATCATTAGCTCCATGTTTACAATTAAGAAAATTGAGGCCCAGCAAGGTTAAGAGACTTTTAAAGTCACATTACAAGCAAGTAACTAACTGGTGGAGCAGAAGGTTGACCCCAAGTCTCCCAAAATAATGCTCTTTCCATTGTACCATACCAAGAATAACCCTCCAAACCTTATTTTTTCCTCAAATCCTTCTATACTTAATGAATTTGTTGTCCATTCCTTTACCAATGAAAATAACAAACTAGCCTAAGGTGTTGACTTTTTAAGATTAGTAACTTCTGCATTCAAAGGCTGATGGCAAGCCTGCTCGTCTGTTTGTCTTTTTGCATGCATGCATAGTGAGGAGGAATTCTGTTTTTTTTTTTTTTTTTTTAACTATTTTAACTAATATTCCTAAGAATCAAGGAAAGCTATAATCCAGAAAAATGAATTAGGGTAGCTACCACCCCAAGAGAGATGTTCGAGATGTTCTTCTAATGCAGAAAGCCCTTTTAAAAATTGGCCAATTTGTTTTGGCCCACATTGTCTCCACTGATTATATAATTTTCCTTCACTGGGGACAATGATTATCAGGAATGTGCAGAAGGGCAATAGATTTGAGAGTCAAACTGTTCCTGTCCATTTGGCAGAGATGATCACTCTACATTTTAACAGCTGTTTGGTTTGGTTCAGAAAAAATCTCAAGTTTCTCAAAACTCTGAGTCTAAGATGGATGATCATAATAGAGTGATCCATTTTCCCCATAATAATAATATTACTAACTTCATATCCTACTAATTTTACTAGGAATTGGTCCTCAATTTATGATTTTTTTTTTATAATTGGGAGTTCTTGGGAAAGACATTCCTTATGCCAATTCAGGCTGACACCTTTCCTGTAACTTATGAGAATAATCCAGAACACTTAAAGGTCAGTCATTTGCCTAAGGTCACACACTTAATTTCAGAGATGGGACTTGAACCCATATCTTCTTGGTTTTGAAGGCCACCTCTGAATTAGTAAATTATTTTTAAAAATGGTTATTTTATCTCTTTAGGCAATAATAGGCAGAGCATTAAATATGAAGAATAAAATCAGAACAGTGGCTTAATTTTAGGTTTATTTCTTATTGAATCCCTTTTGACAAGATGAAAAGGATTATTTTCTATGATAATGAGGTTACCATTGCTGCAATTCTTAATGAGTATAATGCTTCCATATTTCAAGAACCTTGTGGGTGTTGCTTCTATTGCTTCAGATTACAGTGTCAGAGATTTCTGTGGCCAAAAAAAATCGTCAATCTATAGCCAACCTAATGAATGTTTTTTAGTAAGGCTGATATTCAAGCACAAGAAATACAGTTTATCAATCAGTCTAGGCTGGAAGTTATTTACTCCTATTTGATACAATCAATCAGAGCTTTAATTCCACTACCATGGAGAGTGAGAACTCAGGTCTTCTTCTACCACCATCATCCAAGGGGAACTTAAGAATAATAATAATATTAAAAATACATCCTATTCATAGAGTTCAATTATATTTCTTACAACATATGTGTCCAATCCTCTGACCCACAAAATTCTAGTCTAGAAAGACAAAAAACAAAATAAACAAAATACAATAGAACACAGATATAGATATGAATATGAGGTTTCTTTTTTCAGTTAATATAGTGCCCACAGGGATCCTTAGGTATGTTTAATACATCCCTCTTTTTTATTTGAATTTGACTTCTCTGTGATGTTTCTGTGAAAGAAGTAGTGTAAGAATGATATGAGCATCCTTCCATATTATAACTAAGAAAACAGACTTGAGGAAAGTGACACAACTATATAACAAGTTAAGAATCAGAGGTTTCCTGACTTAAACTCCAGAACTGTTTCCATCATACTTCCCTAACTCCCTAGTATCTTGATGCACTTTCATTCTTTCTTTCCTATATTCTTTCAAAATTTGATCCTTGGTTATTATGTTTATTGAATTGCTTTGAGAAACATATATGCTCTTTCTCCAGGGAATATTGACTCTCATGCTCTATCTCTTATGGACCTTACTTTTCATTAGGAATGAAAGCTTTAATACAAAGAAATGAATGGCAGCAAGTGAGAGCATCAAGCACTGTGGAAGAAGAAAGTAGTTATAGGATCCCAGATTCTAGGGAGGGTAAGAAGGAATGTCTCCAATTCCATCCCTGAGACCAGTGCTGAGAGACTTTGCTGTGCTTGATTTATTTTTGTTTGTTTCCCTTTTTTGCACCCACAAACAGCCCATCACATACTATCTTGAAAACAAAGCAAATCCCACCATTTTCTCCTTTGCAATAGCTGCTGTCCCATTAATATCTCTGGATTATTTCCAAATCTGGCAGATTCAGTTAGTAAGCCAGATGAGCAGAGCTAAAAAGAAGGAAGGGTTGTCATCAGATTAAAGGCCTCCAAGTATACTTCTCCAACAACCAATTTTAATAATAAGAGTAATAACAGGATGTATTATGTATGTAGCTTCTTGCTATTGTTTTTGAGAAAAAAATAGTTTTTTGCCCTGGTCAACAGTTTGAATTGAAAGTCTTTAAAATAAAATAAAGATGTTTATTTTTGTATATATACATAAATACATGTGTGCACATGTATATGTGAATATAATAATATGTATACATGCACACACATAGGGCAAAAAGAAACAATATTGAAGGAATCAAACCAGCAAAGTTTATATTCTTAGTATTAAACAATTGTGGGAAAGAATAATTCTACTCAGTTACCAAGAAATGAAATATTTCGTTATTAATTAAATTACTCTATTGCCATGACATTGTGGGTACAGGGGAAGGATTTCCCTCTTTGAAAGTTTGAATGTATTATCCATCCCATCATGAACATGGAGTTGGTAAAGAGATAGTCTCTGTAGGTTGTGAATAGTGATAAGCAGGTACCGCCTTGGTTTTCACAGATTTTTTTAGCCTCAGTTTTGAAAGGAACTTCAGAGGCCACCTAGTCTAATTCCTACTTGAGCAAGAATTTAATCATTGTAGTTTTCTAGCCTCTGGGGAACTCACTACCACTAAAGGCTGCCTATCGTACTTTTAGAGAGCTATCATTAATACATTCTAAATGAATATTTTGATTTAAAATTAAAGATTGTACAATTAAAAACATTAGAAGAGAAGTAAATCACATTATTGTCACATCTATGGGTAGGATATATATGATTAACTAAATAAAGGATAGAGGTAATTAAAAAAGATAAAACAAAAAAAAATGATGATATGGAACTAAAAATCTTCTGATCAAACCAAACTAATACACTTTGAATAAGAAGGGAAGTGTTCTAACGAGAAAAAAAAAAAAAAAAAACAACTCTTTTATAATAAGAATTCGATATACACAATATATAATGAATCCCACAATACTTTCAATAAATGAGAACAAAGGAACAAACAGTTCTCAATAGAGGAATCTCAAACTTTTAATAGTCATATGAAAGAATGTTCCAAATAACTAATTATAAGAAATTAAAACAACCCTGAGGTTTTACCTCATACTCTGCAAATTGATAAAGATGACAAAAGATGGAAATAATTAATATTCGAGGGGTTTAAGGAAGACAGGCACACGCTTGAATTGTTGATAAAACTGTGAATCAATACAACATTTTGGAAAGCAATTTGAAATTAGACAAAGAGACCAAGATATCTGTTTCTCAGAGATTCTATTAGTAGGTTTATGCCCCAAGGAAGTCATTAAGACATATACCAAGTATTTATAGTAACAATTTTTACTAGCAAAGAATTGGAAACAAATGAGATGTCTGTGATTGCACAAAGCTTAAACAAACTGTGGTACCTGAATATCATGGATTTTTTTTTTTCAACTGAACCATTTTTTTATTATAACTTTATTTACAAAACATATGCATGGGTAATATTTTTTAACATTGACCTTTGCAAAACCTTGTTTCAACTTTTCCCCTCCTTCACCCATCCCCTCCCCTAGATGGCAGGTAGTCCAATAAATGTTAAATATGTTAAAATATAAATTAAATATACATTGTATGTATGTGTATATATATATATGTGTGTATATATATACAGTTTAAATCAGTTATCTTGCTGAACAAGAAAAACCGTATCTAGAAAGAAAGTTAGAAAAAAAAAACCTGAGAGGGAAAACAAAAATGGAAGCAAACAACAATAGAAAGAGTGGAAATGCTATAATATGGATTATTACTATGCTGAAAGAAATAACATACAATGGCTCTGGAGAAGTATCGAGAAGTCTAAATAAACTAGAAAACTTTGTCAAATTTATAAAAATGTGAATTATTCACCAACAAATAACTTGTCAAATGACAAGAAGAGCATTTTTCTGATAAAGAAATAAATTTATAGTCATATAAATGCTTTAAATCATTATTGATTAGAGAAATGCAAATTAAAACAACTTTGATATTTCATCTCACATCTAACAGATTATTTTAAATGATAGAAGGAAAAAAATGACAAATGTTGGAGGGAAATATGGAAAAATTAGCACACTAATATTCTATTGGTAGAACTATGAATTAATCCAACCATTTTGTAAAACAATCTGAAATTGTGCCCAAAGAGTTATAAAACTGTATATTATTTTGTTCAGCAATAGAACATATTATGTCTGTTTCACAGAATGATTAAGGGAAATGGAAAAGAACTTATAAGTTTTAAAATATTTACACCACCTCTCTTTCTGGTGGCAAAGAATTGGAAACTGAGGGGATATCCATCAATTGGGGAACAGCTAAACAAATTAGGGTATATGATTGTGATAGAATACTATTATGCTGTAAGAAATGATGAGCAGATTGATTTTCAGAAAATTACATGGAAAGATTTGCATGAGATAATGAAAAGTTAAATGAGCAGAACCAAGAAAACATTGTGTAGAATAAAAGCATTATTGTTTGAAGAACTGTAAATTACTAAGTTATTCTGAGGATTATAATTACTCAGGTCAAGTACAAAGGACCTATGAAGAAAGATATTGATAAATAGTAGCATGCATAGCAATAGTTTTACATATATACATTTATATAAACACACACATATATATGCATACATATGTATACACACACACGTATATATAAATAACTGACAAATGGTGGTCTTCTCCAATGTGGGATGGGAAGGAGGAAGGGAGGGAGGCTATTTAAAACTTAAAATGTAACAAAAATAAATTACATTTTTAAAAAATAAATAATAATAATTCACAAAAAATCTACATAAACTAATATAAAGTAAGCAAAGCCAAGAAAACTATATATATATATATATATGCATATATATATATATATATATATATATATAGAGAGAGAGAGAGAGAGAGAGAGAGAGAGAGAGAGAGAGAGAGAGGAAGAGAGAGAACATAATAATGTAAATGATAAAATCAAGCACAAAAAAATTCAAAAGTGAATATTGCAAAAAATAATCATTCTTAAGGAAGAGATATGAAAAGAAAGTACCATTTTATCTTTTTTGCATAGAGGTCTAGGAGTATATTCATATTTTAAGTCTTTTTTGATATTTTGGTCACTTATTGGGGAAGCCTTTTGGGAGAGAGAAAAAGGATAGTGGAGAAAATTATAATGACATAAAAACAAATGACATCAATACAATTTATTTTAGAAAGAATTTACAAAAAAAAAAAAAAAGAAAGAAAATCATTAACAATACATATGTTTAATTCACAGAAGAAAATTTTCCAAAAGTTCAAAAGGACTCAAACACAGAGAACAATTCTGTTACCGTGCTGTTAAACTTAATATAAAAGAGAAAAACTATATAAAACAAATATCCAGTTTTCTATATAATGTTGTGTTACTTTTTGCTGTTGTTATCTTGATGTTGTGACTGTTAATCTTTCTATATGAAAATTCTCCACCATGCCACCATAGCTCAGCTACTACCTGTCCATCCCTTTGTCTCTTTGGTAGGTTCTTTCAAGACTGCATTTTTAGGAAGTACCCAGACCAACCATTCTTAATGCTCTGAGTTTCAATACTACCCCTTATCTGTTTTCTTTCTTTTCCTACTATGGAGAATTTTTTGAAGAAGATTCTAGATCAACCATCCTTTATTCTCCATCTTTCATTCTTGAGATTTTACTCCTATATCTGCAGTGTACCACTCTGATCCTACTTTCTCCACACTTTTTAGATCCCTTTTAGGTCACCTTCCCCTTTTAGAAAGTAAGCTGCTTGAAGTCAAGTATTATGCTTATTTTGCTGGTATTTGTATCCCCGGTGCACAGTAGTTGGCATGTTATATTTAGTAAATGTATATTGACATAATTTGACATGTTTGTTAATGATTATCAAGTTCATTACAGGAAAAAAGGAGTGGGGAGTGAGAGACAATCAAAACTCTGCTTTCATTGACCTTAATCTTCACACCAATTCAAACCTCAATAGTGCAGCAAGTTCTCAGTGTACCTCCCTATTTCCTATCTTCAATCTATTCTGCACATGCAGCCAATAGAATTCCCTTAAAACACAACTTTTATGTCAGCTCCTTGCTTTATACTCTATATAAAGGAAAAGTATTGAATTTTAAAAGTCAACTTCTTAGCTTGAATATTTAAAGCTTTCTACTATCTGTCTCTATTCATCAATAGAAAGAATGAACATGTTTATGGGATATACTGATAATCAAATACAAAAAAAGAAACATAGGTGGCCAGAAGCACATTATGTTTTGGGGAGTTCTAGACCCTGATATATTTTCTTTTCTGTCAATGTCCTCATACAATTCCCCCGAGTGTACATATCTAGTTACAGTTCTGATATGAAGAGAAAGTTATGAATATAAGAAATAGAATCAATAGAATACCTCATTGAGGATCTTACTGTTTGAGAAATTAAATGCTATGAAGTGATATACATTGCCCAGGAACACTTTTTAATAGAGAATCTGTGAAATCATCCTAGTGCAGTTCAAATTCTAGCTGAAGAAAAGCATCTATAGGCTTCCTAGTTTTGATGTAGGACTAACTTGTGGGACAGAACTATCTATCATTCAGCTGCATATCAAGGTTTGAAAGGAGGTCAGATGCATGTAATGTTTGGATTGGCCTTTTCATTATTCTTTGTTTTTGTTCCCTCTTCCTTTCCCCAGGCAAGCTATGTTTTTTTTTTTTTTTTTTCTTTTCTTGTAACTGGAAAGCTAAAGAAGCCAGCTGATTGGAACAGGAATATAAAACCAGCTATTAAGTATGTGTCCCTCCCTCGGCTTTGGTTTGGGATGATGTTGATGCTCCTTAAAGGAGGCCCCTTCTCAAATTCCATGCTGCCAAGAAAAGTAGCCACAATTATTTTTTAAAGACTAGAGCTTGTCAGGGAACATGGAATTTTTTTAAGGGACATTGTAGATGAAATTGGTGGCTGGACTAGGAGACTCTTGGCTAAGAGATACCTACCCTAGTGAGACTGATGGGTATATATGAGGCAGAAAGGGCCTGTTTTTGTTGGGGTTTTTTTTGGCCACCTCCCTTCTTCCTGATCTTATATGTCACTGTCATGCTCCCACAGCTGCTTTTTCCTAATAAAATTATCAAAAGACACTTAAATACCAAATGATGATTAAGAACAGTTTGTCTATTAAGAGAATTGTAAATAGACATCATAAGGCCTGTAAATAACTGGGCTGTCTTTGTGAATTAGAAGAATGGAGTCAAATATGTATCTTATTGAATTAATCTTTTAGATTAGATTTATTACTTATCTTTACCTGAATAAATTATATATTTAGGCATATAACTGACAATTGACTAGTGACTACTACTGCTCCAAATGAATAGTGGTCAAAATGAATATGTGGAAGAAAGGAGTAAGTATTAAGACTTGTCAGAAAGCTACAAACCTTCTAATTGATGGAAAGTGTTCAGTGAATTTTCACAGAGATCAATTGCAACTATTATTCTAATTTTCCCCATTGAAAATACTTGTAATTAGGAGTGGTGGCAAAGTAAATATACTTCAAAGAACCTGAAACTTTTCAAGGAGCATTTAAAAGAGGGGAGTGATCAACATGTATGTGCCAGGCATTATGTTAAGTCATTTACACATATTATCTCGTTCAATCTTCACAGGACACTATGCCATTTTCAATTTTAAAATTTAAAAGGTTAAATAGCTTTCCCCAGTGTCACACTGCTAATAAGAATCTGACACTGGATTTGAACTCAGGTCTTCTTGACTTCAGGACCATTGCTCTATGGACTATGTAACCTAGCAACACTAAAAGGATGATTGCACTATAGTACATAACAGTGAAGTAAGAAAAAAAGAAACAAAATTGGGTTCAGATCCTACCACTGAGACTAAGGATCTTTATGTTCATGGGAAATTTACTTATTCTTTCTTGGTTTACGTTGACTAAACTACAGTATGGGAGGTTGCATTAGTTGACCTTTGAAGGTCCCTCCCAGCTCTAAATTTTTGATTCTTTGTTAGGATTACGAGGTGATAACTCAGGTTGTCTAAACAATTCTCTAGCTCAGAGTTCACACCTTTAGGTGTTTACACCTTTAGACTTCTGAAAAGGACTTTACACATTTAAAGGAGTTTATACTTTTAAAGGAGTTTACACCTTTAAAAGGAGTTCTGAAAAGGAGTTTACACAACCTTTAAAAGGAGCAAGTTCATTGGTTGAAGGAGTTCCCACAAGCACCTGAGAGTATCACAATTCCATTCTCTGTGAGGATAAAAGAAGACAACATTGAGTCTGAAGAGACTGGGAGATTGAGTTTAGATGGTAGTCTGGAAGGAGACAGTCTAGACTAGGAGAAGAACAAGAACTTCAGGGAAGCTCGAGTAGATTCAAAGCCAAGATTCAGGAAGAAGAAGAAGAGGCTGGCTGGAGGCTCCAGAAGCCTCCCAAGAAACCTGCACACAGAGGAAAAGATTATACAGAAAAGAGATCTCCTCCCAGAGAAGGATTATAACTTAGAGACGACAGGACCTTTACAATTCTCTGTAATTTTTGTGCTTTTTTTATTTTAACTTTTACTTCATAATTGGAGGTCTATGTTTTTAATTTCAATTTTATTCAATAGTCAGTCAATATTTTGCAAATGCCTACTATGTGCTTGGTATTATGCTGCTATCAAACACTGATAAAGCATCTATTATGTGTCAGGCACTAACAAAGAAGACACAAAGATAAAAATGGAACATTCTCCTCTTCCAAGAGTTTATATGATACTTGGGATGAATACTATGTATCCAATTCAATCCAATACATATTTTTATTTTGCCTACAATGTATCAGCACTATGCTAAGTGCTAGGTATATAATTTATAAAAAGAAAGACAGACCATGCCTTCAAAGAGCTTACAATCTGAAGATAAATAAATATATAGGAAAATAAATACAGGGAGGATTTTGGGAATATAGCGGAGTAGGTCAAAAAATTTCAAACTCTCCAAATTTCCCCCATGAATAGAACAAATTTGTGCTTCAATGCAACATAGATGTGAAAAATCAAGAAGACTTGGAGAAGAATGGGATCCCCCTGGTTCAACCCAAAGAAATGGGAAGAAAGATGCAAGGCAGGGATTCAATCCATGTGAAGTACAAATACCTCTGTACTAGCTCCACAAAAACACCAAGTGAGAACCCCTGGGCTAGCTTGCTTTGACTGAAACTTCAGCAGGAACTACATGAACTTGTATTTCCTGAACTGCCTGAGGAGTTGGAGGTCTGAGTTAAGAAAGACTGAGTAAATCTCTGCTGATTAGGAAAGCCAGGCTCAGCTGTGGCCCTGACTGAGAAGAAATCAGCACAACCAGTGACTGGAGGAGGAGTGAGGAAGGGAGCTGCTAGCTGTGAGCATTTGCAGGAAGGTGAAGTTCTTGCTTTGGGATTCCAGATCAGAGGGAAGAGCTAAGTGAAGAGGCATCATCTTCCCACCCCACAATCAGAGGTGTTTACACTAAATATTTCTTATTTTAAAAATAATTAACAAGAAAAAAAGAAAGAACTCAATCATACAAACTTACTATGGAAAAAGGGAAGATTGGAGTTCATCTTCAGAGGACACTGAAATAAAAAAAATTTAAAAAAGCTTCTTCTAATGCAAATAGTAATGTTAAATGGCTTTCTGCCCAGAAAGAATAAAAAAAAAAAAAAAAAACTTAAAAATGAAATGAGAGACATTGAGGAAAAAATAAAAACCATTCAAGAAAAACAAAAAGGTTATGAAAAAAAGTTAAGCAAATAGAAAAGGAGACACAAAATCTTAAATATGAAAATAAATCTTTGAAAATTAGAATTGAGCAAGAGTAAACCAGTGAAGTTATAAGAGACCAAGACATGAGAAAATATAATGCAAAGAAAGAGAAAATAGAACAAAATATGAAACATATTTTTAAAAGTGTTTTTATTTTTATTTTTATTTTTTATTAAAGCTTTTATTTACAAACCATATCCATGGGTAATTTTTCAACACTGATCCTTGCAAAACTTTCTGTTCCAAATTTTCCCCTCCTTCCCTCTCCCCCCTCCCCTAGAGGGCAGGTGCTCCAATATATGTTAAATATATTAAAATGTACGTTAAATTTGAAATATGTATATGTATTTATATAGTTATCTTACTGCACAAGAAAAATCAGATCTGGAAAGAAAAAAAAAAAACAACATGAAAAAAGAAAAAAACCTGAGAAGGAAAACAAAATGCAAGCAAACATTAACAGAAAATGTGAAAAAGCTATGTTATGGTCCATGCTCAGTTCCCCCAGGTCTCTCTCTGGGTGTATATGGCTTTTTTCATCACTGAACAATTGTAATTGAATCATCACATTGTTAAAGAGAGCCATATGCATCAGAACTGATCATTATATAGTCTTATTGTTGCTGTGTATAATGATTTTCTGGTTCTGATCATTTCACTTAATATCTGTTCATGTAAGTCTTTCCAGCCTCTCTGAAATCATCCTGCTGGTCATTTCTGACAGGATAATAATATTCCATAACATTCATATAACATAATTTATTCAGCCATTCTCCAACTGATATGCATCCATTCAGTTTCTAGTTTCTAGCCACTACAAAAAGGGCTGCCACAAACATTTTGCACATTTAACATTTAAGATTTCTTTGGGATATAAGCCCAGTAGAAATACTGCTGGGTCAAAGGGTAGGTCCAAAGGTATGCACAGTTTGATAACTTTTTGAGCATAATTCCAAATTGCTCTCCAGAATGGTTGGATTTGTTCACAATCCTACCAACAATGTATCTGTGTCCCAGTTTTCCCACATCCCCTCCAACATTCATCATTATCTTTTCCTGTCATCTTGGCCAATCTGAAAGGTGTGTAGTGGTATCTCAGAGTTGTCTTAATTTGATTTTTAATCAATAGTAATTTGGAGAACCTTTTCATATGACTAGAAATAGTTTCAATTTCTTCATCTGAAAATTGTCTGTTCATTTAATTGAAGAACAGCTTGAATTCTTATAAATTTGAGTTAATTCTCTATATATTTTAGAAATGAGGCCTTTATCAGAACCTTTGAATGTGAAAATATTTCCCAGTTTATTGCATCCCTTCTAATTATGTCTGTATTAGTTTTGTTTATATAAAACCTTTTTAACTTTATATTATCAACATTATCTATTTTGTGATCTCTAGTTCTTCTTTGATCACAAATTCCTTCCTCCTCCACAGATTTGAGATGTAAACTATCCTATATTCTTCTAATTTGTTTATAATAGCATTCTTTACGTCTAGCTCATGAACCCATTTTGATCTTATCTTGCTATATGGTGTTAGATGTGGGTCAAAACCTAGTTTCTGCTATACTAGTTTCCAATTTTCCCAGCAGCTGTTGTTAAATAGTGAGTTCTTATCCCCAAATCTAGGGTCTTTGGGTTTGTTCAACACTAGATTACTATAGTCATTGACTATTTTGTCCTGTGAACACAAACTATTCCACTGATCAACTACTCTGTTTCTTAGCCAGTACCAAATGGTTTTGATGACTGCTGCTTTATAATATAGTTTTAGATCTGGTACAGCTAGCCCACATTCATTAGTTTTTTTTTCCATTACTTCCCTTGAAATTCTTGACCTTTTATTCTTCAGATGAATTTTGTTGTTATTTTTTCTAAGTCAGTAAAATTGTTACTTGAGAGTTTGATTGGAATAGCATTAAATAAATAGGTAGTATTGTCATCTTTATTATATTTACTTGACCTATCCAAGAGTACTTGATATTTTTTCAATTGTTTAGATCTGACTTTATTTGTGAGGAAAGTGTTTTATAGTTTTACTTACATAATTCCTGACTTTCTCTTGGCAATTAGATTCTCAAATATTTGATACTATCAACAGTTATTTTAAATGGATTTTTCTGTGTATCTCTTGCTGTTGGGTTTTCTTAGTGATGCATAAAAATGCTGATGATTTATATGAATTTATTTTGCATCCTGCAACTTTGCCAAAATGTGGATTATTTTTAATAGCTTTTTAGTTGATTCTGTATGGTTCTCTAAGTATACCATCATATCATGTGCAAAGAGTGATAGTTTGATTTCTTCATTACCTACTCTAATTCTTTATACTCTTTTTTCTTCTATTATTGCCAAAGCCAGCATCTCTAATACAATATTAAATAGTAATGGTGATAATGGGTAATTTTGTTTTACCTCTCATCTTATTGGGAATGTTTTCAGTTTATCCCCATTACATATGATGTTTACTGATGCTTTTAAATAGATGGTACTGACTATTTTGAAGAAAAGTCCATCTAATCCTATACTCTCAAGTGTTTTTAATAGGAATGGATGTTGGATTTTATCAAATCTTTTTTCTGCATCTATTGAGATCATCATATAGTTTTTGTTAATTTGGTTATTAATATGGTCAATTATACTAATAGTTTTCCTAATATTGAACCAGCCCAGCATTCCTGGTATAAAGCCTACTTGATCATGGTGTATTATCCTGAGGGTGGTTTTCTATAATCTCTTTACTAAATTTATTTAAGATTTTTGCATCAATATTCTTTAGGGAAATTGGTCTATATTTTCTTTCTTTGTTTTTGTCCTATCTAATTTAGGTACCAGCACTATGTCTATGCCATAAAAAGAATTTGGTAGGAGTCCTTCATTCCCTATTTTTTTAAACAGTCTATATAGTATCAGAGCTAATGTTCTTTAAATATTTGGTACAATTTATATGTAAATTCATCTGCTGCAGGGGATTTTTTCTTAGGGAGTTTATTAATAGCTTGTTTTATTTCTTTTTCTCAAATGGGGCTATTTAAGTAATTTATTTCCTCTTCTGTTAATCTGGGCAATCTATATTTTTATAGGTACACTTCCATTTCACTTAAGTTAGCAAATTTATTGGCATAAAGTCAGGCAAAGTAACTCCTAATTACTGCTATAGTTTACTTTTCATTAGTAGAAAGTTCTCCCTTTTCATTTTTTTTTGTTAATGTTCTTTTTTTTAATTTATTTTTTATTAATTTTTATAATTATAACTTTTTTTTGATAGTACATATGCATAGGTAATTTTTTTACATTATTTCTTGTACTCCCTTTTGTTCCGAAATTTTCCCCTTCTTCCCTCCACCCCCTCCCCTAGATGGCAGGTATTCCCATACATATTAAATATCTTATAGTATATCCTAGGTACAATATATATGTGCAGAACTGAATATTTTTGTTGTTGTTGTTGCAAAGGAAGACTTGTATTCAGAAGGTAAAAGTAATCTGGGAAGAAAAACAAACAAAAAAAAATGTTCACAGTTTGCACTCATTTCCCAGTGTTCCTTTTCTGGATGTAGCTGATTCTGTCCATCATTGATCAATTGGAATTGGATTAGCCCTTATCTATGTTGAAGATAACCACTTCCATCAGAACACATCCTCATACAGTATCATTGTTGAAGTGTATAATGATCTCCTAGTTCTGCTCGTTTCACTCAGCATCAGTTCATGTAAGTCTCTCCAAGCCTCTCTGTATTCCTCCTGTTGGTCATTTCTTACAGAGCAATAATATTCCATAACATTCATATACTATAATTTACCCAACCATTCTCCAATTGATGGACATCCATTCATTTTCCAGTTTCTAGCCACTATGAAAAGGGCTGCCACAAACATTTTGGCACATACAGGTCCCTTTCGCTTTTTTAGTATTTCCTTGGGATATAAGACCAGTAGTAGTATAGCTGCGTCAAAGGGTATGCACATTTTGATAACTTTTGGGGTATAATTCCAGATTGCTCTCCAGAATGGTTGGATTCTTTCACAACTCCACCAACAACGCATCAGTGTCCCATTTTTCCCACAGCCCCTCCAACATTCATCGTTATTTGTTCCTGTCATCTTAGCCAATCTGACAGGTGTGTAATGATATCTCAGAGTTGTCTTAATTTGCATTTCTCTGATCAATAGTGATTTGGAACACTCTTTCATATGAGTGGAAATAGTTTTAATTTCATCATCTGAAAATTGTCTGTTCATATCCTTTGACCATTTATCAATTGGAGAATGGCTTGATTTCTTATAAATGAAAGTCAATTCTCTGTATTTTGGAGATGAGGCCTTTATCAGAACATTTAACTGTAAAAATGTTTTCCCAATTTGTTCCTTCCCTTCTAATCTTGTAGCATTAGTTTTGTTTGTGCAGAAACTTTTTAATTTGGTGTAATCAAAATTTTCTATTTTGTGATCAATAATGGTCTCTAGCTCTCCTTTGAACACAAATTCCTTCCTCCTCCACAAATCTGAGAGGAAAACTATCTTATGTTCCTCTAATTTATTTATGATTTCGTTCTTTATGCCTAAATCTTGGACCTATTTTGATCTAATCTTAGTATGTGGTGTTAAATGTGGGTCCATGCCTAGGTTTTCCCATACTAATTTCCAGTTTTCCCAGCAGTTTTTGTCAAATAATGAATTTTTATCCCAAAATTTGGGATCTTTGGGTTTGTCAAACACTAGGTTGCTATTTTTATTCACTATCTTGCCCTGTAAACCTAACTTATTCCACTGATCAATTAGTCTATTTCTTACCCAATACCAAATGGTTTTGGTGACTGTTGTTTTATAATATAGTTCTAAATCAGGTACAGCTAGACCACCTTCACTTATTTTTTTTTTCATTACTTCCCTTGAAATTCTCGACCTTTTATTGTTCCATATGAATTCTGTTGTTATTTTTTCTAGGTTATTTAAATAGTTTCTTGGGAGTCTGATTGGTATAGCACTAAATAAATAGATTAGTTTAGGGAGTATTGTCATCTTAATTATATTCACTCAGCCTATCCAAGAGCACTGAATGTGTTTCCAATTATATAAATCTGACTTTATTTTTGTGGCAAGTGTTTTGTAATTTTGCTCATATAATTCCTGACTTTTCTTTGGTAGATAGATTCCCAAATATTTTATACTATCGACCGTTATTTTGAACGGAATTTCTCTTTGTATCTCTTGCTGTAGGATTGTATTGGTAATGTATAAAAATGCTGAGGATTTATGTGGATTTATTTTGTATCCTGCAACTTTGCTAAAATTCTGAATTATTTCTAATAGCTTTTTAGCAGAGTCTTTGGGGTTCTCTAAGTATACCATCATGTCATCTGCAAAAAGTGATAATTTGATTTCTTCATTTCCTACTCTAATTCCTTGAATCTCTTTCTCGGCTCTTATTGCCGAGGCTAGAGTTTCTAGTACTATATTGAATAGTAATGGTGATAGTGGGCAACCTTGTTTCACTCCTTATCTAACAGGGAAAGGTTCCAGTTTATCGTCATTACATATGATGTTTACTGAAGGTTTTAAATATATGCTCCTTATTATTTTAAGGAATAGCCCATTTATTCCTATCCTCTCAAACGTTTTTAGTAGGAATGGATGTTGGATTTTATCAAATGCTTTTTCTGCATCTATTGAGATGATCATATGGTTTTTATTAATTTGATTATTAATATGGTCAATTATACTAATAGTTTTCCTAATATTAAACCAGCCCTGCATTCCTGGTATAAATCCTACTTGATCATAGTATATTATCCTAGGGATGATTTTCTGAAGTCTTTTTGCTAATATCTTATTTAAGATTTTAGCATCAATATTCATTAAGGAGAGTGGTCTATACTTTTCTTTCTCAGTTTTCAATTTACCTGGTTTAGGTATCAGTTCTATGTTTGTGTCATAAAAGGAATTGGGTAAGACTCCTTCAATCCCTATTTTTTCAAATAGTTTACATAGCATTGGAGTTAGTTGCTCTTTAAATGTTTGGTAGAATTCACATGTAAATCCATCTGGTCCTGGGGATTTTTTCTTAGGGAGTTGGTTAATAGCTTGTTCTATTACTTTTTCTGAGATGGGACTATTTAGACTACTTGCTTCTTCCTCTGTTAATCTGGGCAAGCTATATTTTTGAAGGTATTCTTCCATTTCATTTAAGTTATCAAATTTATTGGCAAAAAGTTGAGCAAAGTAGTGGCTAACTATTGTTCTAATTTCCTCTTCATTAGTGGTGAGTTCTACCTTTTCATTTTCAAGACTAACAATTTGCTTTTTTTCTTTCCTTTTTAAAATCAGGTTTACTAGGGGTTTGTCTATTTTGTTGGTTTTTTCATAGAACCAACTCTTAGTTTTATTAATTAATTCAAGAGTTTTTTTTTTTTTTTACTTTCAATTTTATTAATCTCACCTTTTATTTTTAGAATTTCAAATTTCATATTTGTCTGGGGGTTTTTAATTTGTTCTTTTTCTAGCAATTTTAGTTGTAAGCCCAATTCGTTGACCCTCTCTTTCTCTATTTTATACAAGTAGGCCTCTAGAGATATAAAACTTCCCCTTGTTACTGCTTTGGCTGCATCCCATACATTTTGGTATGATGTCTCATTATTGTCATTTTCTTGGGTGAAGTTACTAATTATGTCTATGATTTACTGTTTTACCCAATCATTCTTTAGTATAAGATTATTTAGTTTCCAATTATTTTTGGTCTATTTTCCCCTGGCTTTTTATTAAATGTAATTTTGATTGCATTGTGGTCTGAAAAGGATGCATTTACTATTTCTGCCTTACTGCATTTGATTTTGAGGTTTTTATGCCCTAGTATATGATCAGTCTTTGTATAGGTTCCATGAACTGCTGAGAAGAAAGTATATTCCTTTCTGTCTCCATTTAGCTTTCACCAAAGATCTATCATGTCAAACTTCTCTAGTATTCTATTTACCTCTTTGACTTCTTTCTTATTTATTTTGTGGTTTGATTTATCTAATTCTGAGAGTGCAAGGTTGAGATCTCCCACTATTATAGTTTTGCTGTCTATTTCTTCTTGCAGCTCTCTTAATTTCTCTTAAGAAAAAAAAAGGAATTTAGTTGCTGCACCACTTGGTGCGTATATCTTTAATATTGATACTGCTTTATTATCTATGCTACTCTTTAGCAGGATATAATGCCCTTCCTTATCTCTTTTAATGATATCAATTTTTGTTTTTGCTTGATCTGAGATGATGGCTACCCCTATTTTTTTTGGCTTTTCCTGAAGCATAGTAGATTCTGCTACACCCTTTTACTTTTAGTTTGAATGTATCACCCTGTTTCAGGTGTGTTTCCTGTAAATAACATATAGTAGGATTATGATTTTTAATCCAGTCTGCTAACTGCTTCCTCTTTATGAGGGAATTTACCCCATTCACATTTATGGTTAGATGGACTTATTCTATATTGCTTGCCATCCTATTAATCCCTGCTTATGCTTTACTCCTTTCCTTCCCTCTTACCCCCCTACCCAGTATTAAACTTGTGAACACCATTTGCTTTTCACAGCCCTCCCTTTTTAGTATCCCTCCCCCACCTTAAAGTTCCACCCCTTATTTTACCCCTTTTCCTCACAATTTCTGTATTCCCTTCCCCTTAGCTTTCTCCTTCCCTCTCACTTTTCAATGAAGTGGAAGAAGTTTCACCATAAATCGAATATGTCTATTGATACACACTATGTTCATCTCCCTCCTTTCTTTCTCTCAGATATAATAGGTTACCTTTACATCTTTATGAGATGTAGTACCACCACTTTACCCTTTTTTATGATATAATTTCCTTTCCATCTCTAGTTTCTAGGACAAATTATACATGTGTTCTTTACATATCTTTATGGCAGAAATATAGTTCTCAAGATTTCTTTTTACCTTTTTAGAAATCTCTTGAGTTCTGTATTTGAAGATCAAACCTTTTATGTAGGTCTGGTTTTTTCATCAAGAATAGATGGAATTCATTTATTTCGTTAAATGTCCATCTTCTTCCCTGGAAAATGATGCTCATTTTTCCTGGGTAAGTTATTCTTGGCTGCATACCAAGTTCCTTAGCCTTTTCAGAATATCATGTTCCAGGCCCTTCGTTCTTTTAATGTGGACGCTGCTAGATCCTGGGTTATCTTTATAGTGGATCCTCCATATCTGAATTGCTTTTTCCTAGCAGCTTCCAATATTTTTTCCTTTGTCTGATGGTTCTTGAACGTAGCCACTATATTTCTTGGCATTTTGATTTTAAGGTCCCTTTCAGTAGGCAATCGATGAATTTTTTCAATGTCTATTTTACCCTCTGTTTCCAAAACGTCTGGGCAGTTCTCTTTGATAATTTCCTGGAAAATAGTGTTCAGGCTCTTTTTTTCCCTCACATTTTTCAGGGAGTCAAATTATTCTCAAATTGTCTCTCCTGGATCTGTTTTCCAGGTATGTTGTCTTTCCAATTAGGTACTTGACATTCTTTTGAATTGTTTCATTTTTCTGGTTTTGCTTGACTACTTCTTGGTTTCTCCTTGAGTCATTCATTTCTATTTCTTTGAGTCTAATTTTCAATGATGTATTTTCTTCACTCACTTTTAAAATATCTTTTTGTAATAATTGTCCAATTGTGTTTTTAAGTGAGTTTTTTTCTTCTATGGAATTTTTTTCCTTTCATCCATTTTATTTTTTAGAGAGCTGTTTTCTTTTTCCAGCTCACTAATTTTGTTTCTCAATGATTTGTTTTCTTTATACACTCTGTCTTTAAATCTGTGGAATGACTTCTCTAGGCTCTCTTTTCAAGCTTCCCTTTCCTTTTCCCATTTCTCTTCTAGCTCTCTTGTGACAGCCTTTTTGATTTCTTCTATGAGAGTCTTATGTATTGAGGAGCAGCTCATACCCCCTTAGGGGATTCCTCTGGAGATAGTCTACTTTTAGTCTGCTCTGTGTTTCCACACAGAAGCTGTCAATGGTTAGAGGCCTTTTGAATTTTTTGTTCATTTTGTCAGAGCAGGACTCAAAGAAAACAAATTGACAAGATAAACAATTGGTCTGTTTTTTGGGGGGAAGGGGCTGGATGGTGTTAATGGGCTTCTTCTACAGACTGGGGTGGAGGGCATCATCGAGGCACTAATAGGACAGTGATGGCTGTGCTGAGTCTGCACTCTGAGCCTCTGAGAATGCGCTGAATCACTCTGGGTGGGGGTGGGGTGGCCACTTTCTGAGAGACGATGGCTTTCCTGGGTTTTATTCTTCACCTCTGGTGTTTACACCCTCTCCCTGGTCCTGGCTTGCTGCCAAGACGGAGTATCCACACTGGGGTAAAAGTCTTTTCGCAGAAACGGATATTCTTCCCCCCTCTGGTCTGGGTTGTGTGAGCTGCCTGTCTTGTTCTGGCTGCCTGCCCTCAGTCTGCACCCAGTCTGTTCGTTTCCTCCCCCAAGCAAACACAGACCTTCTCTGGTGAATTTCAAGGATGTCTTCTGTTGGTGATTATTTGTGGGTTTCTTTTCTGGTCAAGCATTAACTCTGAGGCTTGTCATGAAGTAAGTCCTGAGAGAAAACACAGAGCTCAAGCTGCTGTCTGCCTCCACGCCACCATCTTGGCCGGAAGTCTCCTTTTCATTTTTGAGATTAACAGTTTGATTTTCTTCTTTCCTTTGTCTAATCAAATTAAATACAGGTTTGTCTATTTTGTTGGTTTTGTCATAAAACCAACTTTTATTTTTATTTATTATTTTAATAGGATTTTTACTTTCACTTTTATTAATCTCTCCTTTTAATTTTAGAATTTCAAGTTTGGTATTTGATTGGGATTTTTTAATTTATTCTTTTTCCAGCTTTTTTACTTGCAAGCCCAATTCATTGATTTTCTCTTTTTTTTCTATTTTATGCAAGTAATCATGTAGAGATATAAAATTTCCCCTTATTACCATTTTGGCTGCATCCACAAATTTTTGGTATTTTGTCCCATTATTTTCATTCTCTTGGATGAAATTATTAATTGTATCTATGATTTGCTGTCTCACCCATTCATTCTTTAGGATGAGATTATTTAATTTCCAATTACTTTTTTGTCTACTTTCTCCTGGTTTTATATTGCATGTGATTTTTATTGCATCATGATCTGAAAAAAAATGCATTTACTATTTCTGCCTTTCTGCATTTGATTTTGAGGTTTTTATGCCCTAAAACATGGTCAATTTTTGTATAAGTTCCATGAACCACTGAGAAAAAAGTAAACTCCTTTTGGTCTCCATTTAATTTTCTTCAAAGATCTATCATACCTAACTTTTCTAACATTTTGTTTACCTCCTTTCTTATTTATTTTGTGGTTTTATTTATTTAGTTCTGAGAGAGCAAGTTTGACATCCCCCATTAGTATAGTTTTGCTGAATTATTTTTTCTTACATTTCTCTTAACTTCTTCATAGGAATTTCCATGCTATACCATTTGGGGAAAATATGTTTAGTATTGATAGTGCTTCATCATCTATGGTAGCCTTTAGTATCATATAATTTCCTTCTTTATTGCTTTTAATTAGATCTATCTTTGCTTTTACTTGATTTGATATCAGGATTGCTACACCTGCTTTTGTTCTTCACCTGAAACATAATAGATTCTGCTCCAGCCCTTTATCTTCACTCTGCTTTAAATGTATTGTACAATATGTACAACATATTGTAGGATTCTGGCTTTTCATCCAGTTTGCTATCCACCTCCATTTTATGGGAGAGTTCATCCCATTCACATTCACAGTTAAAATAACTAATTCTGTATTTCCTGCTATCTTATTTACACTAGGTTATGCTTTTCTCTTTCCTTTCCCCCTTCCCTCTTCCCCAGTATTTTGGTTTTGATGACTACCTCACTCAAACAGCTCTCTCCCTTTGACCCCTCCCCCCTTTTTACACTTTTCCCCTAATTCTTCTTTTTTTCCTCTTCTATTAGTCTTACCCTTTCTTTTCCCCCTTTCACTCCTACTTTTCTATAAAGTGAGTCAAGTTTCTTTGTGATACCAATTATGTGTGATATTCTATTTTATAGCCAAATCTGATGACAGCAAAATTCACACAGTACTCATCCCCTTCCCTTCTTTTCCCCAATTGTAATAGATTTTCTTTGCCTCTTCATGAGATATGATTTCCTTTATTTTACCTCCTTTTTTCCTGTTCTTCCAGCATGATCCCCTTTCTACCTCTAGTTTCTTTTTCATATTATCCTAATGAAATCAAATTATACTTGCATTCTCTAAGTATACTCATAACAGAAATATAGTTCTCAAGAGTTCTTTCCTTTTTGCCTTTTTATGCTTCTCTTCAATTCTGTGTTTGGAGATCAAAATTTTTGTTCAGTTCTGGCCTTTTCATTAGAAGTAGGTGAAATTCACCTATATCATTTAATATCCATCTCCTTCCCTGAAAGATAACGCTCATTTTAGCTGGATAGCTTATTCTTGGCTGTAAACCTAGTTCCTTTGCCTTTTCAGGATATCAGATTCCAGGCCCTTTGATCCTTTAAGGTGGAAGTTACTAGGTCCTGGGTAATACTCATTGTGGCTCCTTGGTATTTAAAGTGTTTCTTTCTGGCTGCTTGCAATATCTTTTCCTTGGTATGATAGTGCTGAAATTTAGGCATGGTATTCCTTGGGAATTTAATTTTGGGGTCTCTTTCAGGAAGTGATTGGTGGATTCTTTCAATGGCTATTTTACATTCTGATTCTAAAATATCAGGGCAGTTTTCTTTTATGATTTGTAAAATCATATGTCTAAGTTCTTTTTTTCATCATAACTTTCAGGAAGCCCAACAATCTTTAAATTGTCTCTTGTAGATCTATTTTTCAGGTCATTTATTTTTCGTAGAAGCTATTTCATATTTTCTTCTTTTTTATTTTTTTGCTTTTGTTTGATTTTTGAAGTCTTATTGAATCATTCACTTCCATTTGTACAATTCTAATTTTAGTGTATTATTTTCTTCAGTTACCTTTTTAAACTCCTTTTGCAGTTGGCTAATTGAATTTTTTTTCTTCATTGCATTCTTTTACCATTTTTTCCATTTCTTCTTGCAATGATCTCATTTCATTTCCCCATTTTTCTTCTAACTCTCTTTTAAGAACTTTTATGCAATCTTCAAAGAAAACCTTGTTTAATGGGGATCATGTCTCTTTTGGGGGCTTCTTCTGGAGTTGCTTTGCCTTTAGGAATCTTAGGATTTGAGATATGTTCTCTCTTTCCATAAAATCTATGGTGAAAGTTCTTTTTTGTTTTTTATTCATTGATTTTAAGGGCTTGAAGTCTGTTCAATGCAAAGGAGCAACAACTGTTTTAATTAGCCCTGGAAAAGTTCTGCTGATTAATTTCAAGTTTTGGGTAATGGAAGCTAGGTCTGATATTCGTCCAGGCCTCAGTGGTTTACAATTTGTCTATTATAAAAGGCAAATCTTCCAAACCACCTGCTTACAACCAGGACAGTTGCCTAAGAGGCTCACAGAAGATTTCCATGTGTGTGGAAGCTACCACATTCCAGTTTAGAGGCTTAATCTGCTGTTGGTTTCAGAGAAGGGTAGAGGATGTTACAAAGAGTCATATCTGCTCTCCACCATCTTGGCTCTGACCCCAGAAGTTGTAGAGGGCCAGGACTCTGGATAGGTATCAAGGACACCAGAGTGCTTATAGTTAAGCACCTACTCAGTATGGTTGATGGGATAAGGATTCTCTAGTTAAACATATACTTAATGTGATGTAATGATGTAATCACTCTAGTAAACATATACTTAGTGTGATATGGTGATGTAATGGCTACAGTTAGCACATGCTCAGTTGCTGTAGTGATGTAATGGTACTGAGATATTTAAGGGCTAAGAGGACTGGGAACTGAGAGCCTCAGTTACGGAGGACACACAGAGGAGTATAAGCCACAGACACAGAGAACTCCATCTTTGGTGAGTCTCCTGCCTTCATCACTCCTCCACTAAGACCATGGACTTAGCTGGTCCTGAGGTCCTCTAGAGTGCTAGTCCAAATGTTACAAAACATCTTATAAGAAAACCACTACATTGGGAGAAAAGATCAAGAAGAAAAACAAGAATATTTGTACTACCTGAAAGCTGTAACCAAAATAAAAGAACTTTGACACAATAATGCAAGAAATAATCCAAGAAAATTGTCCTGGAGTGATAGAACATGAGGGGAAAGTAGGCATAGAAAAAATCCACTGATCACCACATCAAAGAGATCCTGTGTGGAAAACACATAGGAATACCATTGCCAAATTTCAAAACTCTCAGATCAAAGAGAAAATTTTGCAAGAAAACAACAACAAACAATTCAAATATGCTGGAGCTACAATTAGAATAGTACAGAACTTTTTAGCAGTCACAGTAAATATACCATAGGTCCTATCTACCAACAATCAAAAGAACTAGGTCTGCCACAAAAATAGCATATCTAGCAAATTATCCATAATATTGAATAAAAAAGGATAGTCATTGAATTTACAGATTTTTAGCACTTTCATTTAACCAAACCCAAACTCTATAGAAAATATAACATATAAAGAGCCAATGGCTACCCAAAGTTAATTTCAAAAAGCTTAATATGAAGAAATTGTTTTATGTTTTTTACTTGGAAATGTATACCATATGTTTAAGATTGACATCAGTAATTGGGTAGCTCAATAGAAAGATTGAAGCAGAGTTCATATAAGAATAATAACTATTGTACAAATGAAGTGCAGAGGAAGAATAGATACAGAGGCATTAGAGGGGGAGGAGGACTGATAGTTCTGAAAAGCTACTCACATTAGGTTAAATAAGGTAATATTACACATATAGGATATAGCACTGTCCAAAATTTGTAAAGAAATAAGGAGGGAAGGATGGGCAAAAGGGGAAGCAAAGGATTAAGGAAGAGGACATTGGAGGTATGCAAGAGTTGGAGGAAATTTACATTATTGCAAGGCAAGTTAAGGAGCAGAATTAAATCAAAGAGTTAGCAGAAATAGGAAAGATGTGGGGGGGGGAACAGGAATGATGGGTATTTGTATATGCTTGTATATGTTTGTATAAGCATATATCTAGATATGTATGACATATATATATATAAATATATCCTTACTTAATTATAGTCTGCTTAGAGGAGGGATGAAAAGTTGGAAAAAGAATAAAATAAAAAATATTGTGCAACAGAGAAGGAGGAGGAGAGGAAGGAGAAGAAAGAGAAGGAGGAATAAAAGGAGAAGGAGGAAGAGGAAGAAGGAAAGGAAAAGACCAAGTGGAAGAAGGGGAGGAAAAGACCAAAAGAATGAAGAAGAGGAAGAGGAGGAGGAAGAAGAGGAGGAGGAGGAAGAAGAGAAGAAGAAGAAGAAGAAGAAGAAGAAGAAGAAGAAGAAGAAGAAGAAGAAGAAGAAGAAGAAGAAGAAGAAGAAGAAGAAGAAGAAGAAGAAGAAGAAGAAGAAGAAGAGGAGGAGGAGGAGGAGGAGGAGGAGGAGGAGGAGGAGGAGGAGGAGGAGGAGGAGGAGGAGGAGGAGGAGGAGGAGGGAGGAGGAGGAGGAAGAGGAGGGAGGAAGGAGGAAGAGGAGGAGGAGGAAGAGGAGGAGGAGGAGGAGGAGGAAGAGGAGGAGGAGGAGGAAGAGGAGGAGGAGGAAGAGGAGGAGGAGGAGGAGGAGGAGGAGGAGGAGGAGGAGGAGGAGGAGGAGGAGGAGGAGGAGAAAGAGGAAAAGAAAGCTTCTTCCTGTGATTCTGTGAAAACTCTTTATAGACTTTAGCCACCCATTTATCAGAGAATGTTTCCTAGTTTTATAGATTTATTTTAATTTGCTATAGATTTTAGATATTAAACTTTTTTCGGAGATTTTATTACAAGGTTCTTGTTTCCTCTCCCATTTGTAATTTTTTTCTTTCTTGTTTCATTGATTTTGTTAGTGCAAATATTTAAAAATTTTGTATATTTGAATTTATAGACTATATTTTTTTTCTATTCAGTCTCTAGTTATAAGTACACCTTTCATCCATGGTTTTAAGTGATATAACCTTCAAATTTCCTTAAGCCTTTAATTATGTCTGTGGTGCATGGTGATTGAAATCCAGTTCAGATCATTCCAGGGAAAAGAAATATCATCATGATGATTCAGGAAGGAGAGAAGAGTCTGTAGTCATGATCCAAGGCATCGAAGATTATGGCAGAGATCATGTAGGTAGACTACGGCCAGAGTCTGGGTATTAGCACTTTGGGGATATAATTAGTAAATGGTAAGGACAACTAATAAAAGTTAGTTTATATATCATCTGAAAACGTCAAGCCTTAATGCTTTCTATCTCCATTTCTACCTGTCATCCAGCATCATTTAAGGAAAAACAAAGGATTCAAAGGACTGAGATCCATTTTAGACTTTTGTTTATTCCTTTCTTTTGTTTTTGTAGTCATAGAATTCATCAAGAGGTTAGAATTTAGTCAATAAACCTCTCCTAGCTGGTCTGGTTCTCAGAATTAGAAATACTGTAGATTCAGTATAGATTATGATTATATTCTAAACCTTTTCAGAATTGTAGAAGATACATTGATAATAATGAAGTAGTATCTGTCTTAAATGAATTTATATTTTATTGGGAGAAAAAATTTGTACATAGAAAACTAAATGCAATCTGTATCTATTTCATCACTATTATTTATATTTCTAGATATGTATATATGTATGTATATTTGAATGTATTATTCAATCATCCATCTTAGATACAAAATAATTTCTAGGAAAGATCACTCCATAACTGAGGCTTTCAGAGTAAGCATTCGATGGAATAAGGCTAAAATTAGAGAGGAGAGATTATGAAGAGTAAAGGAAAGTTAACAGTCAAAAATACCCCTGGAATCATGAACTTAGATGACGGGAAGGATTATGATGCCCTTAACAAAAACTGGAAAGCAATGAGGGTTTAGAAGATAAAAATTATTCATTCTGTTTTCTACACATTGAGGCTGAGATATCTTAGTGACAGAAAGCAGATGGTTTAGGTTTATTCTGCAGGTATTTACAACTCCTTGAATAACCAAAGTATGTATATTCAAAATGTTCTAAAATAAAGGTAATCCTCTTGTTATAGAAACTAATTGGTGGCACTCTCAGTCTGGAATCAGGAAAACCTAAGTTCAAATGTAAACTCAGACACTGCATGATCCCAGAAAAGTCACTTAACCTGTGTCTACCTCAGATTTATCAACTGTAAAATGGAGATGATAATAGCACCTATCTCACAGAATTGTGATGATTGGATGGAATAATAATTGTAAAGCACTTAACATAGTACCTTATAATTAGCAGATACTTAATACATGTTTATTTTTATTTTCTCCCACTCTAATAAATAAATGTAGACATTTTGGGCTTATAATTCAGAACTAATTTGTTATTACTGATTGCACATATGGGAATATTTGATGCTCCTCTCACATTTGAGATTCTATGGTTCTGTATAACCTTGAGAATCAGTTTGTATTCAGTTACCAGCTTCGAAGTTAGTAAATCTGTGACTCAGATTCCATATTTGAACAAGCAAGACAGTTTGATCTCTAATATACATTACAATTTTAAGTGTTCTAATCTAATTTGTTATGGGTCAGACTAGGGAGATAGAGAAAAATAGAATCAAAACTTCTTTGAGGAGTGGCTAGAGAGAGCTATCTTTTGATAGAGCTTACCACCTTCTTACTATACCTTTTTCCTCTCTCCATTTCAGCACAGATACACAGAACAAGCTCCTTTCATTTCTAAGTCTGGAAGGTTTGTTTAATTGGGTTTTTTTGGAAGCATTACATCATTAATCTTCTTGGTTGTTCAGGACTTAAAATATAAGAGGCCTAGATCTGGACTGAGAGGATGTGGATTTAAATTCTACTTGTACTACTTGGTACCTGTATGATTTTCAGAAAGTCATTTACTCTATCTAAGACTCATTTTCCTCATCTTGAAGATGAAAACTTTTTGCTAGATGTTCTTCAATGTCCTTTCCAGCCCTGGTGCTATATATTTTACCTATGATCATCAATATAGAAGGATATTTAAGAGGACTGATGTTAATAGATAATGAAAGGTTTTATATCCTTGCATGTTGGGTCAGTTTAGTTGGCATTACTCCTTCCCTTTAGAAAGTTATGCTTTTTCTAGCTAATTTCATAATGGAAATGAAAGGCAAATAGAAGGGCTATTTTGTCTGGCTCAAAATTCCTCTCTTCCCACATTGGGAGGAACGGGTCCCAAAACATAATGGAAATGTGTATATATATATATATATATATATATATATATATATATATATATATGAATGAATATATAGCAAGCTTTTAAAAATGCAAAACAATTGAACAGGGAGCTGGAGAGGAAATTGAAAGGAATACTGAAAAAGAATCTTGTTTAATTCCCTCATTTTTACAATTAGTAGAAAATGGGGCCCAAATTTAAAGAAAAACAACAGTTCAAGGATTTTTAAAATTCACTTATTTATTCATTTACTTATTTTGAGTTTGCCCTGTGATTTCATCTGTGTAAATAATGTGTGAATCTGTGTAAATATTTTTTTCTAATCCAAAAATTTCATCCATCAATTTAGATTGATGTGCTTGAGTACACTGTGACAGTAATTCTCTTTATTCAGTAAGTAGGATGTCAGAAGCAAAAGTTGAATTCAGGTCTTTCTGATTCCAGGGCTGACCTTCTCTATCTACTATACCACAATAACTCTTTATTAAAACAATAATTTCATATATTAATAGTAAAATGTGATGGCCAATATATAATAAGAATGCACAATGTTGATTCACAAGCAAAATAAGAGCATCTCTATTCTGCAAAGTAGAGAACATCTGCATTAACAAATATCGCTCTTATTTAGGTTTTAGGTTTCATTCGAGCTTTAAGTTTACCAGTTTAAAGAAAACTTTGGCAAGATAGTCAACTAAACAAAGTCATCCCAAGGACCTTTAATAATGGAAGTGGAAAGAAAATTGTAAACCAATGAGCACAAAGTTATGGGAAATATTTATACAGTACCTACTAGTTCACTGTGTATAACCAGTTCTGACAATGCAAGTCAAATAAGAAAGTGACTACCTTCATAAAGTTTACTGCCAGAAAAGAAGACAAGACATTAACAGAGAATGCTTCTCATTCTGGTCCTTGGAAAATTTACCTATTATCTCAAGTACTCAAAGCACAAGGGACCCCCTAATGCTGAGAGTTTTGTTTATTTTTATTTTGCTATTATTTATGTTCTCCTTCCCTCCCATGGTTCAATATTCCCACTTCTACCTTGACTCCTCTCTACTTTTCAGGTGCCAGGAAGTAAAACATGCTTCATTAAAAACCCTTGGCAAAGCCCAAACTGTGCCCAAAACCCATTTCCAAACATAGAGTACAGCTGCTTTCAAGCCACCGCCTAGCTCTCCTGATGAGAGGGAGTGTTCACAACACAGCAGGCCTGAGTGAGTGCCAAGGGGAAGGAAAATGATTTAGGAGGAAAAGAGGAAAACAAAATGATTTCCCAACTGAGGAAAACACCCTAAGTATTTTTTCTCTGTGTCAAGGATGTATCAGCATAGACCTGCTTTCAAAGGGGAAAGGCTTGGTGCTTTATAAATGTGGCAGCTGCCTAGCATCTAATCTTGCAACTTGGAGATGGAAATTTTTTTTCCCCATGAGAGCTCAAAATATCTTCTCCTTAATCCTCCCCAAATCCTAACACAAATGTAGTGGTATTTGTGATTGAGGAGGGAAAATTGAGGAGGAGGAAGGGTGGTGCAGAGAACTTCCTTAAAGGGAGATAGGAAATATTGTCAAGAGTTATGTGCAAAAATATTAAAGCTCTATATCAGAATAAATGGTTAGCAATTAGAAGGCTAACTGAATTTCAGAAGGAAAGAGTTTGTATTTATCCTAGAGACACCATCTAGTCCAACTCTTAACTGAGAAGGAATTCTTTATACAGAGTTTCTGAGAAATTGTTCTTTAAAATAGACAAAGAGACTATTGTTTTCTTTTGTAGTTTTATTCATTTTATTTTAAGCATTTAATAGCATTATTGTCAACAATTTCATGACTTTCATTAGGCTGCCCAAGTGGTCCATTGCAAAAAACAAAGAAAGAAAGGTTAAGAAGTTTTGTTCTAGATTACCCCCAACAAATGGAAATTCAATATCTTCTTGAAGATCTTTAAGGATGAGGAGCTCACTAGCTTAGTAGGTAAACCAATCTTTTAATTCAATTAAACAAACAAACAACAAACATGTTTAAGTGGTTATTCTGTATAAAACATTGTATTGGTTGCTAGTGAAACAAAATCATAAATTAAACTTTTTTTCCTGTCTGCCTTTGAGGAGCTTAGTTTTGGATAGTTCGGTATGTTAGGAAGTTTTGTTTCATTTTATTTTACAAAAATCTTCATATGTCTATCATCCATCCACTGCTTCTAGTTCTGATCAGTGGGAGCTGAATAGCAAATCCCATTACTTTTCCCTAGCAGCCCCTGAGCTACTTGAGGACAGTTATGATGTGTTCTCCACTCAAGGATCAACATCTCCATTTCCTTCAACCAATATTCATTTGGCATGATTTTGAGTCCTCTTTCCAAATATATCATCCTCTGACAGCACACAATTGGACACTGTCATGTCTTAAATTGTGGCTGGTAAATTTAGCACAAATTCTTAATGCAATCTAACTGAAAGAAACATGAGTGATACAATCATCTCTCTAGTTTTAGTCACTTTGCTTTTGATAATAAATATACACTAAGTTCACAATAGCATTTTTGGCTATCCTGTCATTTTATTGAGTCATTGAATTTGTAATCTATTATAACTTTCAGATTATCTCTATCTCCTCTCTCCCCATCCACTAGATGTCTTTTTAATTGAAGTTGTTTATCATTCCTATATCACTTCTCTGTGTCTGCTTTGGAATTCTTTCTCTCCAGATTTTTCTTGATTTTCCACATTTGGACTTCACTTATTATTTTGTTTTAGAATTCTCTAATACACATATCATATCAATCTTTATCTATATCTATATCTATATATCTATAGATAGATAGATAGATAGATAGATAGATAGATAGATAGATAGATGGATTCTAGCTATCTATGTGTACCTTATCCTCCAATTAAACTAATTTTTCTTGAAGGTAGGGGATTCAGGCTTATTTAAACTTAATAATTTCCTCAATGTCTTAAGCAGTCCCTGCACACAATAAGTAATTAATCAATGTTTGTTGAATGAATGAATGAATGCTTCTAAAACTTGTGATCTAATTTCTTCTTCTATCTACAGATCCTATAAAATGTTCTTTCTATAACTCTTCTATAACTCCTTCTATAACTTCTATAACTCTTCTGCTTGTCATTTAATCTTATTCAACATTTGTTTTCTCAATATTATGGGTAAGATAGCTCATTCTATTTCTGGATGACTCTAAAGGTTAAGAAGAATTTTTTTTTAAATTGAACCAAAATTTTGTTTCTCTTTACAGTATCAAGTAATTGTTCTTAAATATATGAAAAAAGCAAACTCATTCTTTCTCCTCTGGATGCAAAATGGAGAAGTAAAAAGTATATTGGATTTTGAATCACAAGACCTGAATTTAAATTTCAGATAATAGTTTCATACTCCATATGTCTTGTCTGAGGAAATCAAGGCACTTATGATTGTTGTCTTCCTTCATTGGTTCAATTTGAGTTCAATTGACCATTGGTTGCAAGTACAAAGCCTTCAACCTCTATCTTTCCATGGCATATATTAAGTTCTTTCTACTACTGGGATCCAAATGACATTGCTTTCACTGAAGAAAGATTCCATAATATGAAGAAGCAATTTTATGTGTTTTGGGTGATCATATAAATTGATGTTATTCATATACATTAAATTGATCAAGTGATTAATCAAATGGTTTGTTCAACTCCCTGTTTAATTTGCAAACCATATTGAATTCTATTTTAGAAGATGGTGGATGGTGAATTAGATTAACTATAATTGATTTAAGATTAGGAAGAACCATATTGGTGTTTGAATACCTCCCTGAAATGATCCAAACAAATTTAAATATGTTGTATCAATGATTCTTAATGCTACTGTTTTGATTTTATGCTTTAAATAGGGAATATTGTTTTTCCATGTGGATGTTAATTACTCTAGCTTAAAAAACTATATTAGGGTCTTGTTAATGTTTATGATATGTGACAAAACAATGAATGAGGAAATGAATCTAAGATTTTACAAAAAACAATAAAGGCAGTATCAATGTTACACATTTTCAAACCTGACCTCAGGTATTGACTACTTTTGTGAGGTTGGGCAAGTCACATAATATCTGCCTGTCTCAATTTCTTCAACTGTAAAATGGGGAGAATAATAACACCTACCTCTCAGGTTTTTAAGATAAAATGAAATTTTATTTGTAAAGCTCTTGAACACTTATCATAGTTCTTGGCACATAATAGATATTTAATAAATTTTCCTCTTTGTTCCTCAGACTGTAATGGCAAAGAAGCTGAGGCAAGATAGAGATTAGAGAGTATTTAATATTTTATTTGAAAGGGAGAGATTTACTGGGACCAAATGGATCTATGATTTGGTCCCAGAGCTGAATGAAATGATCTTCTCCAAGAATCCAGTGAACAATCTAAGTTTTCAATGACATATATACATGTGGCTCAGACACAGGAGGTAGACTAAGGCAGAGGTGGAGTCAGGGTGCTGAGAGCAGTAATGCGACTCTGACAGAGTGGGGTGAGCTACTGAAGAGGGGGATGATATAATGGGGGTAGGCACCCCAGAGATGGGGAGAGGCATTCTGATATTCTAAAATATAAGATCTTTTATCCCTATCAAATATTCTGATTAAGAGGGAGGGGTGGTTTTGCAGGATTGAGCAGAACAATTATAAACTGAGGCAGAACAATTAGGGAAACTGAGGCAAGGCAATTTAGGGAAACTGAGTAAGGATAATTAAGGAAACTTGTTACTCAGTGCTAATGAGATAATGAGATATTAGATTCTTATTAAGTGCTAAGTCGGAACTTAACAGTTCTCTAGTTCAGGCCTTTACTGGGAGTTTTATCCCTTTCCAACTTCTGGGGAGAAGCTTGCATGCTTAGGAGGAGCAACTTCATTGGTTGAAGTATTTTTTTCCCAGAAGCCCTTGCGTTATCCCACGCCCATTCTCTGGGAGGATAAAAGAGGGTGGCACTCCAGAAATTGAGAAGAGTCTCTGCTCTAGGTCAGAGTTGGCAGCCGAGAGATTGAATTGAGACAATAGATCTCCTCCCACAGAGCGATCGGTATTCTCTGGAGACAACAGGACTTTACAGAAACTGAGTCAGGACAATAAAAGAGAACTATGATACAACAAGACAAGATAGATAGATGGATGGATTTTACATATGTTTTAGTATATATAATGTATATATGGTTTTGCATATGTATATATAATTTGCATATAGAATTTTTTAGTGATACAAGCTCTGAATGCTTTGTATAAAACAACATGCAGTTGATTTATATTTGGAGCATTTTATTGAATTTTCACCAGTTGGGATCATCCTTGTATCTGACAGGAATATGGTAAAATACTTTGCTAGTGTGGCATGAATATAGGGGTAACATATCTATTTCTAAACCTTTCTAACATGAGAAAATCTTGTTTAACTTGAAATGATTGAGTCAATAATTATGGATTTTATCTATCCTCCTTATTTCTAATTTTGCAGAAAAGATTAAATTTCAGTCACCTCCCCTGACATAGCTATTTTGCACTTCATTATTAACTATGCACATGCTTTTGCTGCTATTGGGCTTATATCCCAAAGAAATACTGAGGAGGGGAAAGGGACCTGTATGTGCCAAAATGTTTGTGGCAGCTCTTTTCGTAGTGGCTAGAAACTGGAAGATGAATGGATGTCCATCAATTGGAGAATGGTTGGGTAAATTATGGTATATGAAAGTTATGGAATATTATTGCTCTGTAAGAAATGACCAGCAGGAGGAATACAGGGAGGCTTGGAAAGACTTACATGAACTGATGCTGAGTGAAATGAATAGAATCAGAAGATCACTGTATACTTCAATGTTGTATGAAGATGTATTTTGATGGAAGTGGATATCTTCAACATAAAGAAGATCCAACTCACTTCCACTTGATCAATGATGGACAGAAATAACTATACCCAGAGAAGGAACACTGGGAAGTGAATGTAAATTGTTAGCACTACTGTCTATCTACCCAGGTTACTTATACCTTCGGAATCTAATACTTAATGTGCAACAAGAAAATGGTATTTATACACATATATTGTATCTAGGTTATATTGTAACACATGTAAAATATATGGGATTGCCTGTCATCAAAGGGAGGGAGTAGAGGGAGGGAGGGGATAATTTGAAAAAATGAATACAAGGGATAATGTTATTAAAAAAATTACTCATGCATATATAATGTCAAAACAATTTATAAATAAAATTAAAAAAAAAACATTCACATGCTTGATCCACATTTCATTTTAGTTGAGTTTCTTGAAAACACATAGTGAAGCAAAATGTTTCATACACCCTCCTTCTTTGGGAGTTTTCTATCCCTCTCCTTTCCTTTCTCTATCTTTGTTATTTCTATCTCTATGTGTCTCTCTTTGTCTCTCATGAAATTTTCTAATAGACTTTCATTTTGAAGATCCTGCTTCACATATTTCCTTTTGTTAACTTTAATTTGATGATATGTTGTACAAGTCATATGCCGTATGCTTCAGCTAGACATTTATGTAATATCCTATTGTTTTCTCAAATATCTTCTTTTGCTCAATTATTATTATCATTGTTATTATGAGTTCTTTGTCATAGAAGTTCAAAGAGTAATGGTCTGTAATATTACTATTCTATTATTCTTTTATATTTAATGTTCTGTTGAGTATTTCAAAGGTTGATAAAATAACTTTTTTGTAATTAAATAAAAGCATTAAGTTATAAACCCATCCTATTAAGGCTCTCTAATAGTATTTTTAGTATAGCTCAGTCATATGCAGAACAACAGGGATGATATATACTTTGTCTTAATTCCAGATACTTTTGATCTCTTCTATTAGTTCTCTATATTGAAACTTTTTTGTTCCAAATATTTAGAACATTATGGGGATCTGGCATGGCAAAATCTAATAAATTATTTTTTAATTGTTTTGGTAAATCCTATTTCAATATAATATTGATTCTTAGGCTAAAACCTTAAATTACAGAGATGTTTACATTATATTTCAGAAGTCATGAAGATCACCTGAAATTTCTTGAGTAGGGTAGTGATAAGGTTAGACCTGTGGGCTAGCCATTTCAATTTGACAGTTGTTTAAAGGATGGATTAGAGAAGGAAGAGACTGAAAACAGTGACAATCATTATGAAGCTGCTTAAATAATAGTTCAAATAAGAAGGTGAACTGGGATGTTGGCTGTTGAGTGCAGAGAAAGATCTTCAAGCAAGAAATGTGGATATCTCAGAGTCTATAGACTGAGATATTCAATTCCTTCAATGAAAATGAGGTAACAAAGAAAGCTATATATGTCAAGTCAGTCTTTTTTTCTGGGGAATTGAATGATCCTGTGTTTATATTTCTAACGATTGCATAGATGACTTATTAGAAAGGGGCAAGGTGGTGGGAGACATTTTAATAACAAAGGCTTAATCCTTAGATAACACTTGTACTGGGCATTCATAAAAGCAGAGAAGGAAGGTTCAGAAATACATGATGATTGTTAATTGTATACATGAATTTAAGTACATTAATCATGATACCACAAATCTGGTCATTCATGGAATAGATATTTTCCAAACTCTGGACAATATTTTTAAAAATTTCCTCAAATCAAGGACTAAAGGTTTTTAAAAATGACTAATATTCAATAATCTACTGGTATTAAGAGCAGACCTCCCAATGTGATTACATTTCAGGGAAGATGAGCTTAGGAAAATATATATTTTCTCATTGATTAAATGAAGAAATAATGTTATCTTCCTTTTCACTGAATCATTTGCCAATTGGATTGGCTCTCATCTGGCTTTCAAGGTCCCATATAATCTTACATTAACTTAGCTCTACAAGCTTTTCTGATATTACTCCTTTTCATGTATGCTCTTTTATATATATATATATATATATATATATATATATATATATATATATATATTACTCCTCTTCATGTATTTCATAGTTCAAGTGGACTACATTCATTATATTTAGACATTATGTACCATTATGCTTTGTAATTTTTCATATAGTTACCCAGTAATCGCAACTCAACATTGAGTTCTAAAAAGGCAGATATGCTGTCTTAATTTTGATGATCACATTGAGAAGACATACCAAAATGTTTGTCATATTGCACTGTTATCATAGATCTTGAAAGTTCATCTGTTCCAGATCCCTGCTCTCAATGGATATCTGCTCTGCTTGAAACAGATGATCATCTCTCTTCTCAAAAGTCATTAGAAATAGATTCTACATTCTCCTTCAGTCTATTATTACTGGGCTTATAGAATCCTATGATTTACAGCCAAAGAGACATTAAATATAAACTTTCCTGACCTTTTCATTTTACAGAAATGGAAATTGAGATCTAGAGACAGTGATATGAACAAGAATACACAGGCTAGAAAGATCATAAATGTATTTGAACATAAATAAGCCTTCTAACTTCAGTTAGGAGCTCTTTCCACTGGATTTTCTAAGCTAAATGAGGCCCATCAGTTAAACAGGATTAATTTGGAAACTTTTTTTGCTTCACTATATTTTATTTTTATTAAAGCTTTTTATTTTTCAAAACATACACATAGACAATTCTTCAACATTAGCCCTTGCAAAACCCTGTGTTCCAATTCCCCCCCTTATCACACATCCTCCCCTAGATGGCAAGTAGTAGTCCAATATATATAGAAATGGTAGAAATATATGTTAAATTCAATATATGCATATACTTCACTATATTTTAAAACAAGGTTTTTAATTCTTTTATTTTTATTATTTTTCAGTGGGGGAGGGAGGAGAAAATGAAGGAGGAAGGAAAGAAAATATATTTATTAATTGGAAAAAATAATAAAAATTAAATTTTAAAAAAGAATATACATATTCCTTCAGGGCAAGAAATCTCCACCCCCCCCTTCTTTGTGTCCCTGTCACACTCCATCCTTGTTTGACCCTAATTGCTCTTGACTTCAATGAAGGCCTATTATTCATTTGAGCTTGGCTTTTGTGACACAGAAATAGTATATTTTCTGTAAGCCTTTCATAGACTTCTCCAAAGGGGGTAAGGAGATGTGGAATGGATCCAATGAGGAAAAGTGAAAGGAGTCAGGTGGCTTGGCCTAAAAGTGGCTCAAGAGTTACTTGATTTTGGTCACCTTTTTTCCATATCTTTTTAATAGAACAAAAGGCCAAAACTGTATTAGCCAGAGTCTTTAAGGATCAGTCTGCTTAGAGTTCAGAGGAAGGATCATTTCCCCTTAATATCATTCCTTACTGTAATTCTCACATCAAGGTAGCCAAGTATGACCTCCAGGTCCTCTTCCTCTGTACTTTTAATCTGGCCATTCCTTTCCCATCCTGTGTATGTATTGTCTTTTTTAATGTTTCACTCTACACTTTGCACTTTTCCTTATTTAAGATCATCCTGTTTTTGTAAGATCCATTTTTTTTTCCTTTAGGTCAAGGTCATTTTGAATTTTATTCCTTTCCTTCAAAGCATGAACAGGCCCTATCAACTGTACTATCCTCTGTCATTGTGATTAGCCGGATCTTGAGTTCTTCATGCAGACCCTAGATAAAGATATTGAAAAGAACAGGTATCAGGATCAATTCTGACAGACCAACAATGAATGACTAATGGCTCAGCATTAGTTTTGACAACATATAAACAGCTGTAGAACTGTGCAATATTGTGATGATTGAGTGAACACTATTAATGGCCTGCAGTTGTTTACTGAATGAAGTATTGTTCACAAGATATGTACATTCATTCAACCAAGTAATCAAACATTTGTTGAACTCCTATCACATATCTTCCTCAATGCCTAGCATAGTACATTACACAAAGATAAATAAAACATGTTCCCTGCCCCCAAGGAGGTTACAGTTTACTAATTAAACATGTGATTTGCTGGAGCTTTCTACATGTAAATACTGTGAGATCAAATGAGAGATGAATTATTTCCAGCTGGAGTAGAGGGAGTTGTGTTTTTTTTTTTCTTTCTCATTTATTGAACTGAGATCATTTGACCTTCCAAGTTCATTCTTTCCTCATCTATAAAATGAGGGAATTGAGCCAAAGGGTCCCTAAGCCCTTGAGCTATAAGTCTTTCTTTGACCTTATTTGCCTATAGTTCTAGGAAAAGTGTTGCAAAGACACTTGAGATATCACATCTTATAAGAACTATTAACCAAATGTTGATCTAATTTTAAGATGTCTGAGTTTATATTGATGATAGCCTAATTTTGATTATGAATGCATATAGTAAGACTGATATCTACTTTTATAAGTTTATCACAACAGTCTGTTTTTAGGAGGTACATATTCAGTCCATTATTAAAAAGATTTCTTATATGGAAGAAATATTTTTTCTACTTACTGAGTCTACTCATGTTTCATGGTATTTTCTTGGTGTCATAAAAATGGTCTTTAGGAATTTACTTTTGTCAGTGTGAGAACAGCTACTGGTTAAATAGTAAATCTTGGGTCCTATATTCTTCTCTAGAGATGAAGTTAGACTCAAATCAATTCCAAAGAGGGTAGTAAACATATGGAATAGTGAAAAGAGCCATTGGTTGGGAGTTAGGAGACCTGAATTTCCATCTCAGCTCTTTCTCTAGGAACTGGACCATAAGTCCTTAACACCTTTGAGCCTTATTTTCCTCAGAAGAGTGGGAAAAAAAGGGGAGCGGAAATTAACCAAGAGAATTGATCAGTTTTCAAGTTTTCTTTTACCTCCAACATTATAAGATCATATCATTGTTAAAATGATAAAAAAAAAAAGGGGGAAAATGAGTCTTGGTACCCAGTTCCTATCTTCTAAAACATTAAATCAACTTGAATTCTCATAGTCATGCTTGGGCCCAGGTCGCCTTGCCTCTTTCCTTCCCAACTTCCCCATCTTCTTTTCCTGCTTTCTTTCCCATATTTCCCAATCCAATTCAACCCCTTAACCCTGCACATATACTGGCCAATATAAAGGTAAATAAAGTATGGAGAAGATAAGAGGTCCAGGGTACTAGTATAATGAATTTATCTGTACTAGAGTAATTTTAACTCTTTAGGACAAACCAACTTATTATACAAAGAGAGAGAAGAAGAAGAAGAGAGAGATATGCAGAGAGACAGAGAGAAAAAAAAGAGTTAGAGACAAAGTGAGAAAAAGAGAGACAGAAAGAGAGGCAGAGACAGAGACAAAGAGAGAAAGAGATATTCTATTTACCCTGTCAGTCTATGGACTTTTGATGTGGAGCTTTTGACATGGAGCTTTCAACATGGACAAGGACCTTTTGTAGAATGAGGAAAATTTCCTATTTAAGAAACCATCCCCAAAGTTCCCTACAAGCTGATGTCTATGTCACTATGATTTATGTTTAGACATGTTAATAGATTAAATGATATGTTGAAATATTAGTTTTAAATACTGATGAGTAAGTTGACTTAATAAAACATTTACATATGGAAATACACAAGTCATAGCACTGTCAATTATCAAGAACATTGAATTCAGACTTAATGCATTTTACAAAAGGAATGTATTGAGCCTGATATGAAATGAGGACTTAAATGTGAATCCTAATTTTGGTACTTTACCTTGTGTAATGTACAGTAAGTCATAACCCTATTCTTCTATTTCCTCAGTCTGTAAAATATTTTGGAGGAAGGAAAAATCTAGCCAAATGATTTCTCAGTTTCCTTTCAGCTTTAAATCTATAATCTTTTTGATGAGTTATTATGATTGGAAGGGTGCATCTGAGATGTTAACATATAGAATAAGGATCTGACCAATTGGACCTCAGGCAAGAATTAGACTACTCTCTTCTGGGTACTTAGAATTATCAAGTGCATAACTTGGGTTCTTACCAGTGTGGAAAAGTTAGCTGCTCTGAATCTCAAATTTCAGCTTTCCCATAAGCCTAAACAAAGAAATTGCTTGGTAGAAATGGAATTATGTTTTCTAATCAACTTCTCTATCACTATGGGAGAGTCAGCCTGGTCACTCATTGGTCAAACCTGACCACAAGAAAGATAACTAACATATTGAGTGTGTCATAAGTCAAGCCTGGAATATGACACTATGCTCAATGAAAGCTGAATTTTAGCCTGGCCTCAAGCCAGGAAGCTAGTTGTAGAAGCAAGGAGATCTCCAAAATAAGTGTTTTAAATTTGGATTCTCTGGCCAGATGGGCAGCGTCTAGGATGTAGATTGTAAAAAAGCTGTTTTCAGGGAAGCTCTTGACAATGCTCTAGAAACAGCCCTACTTCATGGAGCACTCTTAAGGCTATGAACACCTCGTGGGTCACATATCCAAGTGTCTTTTTTATATAAGGAGACAATATGACTTCTTGGCAGATATAAAATTCTGTCAAGACTTCATTCTTTTGCTTTCTTTTTTTGTCTTTCTACTACCCACAAATTCAATATATTCCACTCTCAATCACCAATAATATCCCTCTCTTCTGCGAACAAAATGGTCAAGCAAAATAACTTAAACCCATTGACAATATTGAAAATGTATATCTCATTTTGAACTCCCTAGTCCATCATCTTCTTGACAAAAGGTTTAGTTCCCAATGAGAACTTCTTTGCTAGTAGGCTTTGGCTTCCTAGGAGAAATCCTTCAGTTGATCCCAGTCTATGAAAAACTCAAATTTTCCCAAGAAGATTAGAGCCTCCTCATGCATACAAATTCTGGAAGATAGGTAGTAGTAGTCATAGTCACTTTATCTTGAAAGGCAACTGAAGAAAGATGATAGAATTATATAAATGTGTTATTATTAGCATGTTATTATTGTAGTAATAATAGTATGGTAGTAGTTGTTGTTGTTGTTATTCTGTCCCCCCCCCCCATTATTCCTTTTCCTTTTCTTAGGGAACATCTGTTTCTCTAGGGACTCAAGGAGAGTTCCCAAGCCATCATTCCTTTAAAACAAAAGAAAACAACAACCAGGAAACCATCTAGAAAGCTGTTGTATAGCAGACACCATCTCCATATTGTTTAGGAGGAGTGAATGAATCATAGGTATTTAAGTTGTTGAAAAAAAATCTCTTTTTCACTAATTAATTCAATGATATATAAACAATTTAGGAAAATAAGCAAAGAAGGGGTCCTATCAAATTCCTTTTATCACTTAAATAGGGTGCTGAAACCTAAATCAGGAAAAAGAAAATAAAGGAAACTATAGATCAATTTCCCTAATGAATATTGATTTTAAAAGTTTAAACAAAATACTAGCAAGGATGTTACAACAATATAAACATCACGACTCAGTGGTATTTATGCCAGAAATTCAGGGCTGGTTCAATAAGTAATAGGAAAACTATCAGCATAATTGGCCATATCAATAACAGAAACAACAAAAATTATATGATTATCTCAATAGATGCAGAATGTTTTTGACAAAATATAATATTCATTCTTACTTAAAACATTGGAAAGAATATATGTAAATAGAGCTTTCTTTAAAATGGTAAGTAGTATCTATATAAAACAGTCAACAAACATTATCTATAATGAGGATAAGCTAGAAGCCTTCCCAATAAGATCAAGAATGAAGTGAGGATGCTCATTATCATCACTATTATTAAATACCACACTAACAATGCAGACAACTGTAATTATAGAAAAAAGGAATTGAATGAATTAAAATATATAATGAGGAAATAAAACTATCATTCTTTGCAGATGATACAATGATATATTTTGATAATCCTAGAGAATCAAGTGAAAGACACATTGAAATAATTAACAAATTATTCAGTAAAGGTTCAGGATATAAAATTAACCCACACAAATCATTAGCCTTTCTACATATTACCAACAAAGTACAACATCAAGAGATTTTAAAAATCCATTTAAGATTATAGAAAATATGAAATACTTGGGAGTCTACCTGTCAAGACAAATCCCAGAACTACATGAACAGAATTTCAAAATACTTGTCATACAAATAAAGACAGAGCTAAAGAACTGGAGAAATATTAATTGTTTATGAGTAGGCTGAGATAGTATAATAAAAATGGCAATTCTACCTGTTAAATTACTTAATCAGTGCCATACTCAACTCCAAAAATATTTTGCACAGATGAGAAAAAATAATAACAAAATTCATCTGGAAGAACAAAAAGCCAAAAATATCAAGAAAAATAAATGTAAAAAAATGCTGTAGGAAAGTGGCCTATCAGTACCAGGTCTAAAACTGTATTTTAAAATGGTCACTAACAAAACAATCTGGTATTGGTCAAGAAATAAAGTGGTAAATCAAATTAGGGACACAAATATGATAATTAATGACTGTGTGATATGGTGCTTGATGAACACAAAGATCTAAGCTTTTGGAATAAGAACTTAGTGTTTGAAAAAAACACTAGGAAAATTGGGAAGCAGTTTGGCAAAAACTAAACATAGATCAGCATCTCGTCCTATATACCAAGAAAAGATTGAAAAACATAAAGGGTGGCATCACAAACAAATGAAGAGAACATGGAATATTTTACCTTTATGACCAAACAAGAGAAAGAGAGCATTACAGAATGTAAAAATGGATAATTTTCATTATATTCAATTTAAAAGTTTTTGTATAAGCACATTCCATGCAGCCAAGATTAGAGAAAGAAAGGAGAAAAGGGGGGGGGAGGGACAGATAGGCAGGGAATTTCATAGCAAGTTTTTCTGATAAAGGCCTCATTTCTCAAATATATAGAGAACTGGGTCAAATCTAAAAGAATACAAATCATTCTGCAATTGATAAATGCTTCAAAGCTGTCCATAATTACATAGAAAAATGTTCTACATCACTTTTGATTAGAGAAATAAAAATTAAAACAACTCTGAGGTATCTTATACTTATCAACTGATTAATATGCCAGAAAAGGCATATGTCAACATATGTCAATATGTCAACAATGACAATTATTGAAAGAGATGTACAAAAACTGAGTCATTATTGTACTGTTGGTGGAGTTGTCTATTGATCTAACTCTTCTGAAGAGGTAGTGACTCACACAAGTTTATATGAGAACTTCAAAGCCAGTGTTTCTTCCATTTTTCCACACTACCTGTTGTCTTTTTTCCCACCATTTTGATATTATTTTGTCATACCTCATTTCTTTTCTTGAGATCTTACTTAATAAGTAAATTTATAATTTTATTTTTTCTGCCAATTTTTCCCAAGGATCTAATAACACACAATTTATTATATTCAGCTTTTTCTTTTCATGTTTCCTCATTTTCTTTTTATTTTCTATAATTTATCTGGAGGGTTGCTTAATTTTGAGATTCTTTGGTTTTTCTCTTTGCTTTCTAACATTTCTGTATTTATTAACTTCTCATTTGGGAGTCTTTTAACTAATTCATTGAGTTAGATATTTAGAACCTCTCTTTGTGACCTCTCTATATTATCTGCCATCTTGCCCACATAACTATAATTTTAATTTTAAACCTATGTCTTCACCAATTTTTTGTGTAATATATTAATTATCCAGATATTTCAGAAATCATGACATTTTGGAGGACTAGATGTGAGGAGTATATCAGATCATATGAGATAGTCCTGTTATTAGCCAGATAAATTTCCTTTGAGATCCATCAACTTCTAACATCTTAATAAATGTGATTCTCTTAAGTAACAGGCAAAATTTACCTTCAGTTAGAGAAAACTTAATCTTCCCTTTCTGAGATTTTCATACTTTAATGGACTTCCCAATCAAATTCTTTATTCTATTGTCTTGGAATGATGTGGCCTTGTAACAAATTGGTCATTTTCCTGATGTGTTTTTACTAGTTTTTCAAAATAACCCAAATGTTTTGTCAGATTTTACTGTCCATATACACAATGGCTAAAGAATACTCCTAGTTCCCTTTAAAGTTCAACTCAAGTATTACCTCATATAAAAAGAATATGAAAGTGTGTTGATTTGTCATAGAAAGCTGCCCTGGTTTATTTCAAGGGACTAAAAGGAACAAGGTTTCCAGTCTTAGCATATTAAGATTGTGGCAAGCTTTCATATAGGTAATAAAATATACATCTATTTATTCATGGCTGCCCCAAAACAGAAAATCAAGATATAACTGATCTGTAAATTTAGTAATTTACTAAAGAATTCCCTCTATCTCTTTAGATTAATGCTGTAAGATGAAACAGCTGGAAAAGATGATATCTAAGACTCATTCTATCTCTGGCATACTATAGTTATGATTATCTATCTTCCCACAACATATTCTTCTCTTGTATTTTTCCCTAGATCAGCTAGGGTATGCCTTCCACCACTGCCTTTTGTGTATGTATATTGTGTGCATGAAAATACACACACGTCATCCTCCAAAGTACACTTTTATACTTTTAAATGTACTATGACTTGTGTGCATATATACATATGTGTATGTACACATCTGTATATATACATGTGTTTGCACACATATAATCAAATACATAATGCATATATACATGTATACACTTTGGATTCAAATATTAAAACAACAAAATTACATTCAACTTATATTTTTAAAAATTCTATTAATTGATGTCTTTTGATTTTTGTTCACCTTCATTTCCAAATATATCCCTCTTCTCTCTTCTAACTAACAAGCCACATCCTGGAACAATGATTTAAAAAAAAGAAATAACACAGTATTAGGCAGTTGAGTTAGTTAACGTATCATTCTTTATTTATAGTATATGAAATATTTTATACCTGTAGTCCTCTATCTCTGCAAAGAATGGAGATGCATTTGCTCAACTCTTCTCTAAATCCTAGGTTGATTATCATAATTATATAGTATTAAATGCTCTTCTTTATTTCAGTATCACTTTTTATATTTACCTTGTGACTCATTATCTACATGATTTTCTTCATTTGTCTTTATTTTATTTGTATTACTTAATATGTCTTCCCATGTTTTTCTGAATTTATCATATTCATCTGTTATTACTGAAGAATAATATTCAAGTTCACTGCTGTTTCACAGCTTATTTTTTTCCATTGCTTGTCCTTCATTCTCAAAGAGGACCAATGACATTAGAAAGGTGATGTCTTGCCTTGTGAGCAAATTGAATTTAAATGAGGCACTGTTCTGCAAAGTTATCTCCCTCACTCTCTTCTACTGAGCCATCTGAGTTCAGTGGCAAGACATAGAATTGGATGTCTGGAGATGCCCTTCTCTCCCAGTTTGTTTAGTCTTTGCTCAATGATGGTCTTCAACTTTGGAGTTTCTACCATCACTATAATGATCTCCTAGGAATTCTTAACTTTTTTGTGTGTCCTAGACCCTTTTGATTGCCTGGTGAAATTTATTGGCCCATTCTCAGAATCATCTTTTTAATACATAAAGTAAAATAGACAGTATTACAAAGAAAGTTAATAATATTAAAATATGGATATCAACTTATTAAATTTTTTGAAAAGGCCTATATCCTTAGTTAAAAAAAAACCCTGCTAATTGGAAAACACATACACATATGCATATACAAACAAATATACATACCACACATAAATGCTGTACAAATACAAAATAATTTGAGGGATTCATAGAACAGTAACAATTGAGGAAGTTGGCCAGGTTTCTTATAAGAGGTAATACTTGAGCTGAGCCTTGAAGGGAACTAGGAATTTGGAGAAGTGTAAAGCATTTCCACAATGAGGGGAAGCAAAAGTTTCTGGTGATATGTGAATAAAGTTTTAGAGAGAGCTTAGGTCTAGATCTAGGAGTTATCTTCATAGAAATGAAAATAAAACCACGGGGAAATTAAATTAAACAAATGAAAGTATATAGAGAAAATAGAGTAGACTCAAGATAAAGTTTCAGAATACAACCAGGATTAGGAGGGGATTGTCACAAATGATGATTCTGCAAAAGGAACTCAAAAGGAAGTCAGAATAGATAGTTGAAGGAATATTATGAAGACTTAGAAAGGAGATAATGTCCAGATGAAGGAAGTCAACAAGAGTATCAAACACTGCAGAGACATCAAGAAGCAAAGAAATTGAGAAAAGGCTTTTATGTTCAATCATTAAGGGTTTATTTGTGACTTTTAAAGGTATATTTTCATTTGAGATTGAAAGAGAGTGAAAGGAGAGAAAGTGAAAACAATGAATGCAGAAGTCATTTTCATTGGCTGAGAAAGGTAAAAGACATAAGGAATAATTAACTATGGGAATAGTATATATACTCAAGTTTCCTTGCTCTCACATTTAGGTTACATTCTACATGCAATTTTTAATCTGTTAGCCTTATCTGTTATTAATTTTCCACACCACAGTAGGTTCATCCATGCCCTATGGATTTCACTTTATTTTTTTGAAAATGATGTTATTCCTTTCCAGGATATGCCTCTAAATTCCTCTGCCATTTTCTAAGTCAGCTATCTTTTCCTCCTTCCTTTTTACTCCTCTTTTCAGTTTCCTTTTATGTGGTGTCTTCCCCAGTTGGAAAAATCTGCTCCTTTAGGACAAGTATTATCTTTTTTTTCTACTTTTATAGATATTCCCAGTGCTTAACACATAGTAAGAACTAAGTAGGTACTATTAATTGACTTACTTAATTACTTTTTAAAAGATATGTAGCTTTTTAATACCACTGAAAGAGTATTAGTATTATTTTTTTGAGGGAGAAATTTGTGGTTCTTGGAAGTGCTTATACAATTTTCCAAACACAATCTATCCATCTTCTTTCTGTCCTTTAACTCTGTTCTAATCATTTTATCTTTTTTAAGATTTATCCAATATAGATAAAGTGTGCCAAAAATCTTAATGTGTTTTTAAAATATTTAGACTTTAATAGTTTAAAATCACATTTGGGACATTTGGGACAACTTGTATATATGCTGAAGTAGCAGTTCATGATACTGCCCATCCAATTGCATATGAACCTTATTCTCATTAGAATTGGTTGAAAGAGGGAATAATACATACTTTATTCTTATCTATGTTACTATGCAAGAAAGTAGGAAGGGAAGGGGAAAAGAGAAAGAGAGTGGCTAATAGAGGGGAGCAATTTGGAAGGGAGTTAAAAGTCAAAAGCAAAACACTTTTGAAAATGCACAAGGCAAAAGAAAAGAGAGACCAGTATAAACAGGGAAAATGGGATGGAGGGAAATACATTGTTGCTATCATTACTGTGAAAAAAAAATTTACATTGAGTTTCTTTGATAAAAACTTCATTTCTCAAACATATAGAAAATGGAGTTTTTTTTTTAGAAATAAGAGCCTTTTCTCAATTGATAAAGAATTGAAGTATATGAACAGACAGTTTTTAGACAAAGTAATCAAAGCTATCTGTAATTATGAAAAAATGCTAGTCTAAGTCACTATTGATGAGAGAAATGCAAATTAAAACAACTGTGAACTACTACTTCATACTTGTCAGATTGTTTAATATGAGAAAAGGAAGACAAATATTTGAGAGAATATAGGGAAATTAAAACTCTAATGTACTATTAGTGAAGATGTGTGCTGATTCAAGTCTTGTGAAGAGCTATTAGGAACTATGTCCAAAGAACTAAAAAGCCATGCATACTCTTTGATCAAGCAATGGAACAACTCTCAAAGTGATAAAAAGAAAAAGGACCTGAATGTACAAACATACTTATAACAATTCTTTTAGTGGTGACAAAGTATTGAAAATTGAAGAGATGTCCATCAATTAGGAATGGCTGAACAAACTGATTGTGATGGAAAACCGTTGTGTTTTAAGAAATGATGAGCAGAATGGTGGAGTTGTGAAATGATCCACCTATTCTGGAGAGTGACTTGGAACTATGTCTAAAGGGCAACAAAGCTGCATCCCACATCTTTGTGGCTGCTGTTTGTTTTTTTTTTTTCTTTCTGGTGTTCTTTTCCCCCTTTTGATCTGATTTTTCTTGTGAAGCTTGAGAAATATGGAAATATGTTTAGAAGAATTGTACATGTTTGACCTATATTGGATTGCTTGCTATCTTGGGGTGGAGAAAAAGGCAAAAAATTTAGGCTTTACAAAGATGAATATTGAAAACTATCTTTGCATGTATTGGGAAAAATAAAATACTATTAAAAATTTTTAAAGAAGTGATAAGCAGAATACTTTCAGAAAAACACAGGAAAACTTATACAAACAGTTGCGAAATACAATGAGGAGAGCCAGAAGAGCATTGTACACAGCAATAACAATTTTATATGATGTTGTGCTAGGAATAATATAGCTATTCTCAACAATATAATGATTCAAGTTGATTCTATAGGATTTATGATGAAAGGTGCTATTTCCAGAGAAAGAACTGATAGAGCCTGAATGCAGATCAAAAATACTTTTTCTTTGTTTTTTTCTCCACAAAATGGCATACATGGAAATGTGTTTTGCATGACTACTCATGTATAGCCTATGTCAGATTGCTTGCCTTCTCAGTGAAGAGGGAGGGAGGAAGGTAGAAAGAGGATTTTAAAACTCAAAATATGAAAAAAATATTAAAATTGTATATGCAAATATACTTTGTGCATTTGGTTTTGGTTCGCAATAGACAATTGAAGTGAATTTGTTTTCTGTGTTTTTTCATTACCAAGTGTTTGCCCAACCAGGGGGTTGAATAGTGTCTTATAAAGGGTTCTTTATGCTGATGATATATGATAGCAACCTATAGATAGAGCAACAACTCAGTTTGAGGCTATAATGAAATGACACATTACCAGAACAAGGTGCTCAAGATGGTGCCACATTTGGATTGAGTTTTGCTAAAGATAAATGGGTCAACAAGGAAATTCACTAATATTCATTGGGAAAAAAAAAGTAAAGTTGATAATGCCAAGACACTTCTACACCAGAAATGTGGCACCTTACTAATACAACATTTATCTCTTTGTCAAAGGAACTCTGCAATAGAAATAGTGTTAGATAAATTTACCTTCATCATCAAAATGGATGACCCATTACTAGGAATCCACTCCCTACATAGAGCAAGGAAATGATCCTGAAAGACATTGCAAATAAAAAAAAATCACTTAGCAAAATAAGTATTTTCAGAACCAGATTCCTCAGGGACATATTTAAGAAACAGACACTGTGAAAGCCAAAGTTTTTATTATTCAAGTATATAGCTTTAGTTCCAAATATCCATTTTGATTTTGAATTCAAAGAGATTCTAAGTACCCTCTTCTCCCTTGACCAAGAGTTCCAATGCTCTGATTTCTTTGGTTGGTTGATCCACTGAACTGATTATTTTTTACTTTACTTTAAGTGAAGGGATTAATATTCAATCAGCTGAATAAAGATGTCTACTAGAGAGCTATCTATGCAGTACCATTACAACTGTGTAAAAAGTTCATACTGGTGTTTGTAAGTGAATGTCAGGAATGGGGAAACTGTCTAACAGATTGAATATGCTCTGATATTGGGCAATAGAGAAGGATGGCTCATGATATAATTTCATCTGTAAAGTGGACAAACTTTCTAAAGCTAGGATTAATAAATAGTTTCTATAACAAATACATTTAAAGTTCTCCTTATTCCATTGCTCAATCAGGGATAGGAGACACAAAGATAGAAAAGGAACAGTTTCTGCTGTCAAATAGTGTATGTCATATTCAGAGTAACAGTATGTAAGCAACTAATTAGAAAAAGAGATCATTCAAATCTTCCAAAAAGAGGCATGATCTCTTGGCCTGAGCATAAAATGGAATTAGGGATACTCAAAAATAGCAATGAGGCAGGACAGCATTTAAGAGAAAAATCTTTACAAAGATTTGGAAAAAAAAGATTATGGGCAAAAGCAAGTAATCCAGTTTGGCTAGAATAGAGTGTGCAAGGGAGAATATAATTAATCTGAAAAAATAGGGTAGAGTCAGATTGTGAAGGGCTTCAATGACTCAAAAGAGAAATTTTTATTTTATTTCAGAGGTAATAGTGATGGGGGCGATAGCCCCTTTAAGATTCCTTTTCTGATCTACAACTTCCTTTGGGACTGACCTTTGATTTACAAGATCTGGTCAAAACCACCATTTTGTATTCCTAGGGGAAAGATCTGTATCTGAGCCACTTTGGGCTTGTACCCAGCCCCCACCGGATCTGAGCTGGCTTGGATTTTCTCAACCCCCAATTATCTGCTCAGGTTTCCCCAAAACAGTTTCTTCCTTATCTGAAAAGCCCGCCAAGAATTTGCCCTAGGCTTCTTGAAGCAAATAAAAGAACCTAGGTGGAATCATCCCTTGGAGGAGAGAAGAAAGATGCCAGCAACCATGCTTTGCATCAGAGACTCTCCGTCCCAACACTTGTGGCGTATTTCTTCCCCTATCTAATATTTTTATTAACCAGACTTTAACCTTGATTTGAAACCCTGCAATAAATCTCTTTTTATCAATCTAGGTTTTCAGGCCTGTAAATTCATTTACAGGGGACTCTCATCACCACTAGACTTCATTTAACTTTGTATCCTTGGGCCGAATCCAAAGGGGTTGCAGGGGAGCTCCGTTTGACTCCCTGTACCTCAATCCTGCCACTAGACCTCAATTAATCCTAATTTTATTGAGGTATAAATCTCATCATTAGGTATATACCTCATCAATAGGAACACAGAAAATTTTTGATTATGAGAGTTACATGATTAATTCTATGTTCTAGGAATATTAACACCCTTTTGGCAGTTGTGTAGAGAAAGTGAATTGGGAAGTAGAGAGATTGGAAGTGATCTCTGTTGTAAATATGACAACCTGATTAGTGGGGAAGGTCTAGGGCTTCACAACAATAAGGACAGCAAAATTAAAGTTACAGAGGTTGGCTATTGGGCTGAGTAGTGAGGAAATTTCTTCAACAAAATGTTCTCCAAGGCCTGAAATCTAACCGGACTTCCCTCTTGCAGACAAATTGTGTGGGATATGGAGATACACTGGCCTAATGTGAGAAGAAAAGTATTTCTGTTCCATTGAACATGATTTCTGTATTGGTTCTGTACTCTTCTGTCAATGTATCCTTTCCTCATTTGGAGAATTATACTTGGGGTCTTATGAAAAATGCCCCAGCTAGTTAACCATAGTCTTGGCAGACTTGGATGGAGGGCAAGTTTAAATGTCTACTCTAGGCTCCACACACACGCCTTAGCATTCTTTTCTCTTTGTTTTTCCCTCACATTATCATGCTAGGCCCAACTAGATCAGTGGCTTTTTTTTCCCAATGCTTTACCCAGATTTAAACTTCTTTCTCTGTCCTATCTGGTGTCAAGACACAAAATATTATCATGCATGTTTCTTGTGTGTGTACTAATGGGAGTAGACTACCTGGGTTGCAGGTAATACAAATGTATTTTTCCAGAAATTTTTTTCAAGACAATGTCCTTGCTTTGATTACAACCAATTGTGATTTAGACTTTCAGAAAAAGTAATAGTAGGGTCAATGGGGAAGGGTTTGGAAGGAGAACAGAAAATGAAATCCTTTCTTTACTGCATAAATATTATCCCAAATCCTTTAGATATGGGATCACTTTTGTGCTGAAATTTCCAATATAGCATCCATCCAATTCCAGAGAGAAGCTGTTCCTAACCCTCTGGAAGTCAAGACCACTCATGTATGATTATCTAGGACTGATCTGAGTTCTTAGCAATAGAATAAACTACCCAGACAGTCCCTATCATAGGTGCTTGACAAATCGAAGAAGTAGCCATATAGATCATTGATTTTTCTAAGCCTAAATGGTTGTGGTTGCCAATCTTCCTATTACTGTAATTGCTAGCTAAATGAACTATAATTGTATTAAGAGGTAACTTTGAAATATGCATGCACTCTCTTCTAGTTCTCAGAATTTGCACGGAGAATGGATTGATTCATCATGCTTGGAAGAGCAGCTATGTCACTGTGTTTCTGGAGCTTACCCACTTTCTGGGGGAAAACTAAACTGGGCTGCTTAAGTTAGGTAGTCAGCAAGAGAGGTCTAGAGATAGAACTGTGAGCTTCCACAGAACATGATGACTGGGCCTCCTCTTCCAGAATCAGGAATAATTGGCATTACCAGTCAAGCCCATATCTCTTATTCTAAGTCACAGGAAGGTAAATTATTAAAGAAAGAAAAAAATAAAGAAAGTGAATGGAGAATAAAATTCACAATGGAAAAAAATGGTATTATCTGAAAAAATGAGTCTTGATAAAACTTAAAGGAAGTACCTGCACAGAGGAAATGAATCTTACCAAAAAAAAAATGTGCTCTCTATAGCACTATTTGCTCATTTGTTCCCATAGTCAATTGGGCTAAATGGTTATGAGGCATTGTTTCACACCAGTTATTAAACCCAAATCACTCTGACTCTCATTGATGGATCACAATAGGTCCCAACCTACTTGGTCATTGTTTGAGCCTTAATAGGCTCAGAGTGAATGTAAATAGCAATTTTTATGTATGTATATATGTATGTATGTAAGTATGTGTGTGTGTATGTGTATTTAAACTAGTGAAAAGAGGCTCTTCTCTGAATCATTTCTCACCTAGCCTTAATCACTGATTGGACATTGCTTCAGTTTAATTGAGACCTCTTAAAAGCTTAAAAAGGTCAAGGTGTCCCACTGTATTCAAAGCCATCTTTAGTCATCTTGATCTAAATTGAGGCACTGGACTCATATAGCTCTGGTTGATAAAGTGAGGCAGGTGACTTTGCACAGGCCATTCTACTCAAATCTAATTCACTTGAATATCATCACATCACCTTTCTGAGGTCATGCTCCTCTTTAAGAATGAAGGATAAACAACAAAAATCAACATCCTTGGACAAAGAAGAGGTTTTTGTCCTTGGTGGGTTTTTTTTTTTGTTTGTTTATATTTTTTATTCATTAATGCAATACCAACTCCTGGGGTACAAATAAGTGTATTTACTCTGACATCCAAATCAAATAAACATCATGGTGTGGCAGCTAGAGATCTAGCTGCTTTTGGAGCACAGAGACATGAATTTGAATCCTGTCTTGTGCACTTATTAATTGTGTTATGTGAGAAAATAATGTCACTTTCATTTGTTTAAAGTGTATCTACTTAAATTCCTATTGACCCTCCAACATTAACTATGCCCTATTTTTCATCTTTCTTGTTTGATAATTTGATGGCTATAAGGGGAAACCTCAAAACATCTGTATGTATGTATGTATGTATGTATGTATATATGTTTAGAGATAGGCAGACAGACGTTGAAATATGTAGAAAGATAGCCATGTGAGGAGTAGACACTAGATAGATAGATAGATGAATAACTAGATAGATGTATAGAGAGATTACAGATGGATAGATAGACACAGATATATAGACAATATGCAGAGAGACAGAGAGACAGAAACAGACAGAGATAAACACTATGTTAAGCACTAGGGATACAAGTATGAGCAAGCAAGGCAATCCCTGCCCTCAAAAAGCTCATGTTTTAAGGGAAGAAGAAGTATATAAAAGGGAGTTGGAAAGAGATAAGAAGGCAAAGGGATGGTAGCCATTCAGAAACAAGTCTGATGCCAAATTGGGAAATAATTCCTGAATCAGTCAAGCAAGCAGTGAAAGGAATATCGCCAAAAACCATTATGAAATAGCATTTCTCTAATTATTCATAACTCAGAACACTCTTTTATATAGTGCTATTTGGGGAGGTTTTAATGAATACTATTGATACATTTTTCCTAGATTAAAAATAAAATTCTCAAGAAATTCTTCTCTCTCCCCCCAGAGAGCCATCATGTATAAAAAAGACTTAAAAAGCATGAAAGAGTTTCAAAAAATCTAACCAACAAATAAAAATGACTGACAAACCCACTGATTCTTACTTCCACAAAGTGGGGTGAGACGGTGAAGGAATATTTCTCTTCTCTCTTGGTTGGGAACAATTTCATTCATTAGAATTTAACAGTCTTTATGTTTAATTTTTTGGATATTATAGAAATTTCCATTCTAGACATCTTAATTTCTTTGTTTTGAGTTCTTCATTTAGTTGTTATGTCTGTTAATACTTTTTTGTATTTATGAGAGTAATATTTTTAAGTTCAGTAATATTCAATTATATTCATGTATCACTGCTTTCTTAGTCATTCCCTTGGCTATAGTTACTAATTTTGTTTCTAATTCCTTACTACTTGGATAACATCCCATCCAAAAAAAGGTTGCTATCAACATTTTAGTGTGTGGGATCTTTCTTCTCATCACCTTTCTTGTGGTAAATGCCTAGCTGTCAAATATCTGAGTCAAAAAGTCACTTTTGTTATAGAATTCAAAATTGCTTTCAAAAATGATTAGATTGATTCATTATTCCACCAACAGTGTATTAGAGTCCCCATCTTTCCTTAGCCTGTACAATTGACTATTTTCATCTTTTGTCATCTTTGCCAGATTGCAGGACAAAAATTAAAATCTCAGAGTTCTTTTGATTTCCACTTTTCTTATTAGTAGTAATTTAGGCCATTCTTTTCATGGTTGTTAATAGCTAATAATTCTTCTTACTACAATTATTTATTCATATCTTTTAGCTAATAATCCATTAGGGAATGGCTTTTGGTCCTTTATATTTGTATGTATTAGTCCCTATGAATGAATATGTTCAAATTTATCCAAATTAAAGAAAACTTTATTTCCATTTGGATCTCTTTTCCTCCCATTATGAATTGGGGACAACTTCTTATGCCTTTGAATTAGTATCCTCTCTCCCAATTTTATATCATATACTAGACACCATGCATAGTTAATGGTAATATCCTTTAATAGTATGTTCAAATAAGGTTGGCATACCAATAAATACTAAAAAGGAAATAGGTTTCCAATTATAGACTTTGATTACTAGAGATTGGGTAAGGGAGATGTATTTGAATATCTTTCCCTTTATATTCACTCTTTTTTTTTCTCAATGGTCAAAAGGGAAATGGGAAGTGAAATATTCTAATAAATAAGCAGCATCAGGATTTTGTCTGACAGTGCTCCAGATTTTTTAGACTAGGTAAAAGAGGAGATTCTTTGCCTCAATAACTACCTAGCCTTAATCACTGAATGAGTGTAGCCTCAGTCAAACTGAGATCTATTGAAGACTTTAACTTAAAAAGATCAAGGTCACCCATTTCATTTGGGTCCATCTCTAGTCCTCTTGTTCTATATCTTGCTACTGGATGCAGCTGGCACTAGAAGGAGAAAGTGAGGCAGATGATTATGCAAAGCTCTCCCTCACTCAAATCCAATTCATTTTTGTGTCATGGCATGTCCTCCCTATTGTCACTTTCCTCTTTGAATGAAGGACACACAACAAATAACAAAGATACGGAAGTAAAAAGGTTATAAACTGGAATTTCATCATGAATTAAAAGAGTTCTCACCAATTGTATATATACTTTTTCAGCTTGATCTAATCCATGATCTTCTGATCCATATCCTGTTCTGTTATAACTTATCAGATGTACATATATGCTCTCTATTATTTAATGATAGTTGGTAATAGGAGTGGGCCAAGTCCTGGGACGGTTTAAGATCTTATTTCAGAACTGGTTTGTAGAGGCAGCCATGTGGGAAAATCAAAAACAAAAACAAACAAATACCAGACCCTGGAATGGAGTGCCAAATCCATGGAAGAGCAGAGTTTTTGGGATGCTGGAGAAGTAAATGGTTCTATGTTCCATTTGCCCATAGAACTATGACCAGTAAGATCATGGATGTTTTTCCAGAGGCTATTCATATGATTATGAGGTAACGACTTTTTCATAGTTCCTATTTCATTGGTAGAGGGGAGGTCCATTATGATATACTGAAATTTATTTAGCTTTCTCTTCCCATTATGTTTGAGTCTATAAAATTGAAGGGAGACTGACTCCAACTTAAAAGGGGCTTTCTCCCTTGCTAAGAGAAATATGATTAGAATATGCATGCAATTTATGTTACATGTGATAAATACTTCAGTTCTTATTATGCATTTCCAAATCTAATTAAAGAATGATTTTAAATCATTAACCTTGAAAGAATGGGGATAAATAAAACAATATAAGGCCAAAGCCATGCTCCAGCAAATGGAGCTGAGATAGAGATTGAATAAGATTTACAGTCAGATGAAAATTATAGAAATAACAGGTGACTGCACAATTGGCATTATTGATAATAATAACATTGCTTTCCTTTGCAGTTTTGACTGCATTAAGGATCAAGAGTGCTTCCCTAGTTACATTGTAAATTATATATAGTTTTACATGCAATATGTTACTTGGGTAGCTGAATATCATTGTGAATTAATTTCTGGAAAAGGTAAATTCAAGTTCTGATTCAATTTTTGATTGAAGTGCCAAATCACTTAACTTCAGTTTTCCAGTCTATAAAACAGTAATAATAATAGAACTTACTTTCATAGGGTTAGTAAGGATCTGTAAAGACTGAGACATGTAAAGTCACTTTTGGAAATGTTAAAATATTATTATTAGCTATTGCTTGCTTTTCAAATTGACCTTGTGAGATAAATACTATAGATATTGTTATCTACTACAAAGAAGAGGACACTACATCTTAGAGCAATTACACAACTCACATAAGTTTTGCACTCACTTACTTTTGAAGCCCCTCTCATTTCTAAATGAATGGACTCTTATAAGAAACACATTAGAGTATCATGAAATAAAATGCTATGGAATGTCTTAAGTGGAATGTTGTTACCAAAGGGAGATCACAGAAGTCTTCATGAAGAAGGTAGAGTTCCTACAATTGCCAATTTTGTTTTGTTTCTTTGTTTTTGCTACCACAAAGAGAGCATCTATAAAAATTTTAAAACAAATGGGCTAGTACTGGAGGAGGAGAGAGGCAAAGAGAGAGAGAGGGAGAAATGAAGAAAAAAAAGAAATTTACATGATAATTATATTGCATATTTGAAAAGAAAAGCAAGTTGTGCATAGTAAATTTGCAGATTCGTTTATAAACATCTTTTTTATTGTACTATGCTTTGGAAATATTGTTTTATTCCACTAATTTTTTAAAAGAAGGAAGCATTGGGTGGAGCCAAAATGGTGGAGAGAAAACATGCTTCTTTCTAAACTTTTCTACTATCCTCACACCTCTGAAATAGTGCTGGACTGGCAGAATCCACAAATAATGGGATTGCAGCAAATTACCAGCAGAAGATAACTTCAAAGATATCCAGAAAAGGTTTATTTTGGTGGGTGATGAGACAGAGGCCAGGTGCAGGCAAGGAGGCAAAGCACAGAAGCCAGCCCAAGTTGAACAGATGGGGGCAGGGAGCAGTCTCCACAGGGCATTGTAGATTCTGTACAGCAGAGAGTCTAACGGGGAGGACTCCACCACAGTGTTGGCTACTCTGTCTAGGTTGGAATCCAGTAGATCAGCAGAGAAGTTATAAAACATCCAACACAAACACAAAGTTAAAGAGTAAACCTCAAACATGAAATTCTAAAAATAAAAGAAGAGGTTAATAAAACTGAAAGTAAAAACAAAACAAAACCAAAAAAACCTATTTAATTAAATAAAACTAAGAGTTGGTTTTATGAAAAAAAAATATAAACCTTGGTAAATTTAATTAGAAAAGGGAAAGAGGAAAATCAAATTGTTAGTCTTAAAAATGAAAAGGGAGAACTTTCCACTAATGAAGAAAAAATTAGTGCAATAATCAGGAGTTACTTTGCCCAACTTTATGGCAAGACATTTGGTAACCTAAGTGAAAGGGAAGAATACCTACAAAAATATAGGTTGCTCAGAATAACAGAGGAGGAAGTAAATTACTTAAATAGTTCCATTTTAGAAAAATAAATTGAATCAAAGTTCCAAATTAGGAAGTTCCTAAGAAAAAATATCCAGGGACAGATAGATTTGCATATTAATTCTATCAAACATTTAAAGAAAAATTAATTCCAAAATTATGCAAACTATTTGAAAATATATGGAAAGAAGGAATCCCACCAAATTAATTTTATGACACAGACATGGTGCTGATACCTAAACTAGAAAGGGTCAAAACAGAGAAAGAAATTAATAGACCAATCTCCCTAATGAATATTGATGCAAAAAATATTAAATAAAATAGTAGCAAAGAGATTACAGAAAATCATCCCCAGGATAATATACCAAGACCAAGTAGGTTTTATATCAGGATTGCTGGGCTGGTTCAATATTATGAAAACTATCATCATAATTGACTATATCAATAACAAAATTAATAAAAAATAATATGATCATCTCAATAGATGCAGAAAAAGCATTTGATAAAATGCAACACCCATTTCTATTAAAAACATTAGAAAGTATAGAAATACAAGGACTCTTCATTAAAATAGTCAGTAGAATCTATCTAAAACCATCAGTAAGCCTCATATATAATGGGGATAAACTGGAACCACTCCCAATAAGATCAGGAGTGAAACAAGGTTGCCCACTATCACCATTACTATTCAATATTGTATTAAAAATGTTCCCTTTGTCAATAAGAAATGAAAAAGAGATTAAAACAAGTAGAGTAGGTAATGAGGAAACTAAATTATCATTCTTTGCAGATGATATGATGGTATACTTAGAAAACCTTAGAGAATCTACTAAAAAGCTATTAGAAATCATCCCCAACTTTAGCAAAGTGGCAAGATAAAAAATAAATCCACATAAATCATCAGCATTTTTATACATCACAAACAATATCCAACAGCAAGAGATACAAAGAGAAATTCCATTTAAAATAATTGTTAATAGTATAAAATATTTGGGAATCTATCTGCCAAGGGAAAGTCAGGAAATATATGAGCAAAACTACAAAACACTTTTCATACAAATAAAGTCAGATCTAAAAAAATGGAAAAATATTAACTGCTCTTGGATAGGTTGAGTGAATATAATAAAGATGACAATACTACCTAAACTAACCTATTTATTTAGTGCTATATCAATCACACTCACAAGAAATTATTTTACTGATCTAGAAAAAATAATAACAAAATTCATCTGAAAGAACAAAAGGTCAAGAATTTCAAGGGAAATAATGGAAAAAAAAAAAAAAAAACTAATGAAAGTGGGCTAGCTGTACCAGATCTAAAACTATATTATCAAGCAGGGGTCATTAAAACCATTTAGTACTGGATAAGAAATAGACTAGTTGATCAGTAGAATAAGTTAAGCTTACAGGACAAAACAGTCAATAACATAGCAATCTAGTATTTAACAAATCCAAAAACCCCAAAGATTTTGGGATAAGAATTCACTATTTGACAAAAACTGCTGGGAAAATTGGAAACTTGTATGGCAGAAACTAGTCACTGACCCACACCTTACACTGTAAACCAAGATAAGGTCAAAATGGATTCATGATCTAACATAAAGAATGAGATTATAAAGAAATTAGAAGAACATAGGATAGTTCACTTCTCAGACCTGTGGAGAAGGAAGGAATTTGGGATCAAAGAAGAACTAGAGATCATTATTGATCACAAAATAGATAATTTTGGGAATGTTCATATGTTAGTATACAAATATATACATAAGCATATACATACATCTCTCTCATACACACATATACACACACATAGCACATACTCTTTGTTTATATCTATTCATATTTGCTTACATCTATACATACACAGATGCATGCATATATGCATGTACACATACACAAATATGGATATATTAAGGTATATCACATATCATAACTTCCAGATTTTTTACATGACTTATTGAAAGTCAAAATGAAAACTTCTGGTCTTGACCCATGCTGGGGTTGTGCATATCACTGAGATATTATTAATTTATTTTCAAAGAGCTTTTCTTGATTCACTGAGCAGGGGGCCATGTGGTTGCTGGGATGACATGGAAGGTATGTATTTTATTTCTCCAAAAGACTACTTGCCAGTTTATTCTTATAAATGTTATACCCCCTGAAACTCTCACAATTATACAGGATAAAATCAAAGAAAGTCAATCAAAAATTACATGCTTTGTGTTGGTAAAAAAAAAAAAAATAAAGCTCTGGAGATAAAGACAGACAGATAAATATATAGATTAGATAGATAGATGGATAGATAGATAGATAGATAGATAGATAGATAGATAGATAGATAAATAGATTATATAAACACACACATATATGCACATAAATATATACATAAATGGATTTGGCTTACTTTTAAAGAGAAGGAGCATTTTGCTTGTTGGCATGTGTATATTTCCCAAAATATGTTATTTTATGGAAATAATTCAAAAGGAGCTTATAGTTATTGCAGAATTGATGAAAACAGATATTTTAATTGACCTTGTAAAATATTTGATACCTTTATAGTCTATTTTACTAAATGTAGCTTTAAAAATTATATTCCATAAGAAGAGGTGGCATGGTATGGACCATATTCAGAAAGACATGGTTTTAAATTCTGGCTCTAGCATTTATTATTGAATGATCAAGGGAAAATCACTTAACCTCTGAACCTCTGGCAACTTCCCAAGATATATTTGCTTCCTCATAAAAAAATCTACATTGTTAAAGAACATTCCCAAGACAATGGAATAACAAATCCTTTTTATTTTGATATTATACAGAAGTTAAGAGTTAAAAAAACATTACATATACAGGCTTCGGGAAGTCTTGCTTCCCTGATTTCTCTTTTGGTATGCACCAACATGGATTCAAATAAATAAGATAGCAACGGAATGAGGGGACAGGAAAGAAGAGACACAGAGAGACAGACACAAAGAGAGAAAAACAAATAGAAAGAGAAAGATGTGTATATGTATTCATTACCTATTCACTTTGTCCTAGTTGTTATATGGATTTGGTGCCCTTTATTCAAATCCTATATTTGAAGTAAACAGTATGATGAGAGGTAAATTTCTTGCTCTCTTTCAGCTTTACTTTTCTTCAACTACAAAATGCAAACACTAATAATTCCCATGATCTTTGATACAGTGATAGCTCTCCTGGTTATAAACAAAACATTTGTGTATTTAAAAAAATTATTGTAGCTTTTTTTAATTGTAGCAAAGAAGTAGAAACTAAGGAGATACTCAATAACTGGAGTATGGCTGAATAAATTTTGTCATTCAATGGAATATTACTATATTCTAGCACTTACCACACTGCCTGGCACATAATAAACCTTTAATAAATGCTTGCTAATTGATTGAGTGATTGAGTTGTAAGAAATGATGAAGGGAATGGTTTCAGAGAAACTTGGAAAGACTTGTATAAACTGGTCCCAAGTGATGTTAGTAGAACACTATAAATTGAAATAATTGGGAAAGCCTTAAGGACTGTGATGAATGCAAAAAACAAATTCAATTTAAAAGGATTGAATGATAAAACGTGTTATCCACCTCTTAAAATAAGTGAGACAAGCCATTGTTGGACTTACTCAGCTTAGCAGGTGGATAAGATGTGAGAAATGGGTCTATTTGTTGCAAAGGTTATTTGTTACAAGGATAGTATTTTATTTTCATTTTCTTTTGGGGAGGGGTAGGATATCCTAGTAATAATATCACCTCCCTTCCCCCAAAAAAGGTAAAAAATAGGGAGGCAAAATTAAGATGAAGGTGAAAAGCCAGGAAGATTCCTGAACTCTTCCCAGGTTCCTTTGGGAACAACATTAAATTACGTTTGTAAATGGATTCTGGAGCAACCAAACCTATACAAAAGCAGAGTGAAACAATTTTCCAGCTTAATATATTTTAGTAGGAACTTTTAAAATGTTCATCTCTCTTGGGTAAGAGTGAAGTACATAGGCTATGTCTGGGAAAGCCAAGGGAGGATTTCAGTTCAACAATTAAAACTCATTGGTCCTGGTTCTGCAGGTTAGTGGCACAGCGGACCAGCTATGAGAAGGCAAATGGCTAGCATGAGAATCCAGAACAACAGGTGTGACTAGATTGGGCCACATACAATGGTCAAGATGCCAGCACCTAAGACCCTAAAACAGAAAGCCAATAACCAAAGAGCTGGTTTCAGCACAAAAAGCTTCAAACCATTTCCACTTCCTTTCCTTCTAGTGCCCAAAGAGCAGAGCTCAACTTTAAAAATAACAACATAAACTAAAAATGAGTAAAAAACTAGAAAAATCCCTGACCATTGAAAGCTACTATGGTGATAGGGAAGATCAAATCACAAAAATAAGAAGAGGAAAACAATGTCAAAATGCTTATATGGAAAATCTCAAAGGAAAAGATGAATTGGTCTTAAACACACAAAAAAGCCTTCTTCTAAGATTTCAAAAAGAATTTAAATCTCAAATAAGAGATAGAAGAAAAATTGGGGAAAGAAATAAGAGTTATATAAGAGAGAGTAAGCAACTTGGAAAAGGAAGGGGAAATGACAAAAGAAACCAACTATTTATAAAGTAGAATTGGAGAAATGGAAAAGGAAATACAAAAGCTAACTGAAGAAAATTATTCCTTAAAAATTAGAATCGAGCAAGCAGAAATAGAAAAAATTTAATTATTGAGGGGAAAAACTCAATTAATTTGCAAAATATATGCTGAAGAGATAATTTATGAATTATTGGTCTACCTGAAAGTCATGATCAAAAAAATAACCTGGACAGCACCTTTCAAGAAATTATCAAGGAAAACTGTCCTGATATCCTAGAAACAGGAAATAAAAGTGATTGAAAGTATATATAAATAATCTCCTAAAAGAGATTCCAAAATGAAAACTCCAAGGAACATTGTGACCAAATTCCAGAATTACCAGGTTAAAATGAAAATACTACAAACAGTCAGAAAGGAAAAAAAAATCAAAGATCAAGGATCCATAGTGAGTATTATTCAGAATTTAATAGCTTCAACATTAAAGGATCAGAGGGATTAGAATATGATATTCCAGAAGAGAAGAGGAGCTTAGATTATAACCAAGAATAAATTATCTAGCAAAACTAAACAAAAACTTTTGGTGGAAAAGATAGACAATCCAGAGGAGACTTCAAATTTTAGTAATGAAAAAACCAGAATTTGTCATCAAATGCAAAACTCAAGGGAAACATAAAAAGGTAAAGAAAAAAAGCAAAAACATTATAAAATAAGATTCAACTGTTTATATTCCTATGAGGGAAAACAATATAACTTTTGAGAATTGCATTTCTAGTAGAACAGTTACAAGTAGTATACATAAACACACTTCTCAGAACTAGATAGATTTAAGTACAATATGAATAAGAAAAAGTTAAGGAAGCAAATAAAATTATACAAAATTTAAACTTGAATGAGAATAGAAATGTATATTCCATTTCTCTCAGTGATATACAGGACCTACATAAAAACTGACCATGTATTAGAACATAAAATGCTCACAATCAAATGCAGAAAGGCAGAAATATTAAATACATCTTTATTAGTTCATGATACAATAAAAATAATGTTTAATAAAGGACCATGGAAAGATAGATTAAAATTAATTGAAAACTAAATAATCCTAAAGAATGAGTGGGTTAAACCATAAATCATAAAAACAATAAATAATTTAATCAGAAGGAATTACAATAATGAGACAACATACCAAAATTTATGAGATGGAGTTGAAGCAGTACTTAAGGGAAATTTTATTTTTCTAAAAGCTTAAATGAATAAAATAAAAAAGGATTCAGCAAATTGATAGCGATAAAAGAGATAAGAAAAAAACAAATTATAAATACCCTAATTAAATACCAAATTAGCAGTTTTGAAAATTAAAGGAGAGATTTGTGAAATTGAGAAAATTATTGAACAAATAAAATAAATGACTAGTTTGATTTTTAAAAAAGAAGAAAACTAAATTACTGGTATGAAAAATTAAAAGTATAAATCCACCAACAATGAAAAGGAAATTATAGCAATAATTAGGAGCTATTTTGCTCAACTGTATGTTAATAAATCTGACAAACTAAGTGAAATGGATAAATATTTACAAAACTATAAATTGCCCAGATTTACAAAACTGGAAATAAAACACTTAATCACCTTTTAGGAAAAGAAATTCAACAAGCCATTAATGGATTCCATAAGAAAAATTATCTACAGCCATATGAATTTACAAGTGAATTCTTTGAAACATTTAAAGAGCAATTAAATCTAATGATACATTAATTATTTGGAAAAATAGACTAAGAAGTTCTACCCAATTCCTTTATGACACAAATATGGTGCTGATACCTAGACCAAGATGAGCCAAAACCAAAAAAGAATATTACAGATCAATTTCCCTAATGAATACTTATGCAACATTTTAAAATAAAATATTAGCAAAGAGATTGAAGCAATTTATCACCAGGATAATATGCTATTACCAGGTAAGAGTTTTACCAGAAATGTAGGGCTGGTTCAATATTAAGAAATAATAATAATAAACAAATAAAGTAAAACAAATAATAAATAAAAATAATAAAACCAACAGAAATCATATGATTATCCCAATACATGCAGAAAAAGCTTTTGACAAACTATAGTAACCAGATCTATTAAAAACACAAGAGAACTTAGGAATTAATGGGGCTTCCTTAAAATGATAAGTAGTAGCCATCTAACACTATGAGTAAGCATTATATATAATGGGGATAAATTAGGCATTTTCCCAGTAAATTCATAGGTGTAAGAAGGATCATTATTCATTATCAACTGATAACTTAAGCAATAAGAGAAAAAAAGAAATTGAAGGAATTAGCCTTCACAATCAGGATACAAAATTATGAGTCTTGATGGTGTACTTAAGAGTAAGATGTTATACTTAGAGAATTCTAGAGAATCAAATAAAAACTACTTGAAATAATCAGTAACTTTATTGGATATAAAATAAACCCATAAATAATTATTTATACATTACCCACAAAACCCACTAGTGAGAAATAGAAAGAGAAATTCCATTTAAAATAAAAATAAACAAAATAAATATTTGAGTGTCTACTTTTCAAGACAAAACCAAGAACTATATGAACACAATGATAAAATACTTTTCACACAAATAAAGTTAGATTTATGTAATTAGGAAAAATATCAATTACTCACTGGTAGTCTGAGCTAATATAAAATAATGACAATTCTACCTAAATTAATTTACTTATTCAGTGCCTTACTAATCATAACCAAAATAATTTATAGAGCCAGAAAAAAATAACAAAATTCAAAGGGTCAAGTATATAAATGGAATTAATTTTTAAAAATGCAAAAGAAGGTAGTTTAGTCATTCCAGATCTCAAAGTACATTATAAAGCAACAATCAACAAAACTATTTGCTACTTGCTAAAAATAGAGTGGTGAATTGGTAGAATAGGTTAGGTTCACAATACACAAAAGTTAATGACTATAGTAATCTAGTGTTTGATAAACCTAAAGACTCCAATTTCTCAGATAAGAACTCACCATCTAACAAAACCTGCTGGGGAAACCAGAAAACAGTATGACAGAAAGTGATCATAGACCAACATCTTATGCCTTAGACCAAGCTAAGATCAAACTGAATTTAGATATGATACCATAAGCAAATTAGGCAAAGAAAGAATAGTTTTGTCTGTCAGATCTATGGAGAAGGGAAAAATTTGTGACCAAACAATAAAGAGCATTATGAAATGCTAAATGGATAATTTTGATTACATCAAATTAAAAAAAGATTTTGCACAAATAAAACCAATGCAACCAAGATTAGAAGGAAAGAGAAAGCTGAGAAACAAGTTTTACAGTGTTTTGATAAAGACTATATTTCTCAAATATATTGAGAACTGAGTCAAAGTTACAAAAATATAAATTATTCCCCAATTGATAAATGGTCAAAAGATATGAACAGGCAGTTTTCAGATAAATTAAAGCCATCTATAGTCTTATGAAAAAATGCTCTAAATTACTAATTAATAGAGAAGTGCAAATCAGAACAACTTTAAGACATTACCTCACACTTACCAGATTGATTAATATGACAGAAAAAGAAAATAAGAAATGTTCAAGAGGATGTGGAAAATCAGAACACTAATGCATTGTTGCTAGAATTGTGAACTAATCTTTCTATTCCAGAGAGAAATTTAGAACTATGTCCAAAGGGCTATACAGCTGTGTATGCTCTTTGATCTAGCAATACTACTATGAAGTCTGTATCCCAAAGGGATAAAAAAAAGCAAAGACCCACATGTACAAAAATATTTATAACAATTCTTTTTATTGTGGCAAAGAATTGAAAATTGAGGGGGGGGGGTGGAGCCAAGATGGCAGAGAGGAGACATGACTTTTTCTGAGCTCCCTGGCATCTCTCAAATTAACAGCAAATCAAGCCTTTGATATAATCACAAATATTTAGAGTGTAACACTTCGGAAAATAACTTGTAATATCTTCAGAAAATGTCTTTTTCAATTGGGCACAGAAGGAGGCAGGCCAAACATAGGCAACCGAGCTCAGCTACCTGAGTGAAGGCAGTGCAGAGACCTAAGGTGGTGTGGGCTCCATACCTTGGGAAATCTACTGGGAGGAATCTACTGAAGTGTTGGCTACTCTGTCTAGTTGCAAGTGATTAGATCATCAGATTAGCTGTAAGACATCCAACACAAATGCAAAAGGAAAATAGTGAATCCTAAACCCAAAATATCATGGGACCTGGCCACACCCACCTAGCACCAGAAGTTAGTCAGCACTGACCCAACACAGCCACTATCCCCTGTAGAGAAAGCTTGGACAATCTCATCTTTGCCACAAAAGCAGACTTCAACCATTTAAAAAATTGAGCAAAAAAAGAAAAAAAAAAGAAAAGAAAAGAAAAAAGAAAAAAGAAAAAGAACTCTTTATGGAGAAAGAGAAGAACAGATTTCAAACCCTAAGAACACCAAAATCATATCATGTCCTGATGAAACCCTAAAGGGTGATATAAATTGGTGCCCATCTTACAAGGCTCTTTGAAAGAATTTAGAAAAAATCTTAAAAGAGAGTTAGAAGAAAAATTAGGAAAGTAAATGAGAACTTTGCAAGAGGATTTGGAAAAAGAAACACAGAAATTATCTGAAGAAAACTTACAAAATATATTTGACAAAATGCAAAAAGAAAACAACTCCTTGGAAAACAGAATTTGTGGAATGGGAAAAAAAAATCTAAAGAACAAAACAATCCATTTTAAAATTCAATTGGCCAAAATACAAAATGAACTAAAAAAGGTAACTGAAGAAAATAATTCACTGAAAATTAAAACTGAACAAATAGAAAAGGAATGACTCAATGAGACATCAAAGATCAATCAAACAAAATCCCTCAAAATGAAAAAAAAAAAGAAGAAAATATAAAATACCTCACTGGGAAAACAACAGACCTGGAAAATAGATCTAGGAAGAGACAATTTGAGGAGTATTGGACTTCATGAAAACCATGATTTTTAAAAAAGAGCCTAGACATTATATTTCAGGAAATCTTCAAGGAAAACTGCCCTGATGTCCTAGAATCAAAAGTTAAAATACCCATTGAAAAAATTCACTGATCACCTCCTGAAAGAGACCCCAAGTAATAATGTAGCTAAATTTCAGAATTATTGGACCAAGGAAAAAATATTGCAAGCAGCCAGGAAGAAATGATTCAAATATTGAGCAGCAACAATCAAAATTACCCAGGATCTAGCAGCTTCCACCTTAAAAGATTGAAAGTCCTGGCATCTGGCCAACATAGTTGAGAAGGCACATGGGATTTTCTGAGCTTTTCTCATACTCTCACTACTAATTATTAAATTCAGCCTCAAAATTAGTGCTTGGCTAGTACAATTCACGAATATTCAAAGTGCAACAACTTACCAGCCAAAGATAATCTGGAAGATCTCCAGAAAAGGTTTGTCCTGAGTGGCAGGAGCAGACAAGCACAAGCAGAGATAGAACCAGAGAGCAACATATTGAGCAGACCGGGTGGGGGTGGTCTCTATGGTTGGAAAATATACAGAAAGGACTGTACCATAGATTGGATGCTCTACTTTGACTGAAAAGCAGTAGACCAGCAGAGAAATTAAAGCCAAAAGTAGAGGGTACTCTAAAAAATGCCAGAACCTAACAAGATCTAGCTATACCCACCTAAAGCCAGAAGTGTGTGAATCAGCACATACCACAGCACAGCTGTGCAGCCACATTGTTCCACATTGGGTTTGCTTGGGGCAGTCACAAATCTGCACAGCAAGGGGTTGCAGCTCCAGGCAGCCTTTAATCTGCACAATGGGGGACTTGGCCTGGGGCAATAGAACTTCTGCAACAGAACTATGCTCCTCTGGGCAGAGACACTTCTAGTGCTGTGTGGGGCAGGGCAACTGCTAATACCCACAGCAAGCTTCTGCCTGGGGTGATACTTTTGCTGCTCAGCCTCTAGCCCCAGAGCAGTCATTAATCCACACAGCAGGGCTTTTAGTAGGGCACTTCGACAGCTTGGCCAGTGCTACCCAGGCCATAGTCACTTCTAGTATGGAGCTTTTCCAAGAGCACTTCTGCAGCTCAGGGCTCTTTGAAGTCTGTTTGCAGGACAGCAACTGTCCATATACCTATCCCTGCTCTGCAGAAGAAGCTGGTAACCTCCTTGACCTGAAGGCAGACACTAAAGGCTTTTTAAAAATGAGCAAAAAAATCAAAAAGATGATTGAAACTAGGTTTTCAACCCTGAGGAGACTAATAACAGACAGTCTCCAGACAAAACTGCAAAAGGGGATGCTAACTGGTCCTCATCACACAAGGCTCTCCTAGAAGAAACTATAAAAAAATTCTTTAAAAGGGCTAGAAGAAAAATGGGGAAAGGAAAGAGAAGCTATGCAAAAGAGTAACAACTTCCTGAAATGTGAATTGGAAAAGGTAAAGAACTCCCAGGAAGTGCAGGGAAACATAATTTATGAATTGGAAAAGGTAAAGAACTCCCAAGAAAGTAGGATTTGTGAATTGGAAAAAGAAAATAATTCAGTAAAAAAAAATTAGTGAAATAGAAAAAAATTCCATAGATCAAAATCACTCATTTAAAAACTCAATTGGACATATGCAAAAAGAAGTTAAAAAGCTAATGAAGAAAATAACTCATTAAAAATCAGACGTGAACAAATAGAAATGAATGATTCATTGAGACATCACAAGAATCAGTCAAGCAAAACCAAAAAAAATGAAAAAAAAATTAGAAAACAAACATTAAATATCTACTTAAAAAAACAGTAGAAATAGATCTAGGAGAGATAATCTGAGAATTATTGGACTTCCTGAAAATTATGATGGAAAAAAGAGCCTAGATACTATTTTATAGGAAATCATCAAAGAGAACTGCCCAGATGTAATAGAATCACAAGGTAAAATAGGAATTTAAAAAATTCATCAAACACCTTCTGAAAAAATAAAATAAATAACCTAAAATAAAATAATCCTAAAATAAAATGAAAACTAAAATAAAAACCTAAATAAAATAAAATAAAATACTAAAATAAAATAAAATAAACCCTAAAATAAAAACTGCAAGGAATATTGTGGCTAAATTTCAGAACTATCAGACTAAGGAAAAAATATTACAAGTAGCCAGAAAAAAACAATTCAAATACCGAGGTTAAGGATCACTCAAGATCTAGCTCCTTCCACACTAAAAGATCGAAGGGTCTGGAATCTGATATTCCAAAAAGCAAAAGAACTTGGAATGCAGCCAAGAATAAACTACCCAGCTAAGCTGAGCATTTTCTTCCATGGAAGAAGATGGACATTTAATGAAACAGATGAATTCCATTTGTTTCTAAGGAAAAAAAAAAAAAAAAAAAAAAAACAATTAACAAAAAATTTGATCTCCAACCATAGGATTCAAAAGAATCAGAAAAAAATAGAAAGAACTCTTAAGAACTGTATTTCTGTTGTGGATATACATAAAGAGTCCATGTTGAATTTGATTTTACTAATATAAAAAAGGGAAGTAGAAATAGAAAGGGGATAGTATCAGTAAAAGGGAAAAGGAGAGATAAAACTACATCCCAGGAAGAGGCAAAGAAAACTTATCATATCTGAGGGAATTTAGAAAGGCACAAAAACATTGCGTGAATTGTATTCTCATCAGAATTGGTTCAAAGAGAAAATAATTGACATATTTGTTTTACAAAGAACTCTCTCACCTCATTAAAAAGGGGGAGAGGAAAGGGGAAAAGGAAAAAAGTAATAAGGGAAGGATACAAGAAATGGGAAAGGATTTAGAGGGAGGGGGGAGGGATATTAAAAAAGGAAGGCTGCATGATGCAAGTGTTACCCATAAGTTTAATACTTGGAAAGGGGATAAGTGGGGTAAGAAAAAGAAAAGCATAATCTGGGGATACTAAGATGGCAGAAAATACAGGATTAGTAATTTTAACCATAAATGTGAATGGGATGAATTCTCCCAAAAAGTGGAGATGGATAGCAGACTGGATCAAACATCAGAACCCCACAATATGTTGTTTACAGGAAACACATTTAAAGCAGGGAGATACATACAAGATAAAGGTGAAAGGCTGGAGCAGAATCTATTATGCTTCAGGTGAAGTAAAAAAAAAGCAGGGGTAGCCATCCTTATCTCAGATCAAGGAAAAACAAATCATCCCCAGGATAATACACCATGAACAAGTAGGATTTATACCAGGAATGCAGGGCTGGTTCAATATTAGGAAATTATTAGTATAATTGACCATATTAATAACAAAATTAACAAAAACCACATAATCATCTCAATAGATGCAGAAAAAGCATTTGATAAAATCCAACATCCATTCCTATTAAAAATACTTGAGAGCATAGGAATAAATGGATTTTTCCTTAAAATAATCAGTATCATCTATTTAAAACCATCAGTAAGCATTATATGTAATGGGGATAAACTGGAACCATTCCCAGTAAGATCAGGAGTGAAACAAGGTTGCCCACTATCACCATTACTATTCAATATTGTGTTAGAAATGCTAGCTTTGGCAATAAGAGTTGAGAAAGAGATTAAAGGAATTAGAGTAGGTAATGAGGAAACCAAATTATCACTTTTGCTGATGATATGATGGAATATTTAAAGAACCCCAGAGATTCTACTAAAAAGCTATTACATAGAAATAATCCATACTTTTAGCAAAGTTGTCCAATACAAAATAAACCCACATAAGTCATCAGCATTCTTATATATCATTAACAAAATCCAACAGTTAGAGTTACAAAGAGAAATTCCATTTAAAGTAATTACCAATAGTATAAAATATTTAGGAATCTATCTGCCAAGGGAAAATCAGGAACTATATGAGCAAAACTACAAAACACTTTCCACATAAATAAAGTCAGATCTAACCAATTGGAAAAATATTAAATGCTCTTGGAGAGGGAGAGCAAATATAATAATGATAATACTACCTAAATTAATCTATTTATTTAATGCTATATCAATCAGACTTCCAAAAAACTATTTTAATGACCTAGAAAAAATAATTATATGGAATCATAGAAAAAAGTTCATATGGAAAAATAAAAGGTCAAGAATTTCATGGGAACTAATGAAAAAAATCAAATGTAGGTGGCCTAGCTGTACCAGATCTAAAATTATATTATTATAAAGCAGTAGTTACCAAAATCATTTGGTATTGACTAAAAAATAGATTAGTTGATCAGTGGAATAGGTTAGGTTCAAAGGACAAAATAGTCAATAACTTTAATAATCTAGTATTTGACAAACCCAAAGACCCCAGCTTTTGGGATAAGAACTCACTGTTTGACAAAAAGTGCTGTGAAAATTATAAATGAGTATGGCAGAAACAAAGCATTGACCCACATTTAACACCATATACCAAGATAAGGTCAAAATGACTTCATGACCTAGGCATAAAGAATGAGATTATAAATAAATTAGATGAACATAGAATAGTTTACCTCTCAGACCTGTGGAAAAGGAAGGAATTTATGACCAAAGAAGAACTAGAGATCATTATTGATCACAAAATAGAAAATTTTGATTATATCAAGTTGAAAAGTTTTTGTACAAACAAAATTAATGCAGACAAGAATAGAAGGGAAGCAATAAACTGGGAAAACATTTTTACAGTGAAAGGTTATGATAAAGGCCTCATTTCCAAAATATATAGAGAATTGATTCTAATTTATAAGAAATTAAGCCATTCTCCAATTGGTAAATGGTCAAAGGATATGAACAGACAATTCTCAGATGAAGAAATTGAAACTATTTCTAGCCATATGAAAAGATGCTCAAGTTATTATTAATCAGAGAAATGCAAATTTAGACAACTCAGACATACCACTACACACCTGTCAGATTGGCTAGAATGACAGGGAGAGATAATGTAGAATGCTGGAGGAGATATAGGAAAACTGGGACACTGATACATTGTTGGTGGAAATGTGAATACATTCAGCCATTCTGGAGAGTGATTTAGAACTATGCTCAAAAAGTCATCAAACTGTGCCTACCTTTGACTCAGCAGTGTTACTACTGGGCTTATATCCCAAAGAGATCTTAAAGAAGGGAAAGGGACCTGTATATGAAAGAATGTTTGTGGCAACCTTCTTTATATTGGCCAGAAATTGGAAACTAAGTGGATGGCCATCATTGAAGAATGGTTGAATAAATTGTGGTATGAATATTATGGAATATTACCATCTGTAAGAAATGACCAGTAGGATGATTTTGGAAAGGCCTAGAGAGACTTACATGAACTGATGCTAAGTGAAATGAGCAGGACCAGGAGATCATTATACATTTTAACAACAATATTATATGATGATCAATTCTGATGGATGTGGCCCTCTTCAACAATGAGATGAACCTAATCAGTTCCAACAGAGCAGTAATGAATTGAGCCAGCTATATCAGTGAAAGAACTCTGGGAGATGACTATGAACCACTACATAAAATTCTCAATCCCTCTATGTAAGGGCCCTTTAAATGGGCGGCCACAGTGCATCGGGAGATTGAGGCCCGGAAGTAATTTCTGTGGATATTAGGACTGCCCTTGGGCGGGATCCTGGCCATATTGAGATAGTTTTGTAATGGGTGACTCTCTCGCTGATTGGCTGTGTGTGTGACCTCACAGGCCCTATATAAGCCCACTGCAGGCAGCAACTGCCCTCTTTAACCTCCTGCTGTTCACCCTGGCTCCTAGCCTGGGTGGCCAAGCCAAGATGGGTAGCCGAAAGAGGTAAGGATTTTGGTAGTGAACACATGGGTCTTCTGACCAGGTGTTCACTCGGGAACCAACAAGTCAGGGCATCAGTTAGGGCATTATGTGAGTAGGTATAATAAAGGCTTTTAAGATTACATGTGGTTGTTCTTGAGTGCGCTACCGGTTATTAAGCTATAGATTCAAGAGATTGTGGCCAGAGACCTTAGAAGGCCTCAGAGGAGGCGAGCCAGGTAGAGTTCACACTGCAAAGGACAGTGGTCAAAGGTACTCTGGTGGGTCTAGGACAGACTAGTAATTGTAACTGCCAGGAGAGCACGTTACAAATGGCGCCCAACGTGGTGGACGCATCAGGAATTATCAGGTTTTGAAAATATTTAATATTCAGAATTAAGATTCTGAAAGATCCGGTAGAAACGCCACTTAAGAGGGAAGACAGAGAAGCAATATGGACCCAGGTAACTCTGGGATCAGACTCAAGGACACAGCTGAACATAATGCTTATATCAAGAGGTTAAAGAGCCAGATGGAAGATCTTTTAACAAAGATCACCACTGAAGAACAGCAGGAAGCTTGTAATCAAGCTCCACAAAGGCTATCCCCACACCTATTAGATATAGCTCGGAGAGGGAGCAACCTAGAGCTAATGTGTATGTATGACAGTATAGAGTATAAAATGCCACAGCAAGAGTTGCTGGAATTGCAGGTTAAACTACAGATGGAGATAGAGAAAGAAGAAAAAGCTAGGTTACTACAGATAGAACAGGAAGAGTTCAAACCAGTGGCTGAAACTAAGGAAGGAAATAAACGAACCACATGGACTAAAGTTGTAGAAATTCTTCTTAGCATTTTGTTGGTTTACCTCCTGCATTGTTGTTTTAAGGAATGTATTGATTACTCTTCCATTGAGAAGAAGTTTAGTTCTTTTTATGTGCAAAGCTCAGGTTTGATTTTAAATCAGCCTTTGGGGGATTTTCCAATTCTTCCCTCTGCCTCACCTTCTTGGGCCAAGGGAGAAGGGGGAGGAGGAAAAGGAAGGGCGATAATACTATCAGCACTGCCCATTAATCCATTCAAAACTTCTGTGTCTTCATTTCAAAGGACTGGAGTAGGCTTTATGCCCCAAGGCAAAAAGGAATTGTGGGGTATTGAGTATAATCAGAAAAGTTTTAAAAATACAGTTCAGTTAATTTCTAAGAAACCTTACAGGGATAAGGCCTTGCAGTTAGAGAGAGTGGAGTTTTATACTTGTAAAACTGCTAGGATCGTCTTTGGAGAGTTGAAACTCCTCTTTTCTTACCTCGTGGATTTTCCACTTCCACAGGTGAGCTTGATTTCCCAACCCCCTACGGGTACTTATAAAACAGTGTTTATGTCTAGAATGGGTTGGAAAATTGTTGTTTTAATCACTAGAATAAATAGACAGTGTGTGATCTTTGACCCAGGAGGAAAAGTAATATCAGATTTATTGATTCACACTCCTGGAGTACAATTCGGTATCAGAAACTCAAACTTTGATTTTTAGGCAAAAGAATTCAGGGATATAGCCGAGTGTTCTAGTAAAGTCATTACTGCACAGACTATCCCCAAGATCTCTTCTAAACAAGAGAAGGGAATTTTGGGATATGTGATTGCTTACAATTTTTAAATTTTGATTTTACATTTTTAAACATTTTTGATTTTACATCTTCAAAGTATTTTGATTTTACATTTTAAAGTTATTTTGGTTTTATATTTTTAATCTATTTCGGTTTTACACTTTTAAATTATTTTGGTTTTACATTTTTAAATTCTTTGCATTTTACCTTAGCAATGCACTTCGGGCATACACAGAAAGTGCAGCTAAGTGACAGACTGACTTTTGTCTGACTTGTTAATCTTTTTGACAACAACTTTGTTTCCACTGTGATGTGGAAAGGCCTGGATGGCATTTGGAAAGGCCCAAGTTGGGCCCCGGGGACATTCCTTCCTAGGTGCAGATCCAGCAGCAGAGTTCATCCCCACCAGAGACATTTGTAACCTGGGGATCCAAGAGAAGGACCAGACAACAGTCCAGAGAGACCAGCCAGATGTCCGCAGCCCTTCAGACGCTGATGGCAGCGATGCCCCTCCTGACCGTGACACCAGAGACAGCAGACACGGTTCCAGTGTTGCAGCTGAGATGGACTGTTTTGGGTGATACGCAATATAAAGACTGCAAATGGACAATGGGCCTGCTTGCTTCTCCCGTGGCCACTTGCCATATGGTGGCCTGGGAAGAGGCTTTGCCCTATGCTTTCTATTGAAGGACTATGCTTTTAAATTAGTGGGTGAAAAACCAACACACCCACCTGCCATTGTTATTGAGACAATGTTACTGGACATGACTGCTTATGTGCACCTGTGAAACTAGAATTGTTCTAGAATTGTGAAAAGTGCAATAGAGAATTGTGATAAGCTAGAATTGTTCTAGAATTGTGAAAAGTGCAATTGAGAATTGTGATAAGCTAGAATTGTTCTAGGATTGTGACAAGTGCAATTGAGAATTGTGATAAGCTAGAATTGTTCTAGAATTGTGAAAAGTGCAATTGAGAATTGTGATAAACTAGAATTGTTCTAGGATTGTGACAAGTGCAATTGAGAATTGTGATAAACTAGAATTGTTCTAGAATTGTGACAAGTGCAATTGAGAATTGTGATAAGCTAGAATTGTTCTAGGAGTGTGAAAAGTGCAACAGAAAATTGTAAGAAACTAGAATTGGTCTAGAACTGTGATAAATGTAACTAGAATTGTGACAACCTACCTCACTGATATTTGTTAACTAGAATTGTGATGTTTTACCTTGTTGACTTCCCACCTCAGTGTTGACATCCTACCTCATTGGCATCCAACCTCTTTGGCTTATTATCTCGAGTATGACTTTGATGAATGGGTTGAACACTTGGGCCACTGTTGAGCCTGGTTCTCATTGTCATACTTCTATTTACTGTTCTGCTGCTTTGTACCTCCTTGGGCATAACACTCTTTCATCTCATGGATCAAGTGAACTATAGCTGGTGCTAAAAGTTTAGCTTGGTGAGATGTGCGGTTCCCGCAAAACAAGAGAAAGGGAATTGTAAGGGCCCTTTAAATGGGCGGCCACAGTGCATCGGGAGATTGAGGCCCGGAAGTAATTTCTGTGGATATTAGGACTGCCCTTGGGCGGGATCCTGGCCATATTGAGATAGTTTTGTAATGGGTGACTCTCTCGCTGATTGGCTGTGTGTGTGACCTCACAGGCCCTATATAAGCCCACTGCAGGCAGCAACTGCCCTCTTTAACCTCCTGCTGTTCACCCTGGCTCCTAGCCTGGGTGGCCAAGCCAAGATGGGTAGCCGAAAGAGGTAAGGATTTTGGTAGTGAACACATGGGTCTTCTGACCAGGTGTTCACTCGGGAACCAACAAGTCAGGGCATCAGTTAGGGCATTATGTGAGTAGGTATAATAAAGGCTTTTAAGATTACATGTGGTTGTTCTTGAGTGCGCTACCGGTTATTAAGCTATAGATTCAAGAGATTGTGGCCAGAGACCTTAGAAGGCCTCAGAGGAGGCGAGCCAGGTAGAGTTCACACTGCAAAGGACAGTGGTCAAAGGTACTCTGGTGGGTCTAGGACAGACTAGTAATTGTAACTGCCAGGAGAGCACGTTACACCTCTATTTTTGTTCACCTGCATTTTTGATTTCCTTCACAAGTTAATGATACACTATTTCAAAGCCTGATTCTTTTTGTACAAAAAAATAACTATATGTACATGTATACATATATTGTTATAATGTTCTTGTCGTCGCTCAGTTGTAATCCTTCTCTGGGAGGAGATCTCTTTTTTGTAAAATATTTTCCTCTGTGAGCAGGTTTCTTGGGAAGCTTCTGGAACCTCCAGCCAGAGCTAAGGTAGAATCTCAAATCCTCATCTTCCTGAATCCTGTCTCTAAATCTCCTCCAGCTCTTATCCTTCCTCAATCCAGACTCTCTCCTTCCAGACTGCCGTCTAAACTCAATCTCAGTCAGACTGCTCCTTGCCCGACTGCTCTCCTCTTTTATCCTAGCAGAGATTGGGCTAGTGAGAACTCAACGGGGCTTGTGAGAACTCCTACAGCCAATGAACTTGCTCCTTTTAAAGGTGCAAACTCCTTTAAACATGTAAACTCTCCCCCAGAACTCCAAAGATGCAAACTCCTTTCAAAGGCCTGAACCAAAGGTGTGAATTCTGAGCTAGAGAATTGTTTAGTTATCACCTTGTAATCCTAACATATTGTATTTAACTTATACTTTAATATATTTAAAATATATTGGTCAACCTGACATCTGGGGGAGGGGGTAGGGGGAAAAATTGGAACAAAAATTTTTGCAATTGTCAATGCTGAAAAATTACCCATGCATATATCTTGAAAATAAAAAGCTATAATAAAAAAAAGAAAGTCCTGGAATCTGATATCCTGAAAGGCAAAGGAACTTTTGCATTGCAGCCAAATTAACTATCCAGCTAAATTGAGCATTATCTTTCAGGGAAGAAGTTGGACATTCAATGATTCAGGTGAATTTCATTTATTTCTGATGAAAAGACCAGAGCTGAACAAAAACATTGATCTCCAAATACAGAACTGAAGAGAAACATAAAAACGTAAAAAGGAAAGAACTCTTGAAAGCTATATCTCTGTTATGAGTATACTTAGAGAGTGCAGGTAGAATCTGATTTTACTGTGATAATATAAAAAAGAAACTAGAAGTGGAAAAGGGATTGTACTAATAAAAGAGGAAAATGGAGAGGAAATGAGGGAAATTACATCTCATGAAAAGGCAAAGATGACCTATTATAATTGAGGGGGAAAAGGGAGGGGAATTAACATTGTGTGAATCTTCTCTCATCAAATTTAGCTCTAAGAAAGAATATTACAGATATTTGGTTTCACAGAGAAACTTGTCTCACCTTATAGGGAATCTGGAGGGGAAAAGAGAAAGGAAATGGGGAGACTAATAAAAGGGAAAATAGAAGTATTAGGGGAAAAATATAAGAAATGTGGAGGGGTTTTAAAGGGGAAGGGCCATTTGAGGGAGTTGGTGGTCAGAAGCAAAATACTGGGGAGGGGGGAAAGGAGGAAAAGAAAGAGAAAAGCATAATTTGGAGTAAATAAGATGGCAGGAAATACAGACTTAGTCATTTTAATTGTGAATGAGAATAGGAAGAACTCTCTCATAAAACCGAAGCAGATAGCAGACTGGATTAAAAGCCAGAATCCTATAATATGTTGTTTTCAAGAAATACATTTAAAGTAGAGTGATATATTTAGAATAAAGGTAAAAAAGCTGGAGCAGAATCTATTATGCTTCAGGTAAAGTAAAATAGCAGGGACAGCTATCCCTGATCTCCAATCAAGTAAAAGCAAAGATAGATATAATTTAAAAAGATAAGGAAGGAAACTATATTTTATTAAAGGGTATCATAGATAATGAAGTGAGATAAACACTAAACATATATGCACCAAGTGATATAGCATCCAAATTCCTAGTGGAAAAGTTAAGAGAATTGCAAAACATAGACAACAAAATTATACTAGTGGGGGAATCTCAACCTTGCTCTCTCAGAACTAGATAAATTGAACCACAAAATATATAAGAAAGAAGTTAAGAAGGTAAATAGAATTTTAGAAAAGTTAAGTATGATAGATGTTTGTACAAAATTTAGTGGATAGAAAGGAGTACACTTTTTTCTTGGCAGTTCATGGAACTCATACAAAAATTGATTATATATTATGGCATATAGACTTCAAAATTAAATACAAAAAGGCAGAAATAGTAAATGCATTTTTTTCCAAATCGTGAAGAATTGGAAATTGAAATGATGCCCATCATTTGGGGAATGGCTGAACAAGCTTTGATATATGAATATAATGGAATAATATTGTGTTATAAGAAATAATAGCAGGTAGATTTCAGAAAAGTCTGAAAAGACTTGAATGAATTGATGCTAAATGAAATGAACAGAACTAGGACAACATTGTACATGGTCACAGCAACATTGTACAATGATCAACTATGATAGACCTAAGTTTATTAGTTTTTCTCAAGCAATACTATGATCAAAGACAATTCCAAAATATTCATGATGGAACTTCTATCTACATCTAGAAAAGAAGTATGAAGTCTAAATGTAATTCAAAGCATACTATTTTCACTTGTTTTTTTTTTTTTCTTTCTCATGCTTTTTTCCTTCTTGTTCTGATTCTTCTTTAACAATATGGAAATATGTTTAACATAACTATTCATGTATCCCTATATCAGATTGCTGTCTTAAGTAGGAGGGAGGAAAGAGAAGGAGAAAATCCAAACTCTTAGAAAAATGACCGTTGAAAAGTATCTTTCCATGTAATTGGAAAAAATAAAATACTATTAAGTGGAAAAAAAGAAAGGAATATAAAGTTATTGAAAAATCTTTGAAAATCCACAATAGGGAATAAAAGGAATTTCAGAGTTGAAATAGAGAGAAGCAGCACAGTTTTGAAAGTCTCATTGAATTTATCATAAGCTGTACGTAATATAAATTTATGACTTCACCAATATTAGCATTCTTTTTATATCTGTAAATATTCTTTGAGGTGAGTCGTGTTTGTTAAATTCAGAGTAAAACATAGAGATGGCAAAAGAAATAAGACTATGTTTAACTGCCTTCCTGACAATAATATATCCATTAGTATGGTTCATCACTTTTACCTTTCTAAAGTGCAAAAGGAAAAGTAATCTGAAAAGATCAGAATGAGGAATCAACTTTCTTATTTTACATGAATTAGGTCAACATTTTGACTTTGCTTTGACTTTACTATAAATGAATACCTGAAATATAAAATAATAATAATTGGTATTAGTGTAGTACTTTAAAATTGCAAAATAAGATATGTATATGTATATATATATGTGTGTGTGTGTGTGTGTTGTTTAAAACATATATATACATATGCAATATATGTATATGCATATATGTATGCACATGCAATATATGTATATGTACATATATGTATACACACATCTGTATATGTATCTATACACACACGCATATATATATATATATATATATATACATATATACACACACACATATCCTCCCAATGACTTATGATGGATATAATTATCTCCATTTTAATGATGAAGAAGCTGAAGCTCAAAGAAATTAAACACTTTGTCCATGGTTACATGCCTAATAAGTATCAGAAATGGATTTTGAATACATTTCTATCTATGTTCAAGTTCTATACTCTGTCCCCTTATGACACATTGCCTTATGCATTATGATATTCAAATGCTGTAATAATACATTCTGAAACCAAATTATTGGGTTTTTTATATTTATCATTTGGGAATCATAGTCCTTCTTGATTAAGACATATCCTCAGAACCAGGTATTTTAGCAAATTTATTCTTAATTATGACTTTTCATTTTGTAATGGATTTAGCTAACTTTTCTTCAGGAACTCATTATTTTTGTCTTTTGAGATTTCCAAGGGATAAGTTCTGCAGGGCCTCTGACCACCCACTTACATTGTATTTCCTCTCTTTCTCTCAAAGCTGTTCCCAAAGATAAAAGGTCCAGGACAGAAGTTCTTTAGCAAAGTTCACCTGAAGTTTGTTTCTCCAATAGTTGGATTGTATAAAACATGTGGGAAATAAGGGATTTCACAGATGCTAAGAAAAGATCAGAGGCACAAACCTAGTTAAAAATTCCAAAATCGATATGAAAAAAACCAAAATGAAAAACCCCAGGAAACTCCCAGCTTGCCTAAGAAGTCCTCAGTTCAAAGGTAGTTGTCCAGGGAGAAATCTGCAGGATCTGAGTGTCAATAGGATCCAGACTTGATGGAAAAGGAAAGATCTTTTTTCTTGCTGCCATGGAGAATAGATAACTTTATAACTGACATACAAGGAGAGAAACTATAATCTTGGGTGTTAGGGCAGAGTAGAAAGTATATAGAGAAAACATCCATCCAGCTTCCCTATGTAGCCCCTTCTCCAATTTTCTGAAAATGATGTGTCTAATAAATCTTCACACTTTTTATAAAACTTCTACTGGAATAAATAATAAAAGGTGGGGGCTTTTATTATGTTCTGTCTCCATATAAATTATATTCGACCTCTATGGCAAAATGACCCAATTAACTTTTTACCAGTTTATGTGTTCAAATCTGGCTCAGATTCTCTTCAATTCAAACCAATAAATATTTATTAAATCCTTGTATGCCTTGGTGAGGGGTGGAGATGGGGAGCTCTAAAATGGTCAGTCACTGTCCTCAAAAAATTTACATTCTACTCAATTTAGCTAAGTGCAAGACAGAGTTTTTATAAGATAAATGCAAAGTAATTTATGGAAGGAGAAATTACCAAGTGTGCATATCAGGTTTCTTATAAAAGCTCTATATTGGTCTGCTGACATTGCCACTGATCGGCTATTTTAGTTACATAACATCTAAAAGGGACCTTTTCATGAGGCCAGCAGGACTCAGCCTTTGGGCTAATTAGCACCAACCTAGTCCTAAGACATATTATCTGAATAGATATATTTGAAGATACATTATTTGAATGAATTGAATATAAAAGTAGTTCTTTAAAATGCCTCCTTTTGTTTATTTATTTCATTATTTAATCATCTTGACCTTTAGGAAGTATTTTCTCATAAGACCTCCTACTTCTATCATATTCTCAAGATCTCAAAGTCCTTTTCTCAGAGTAACTCATTAGAATTGACAGTAAATTATTATTAATTACTTTGAATAGATAAGAAGAGTAGATCATGCAACAAGAGTGTCAGGGAAACTGGACTCAAATCCTAGCTTTGCCACTTACTTTGTGAATTTGGGCAAATCATTTATATTTTCTTGGCCTAGCTTTCCTAACTATGAAAATGAATTTTTGGACAACTGATGTTCCTTTTAGGGTTAAAATTAAGAGTCTCTGTGGAAGAAATCAAGGCAGTTAGGTAATGCAGTGGGTAGAACACTGGACCTAGAGTTGGGAAGGTAGGGATTCAAGTATAGGCTCATTAACATAACAATTGTGCACCTCTGGGATCAGGTGGCACAGCAAATAGAGTGTTGGGCCTGGAATCAGAAGACCTGAATTCAAATCTAACCTCAGACACTTATTAACTGTGTGACTATAGTAAAGTCATTTAATATCTAATATCTTTGTCAAGAAAACCTCAAAATCACAAAGAGTAAGTAATTTAACCTCTATTACTTTATATAATAATGAGAATGTATCACAAAATTGTGAGGATGCGTGGAGGTGATATTCTCAAACCTTAAAATATTATCTAGATAAATGCTAGTTTATTATAATCAATATGACAGTCCATAATCAAACCTAGGTGTGGTTATCTTTCTGCTGCATTCTATTGCTATTTGCATCTAATTGTCCTCAATTATATCACACCTATTTTCCTCGATTTTGTCTCATAGAATTGGAGAAAAATGAGCCACAGACCTCCTCATGAGGTCCTCCTTCATATCTCCTACTAGATATTGGTTTTTCCATTAATCTACATGAAGCACAGGATGGAGCTACAAATATCTCCTTGCCTGAGTAGACTGAGGAAAACATAATTTGGATCAAAGCTTCTTTTCTGATTTAAATCATTCCTTAAGGTTCCTCATTGATTCTCTGCTGATCCTCAGGCCATTCATAATCAAGAATCCTTCTGAGACTTATTTCTTCTTTTCTCTTTTAATGTCTTCTCTATGCACCAGGAACATATTTTCAAATGCAAGGCTGAGTATCCTGATAAGAATAATGGGAAACAAGAGTGAAAAGAGAGCTGACTACGTCACTCTTCTATTGAATAAGCTCCATTGCCTTTCTCTTACCTTGAGAACAAAATATTTAAGGCCCTTTAAAATTAAAGCCCTAACCTATCTTTTCTTTTCTTACTAAATAAATGTTCCTCCATTTTGTGAAAACTATGATCAGGCCAAACCATCTTTTTTCTCTTATGTGGCACTTGATCTCCCATGTCTGTGCCTTTGTCCTGATTGCTCTCCTACATGGAATGTACTATTTCTTCAGAGTCATCTCCCTAAATTTTATATCTTAGTTCATTGTCACTCTCTACAGAAGCTCTTCTTGAATTCCTCCTTAGCTATCACCTCCTTTCCCCAATTGCTTGTACTTATTTTTAAATCTATTTTGCATAAATTGTATATTGTATTTGTACACAATTTTTATATACACAGCTTCTTCTCAGTTTGCATCAACTAAATCTTTCCCCAGCAGAATCACTCCTTGAGATTCAAGATACTCTTTTGGTTTGCAATCCCCAAACTCTAGCTAAGGAGCTCTTACTGGTACATTTACTGGTAATAGTCAGCTTTTAGAAACAATTATTTTAAAGCAAAAGCATTCACTGAGATAGTATAACAATTATAACTACAAAAATGTTTCCCTTTAAACTATCGTGTATATTCCCACAAGTATATTTTATGCCAGCAGAGAAAATAAGCATGGGACAGCTAGGTGACACAGTGGATAAAGCACCAGCCCTGAAGTTGGGAGGACCTGAGTTCAAATCTGACCTCAGACACTTAAAGCTTTCTAGCTGTGTGACCCTAGGCACTTAACCCCAATTGCCTCAGCAAAAAAAAAGAACAAAAACAAAAAAACAAACAAAAGAAATGAAAAGAAAAATAAAAAAATGCTAACAGAGAGACATGTAGGGAACATGCATACCCCAGGAAACTCATAACCCGCACTTTGTGGACCCCAATATCTTTCCCTTTCTCATAGTATCCCAAAAGAGTTTCCTTTTGATTAAATTATCTCTTGCATTGATTGCTCAGCCAAGCTTCTTAGGCTTGTTCCTCTCCACAGCTAAATTCAGTAGAGGTCACACTCCTCAAAGCAGTCTACTTCTCTGTAATATTTCATATAATTGGGGATGGGAAGAATATGGAGAGAAAAACCCACCCTGCTCTCAAATAATTTTCTTTCAAAAACTGTTTTTCTTCCAAAGTTGATTATTTTCTTTGCTGCTAGAGATTATATTTTTTTAAAGCTTTATCCTACCTAGACTAACTACTTAGAGAATAAGTCTCACTTTTAAAAGGAACATAAGGGGTCCAAATGGTTCTTTGGCCATCCAAATATAAAATTACAAATTTGACATTCAAAGCCCTTTATAACTTGGTGTGCCACCCCATTTCTAGTTTTCTTATACTTTACTCTTCCAAGTTAAAATATGACATCAGACATCAGATACAGACTGTGTGATCTTGATTAAGTCACTTAAACTCTGTTTGCCTCAGTTTCCTCAACTGTAAAATGGGAATAATAATAGTACCTAGATCAAAATGAAATAATATTTGTAGAAAAAAATAAAATTTTAGCAAATTGTCTGGCACATAGTAGGTGTTATATAAGTCCTTGTTCCTTTCCCCTCACCTGTGAAATTGTACATATGAAGTCATTGAAAGTCTTCTCATCCTGAACTTTCTTATTCAGGTTCTCCCAATACCCCGCTCCTTGTCTCTAAATTAAGAACTGGTCCTTGCTGAGGAAATCAAGATCATCATTGTCATCAAAGGATCATAGATTTAGACTTGGAAGTGACCTAAGACACCCTTGAGACCATCTTCTCCTTTCGTTTTAAAATAGAGGAAAGAAATTTCCATTGAGGTTACACAATGTTTAAGAGACTTTATGACCTATAATGGCACACTATAGGTAGGCAGAAGAGTTAGGATATGGTCCCCGGATCTTCTGGCTGCAAATTCAATTTTTCCTCTATTACATCTTACCTTACAAAGATAATAGGGCACAAAAGAAATAACACTGAACTTGGAGAGACCCAAGCTTTAGTTTTGCTTGCTATGGGACCCTGTGCTTGCCATTTAATTTTTATGACCCTCGGTTTCCTCAATAGTCAAATAAGGATAATTATGTTTGTACAACTTTCCTCAACATCTAGCCTGTTGTTGCATAGTCACTTCAGTCATATCTAACTCTTCATAAGCCCATTTGTAGTTTATTTGACAAAGATACTAGAGAGATTTGCTATTTTCTTCTCTAGTTCATTTTACAAATGAGGCAAAAAGTATTAAGTGACTTGCTCAGGGACACACAACTAGTAAGTCTCAATGCCTGACTTGATAAACCTCAAAGTTCTACATAAATCTGATAGGCTATTTTAGCATGAGTGAGATCTCTTTTGTACCAATGAGAATCTTTAATTTCTGTCATTAGTAGCTATGAGTTTTTAAAAGGAGAGAATGTAGCTAATCCAAAGTTTTGAAAATAAGTATGGTTTATTTACTTTTATAGAATGTAAGAAGCCTTTACATTTTAACTCAATATCATATTACAGCTTGTAATACAAGACCTTGCCTATCAGAAGTGTTTATAACATCCTTCCATGGTGTAAATACACACACACACACACACACACACACACACACACACACACACTGTAATATTGGAATATAGTACCAAACACACATTTGTTATGGAGAAGAGCCAAAATGTTTATAAATAACACTTGTGCCTTATTCTATAGAATGTGTACACACATGTATATGCACACATACACAGACACATCCAAACATATCCAGACACATTCTCCTTGGCTGAGCAAATTGAGTTTGACATTTATACACAAAGCAATAAAAATGATACAGTCAAAATTTATTCCTAAAACAAGTTCAGCAATGTCTCCTCCAAGCCTCATTTAAGGTACCAAAAAAATGCTTTTTCATGTTTGTAGCTGAAGTCTTGGCCAATTCTGCAAATGGTCTTGGAAAATTGCCCTCCCAATTGGCTTTCCCAGGGGAAGGTTTGCTTTTACGGAAAGTCGAGATAGGAGGAAGATTTTCAGGATCTTGGAAGAGAGGCCAAGGCTGAGGTGATTGTAGGATAACAGGGCCCAGGTGGCTTTCATTTCTCTGTGCCCAGTAGTCCTTCACTTTTGCTCCCTCAAATTATTTCTTTTTAACAGCAGCAGGCTCTGTTTGTGAGGAGAATGCTTTTACATTTATCTATTTTACCTACAATGGATGCTAATCCTAGACCTAACAGCTCAAGCCTTCTCTGGGCATCAAACTCCATTAGGAAATGGAGATTCTGCATTCTGGATTCTGGGTCCAATTCAACCCAATCTAATTACAAATCATTCAACCAACATTTTTGAGCATTTACTTTGTTTAAGGGCCTAGTTTTCATAGTATTAGAGAATTTTTTAAGTGAGCAAAACACAGTTCCTGCTTTTGGAAAGATAATAGTTTAGTAGGGGAGGTATCAGAAAGCTAAGGCGACATATTGATGGGAGATTTGGCTTTAAATCATAAATAAGTTGTAAGAGCTATAAGTACGGTAAAGAATAAGGTTGACTTATGTAAAGAAAATTTGTCTTATGGCTACAGATTGAAAGAGCAGCTGACAGGAATTGTACTCTTCTGAGAATATGGCAGAGTAGAATCTAGAGGGATCTGGGCAAGCATAGAATGAGATTTGACTAGGAGAAGCCGGAACCAGGATGGTGAGAGGGAAGAAGAGGAGCTGGAGAGGGGAAGCAGGAACAGCTGAAGAGTCAGCTTAATACTTTCTGTGGTTCCTGGGATTGGTGAACTCTAACCCCTAGAATGATTTAGTCATTAAAAACAAAAGTCTAGAGATCCTGTCTCCTTTTGCTTCAACCTACAATCTGTTCCTCTCAGTAAGGTAGACATATATATTGTTAAAATCCTTATGTCTTACCTTTCCATGAAGGGAATGTTCTGTATCCTGATCCCCACACTCTAGGGGCAGGTAAGGAAGAAACATAATATCTCATCTGGGGCAGGATTATGCTTTCCTGGTGGCATCTCTTGCTTGCCTCCTCCATATGTGGATTTTTGTCTTCCTACCCCAACCCTGTCTCCTCCCAGTTTTTCAAACTTTCTGGAGCCCAGAGTCCAAGAGCTAATAGAAGCATGTAGGTGAAAGTACAGTAGATCACACTACAAGGGGAATCAGATCAGGGAACCATAATCTATGCTGCCCCTTGTTGGCAGAAATGCTTCCCCAGGACTAGGAATTCTCTGTTGCTTCTTATCTCAGGGCAATGCTAGCTGGGGTTGAGGTTACTTCAGGTGAGACAAAGCAAGAAATGGTAGTCATCCTGTGAGACTCTTCTTTATCTCAAATTTTCTTTTTTTTAATTTCTAGGAAACTGAATTTTGGATCAGAGTGCACCTGAAAGGATCCAAACCTTCTTTGACCTTCCCAACTCCTTTCAAGTGTTTGTCTAGAGTTATGAGATCAGGATCATGGATCTGAAAGGGCTAGTGTCCAGTGCCCAAAGGAACTCAACTTTAATAAACTTTCTGAAAACTATCCTGAGATTATGGAAAACTGTTCTAGATATGTTCCATTCTCTAACTCTAACTCTGTGTTTGTTTAGAAGTGTGCTAGAGGCAGCTCAAACCAACTGATGAGAGCCAGCTGGTCATTTCTCAATGGGAACATTTGTATCTCAGAAATCAGCAAATCCTACAAACTGGGAGTTTATTATTTTGTTGATTAGATTTAAGAAGATTATGGAGAAAACAACAATAATACACATTAAATTTAAAAGTATGTTTTATGTACTTTTTCTCTTTTAGAAATCTGGTTGTTAAACATTTACCAGTATATTCCTGGTCCTTTTTCTTCCTTTATAAATGAGGAAGTTGAACAAAATAGTTTCTTCTCATTCTGACAGCCTGAATATATGAGATTTGGGCTTTATTTGACTCTATTTCACTTCATCTTAAATTTCAGAAAGCGTTGAATAAGCTTTATTCTAGAAAGTTGGAAATGGAGTCCTCCTCCATAAGTGAAGGAATTAGAATAAATCATCTCTCCAGTTTTTTCCTTCTTTCCTCCCTCCCTCCTTTTTCCCTCCCTCCATTTCTTCCTTCCTTCCTTCTTTCCTTTGATATCTACATGAAAGTCTATAAAAGAGATAGAGAAAAAGGACAGACAGACACAGAAAAACACACAGAAAGACATACAGAAAGGCAGAGACAAATGGATGGACACACATAAAGAGAAAGATATAAAGACACACAGAGAGACAGAGAGAGAAGCACAAGAGATTTTAAACCCTCTTTTAGTCCTAACTTCAAATTTAACTGTTTGCTGTAAAAGTTACCATTCCACACACATACACACCTTAGTAATCAGGCTTCTTGAATGATAAGTGTGAAGAAACAACTGACATTAGCTTCAGAATACTAAAAATAAATAGTTGAATAACTATTGAGTTACCAAATGGCTAGATTCCTTGGAGGTAGAAAGGAATCATTCCTAGTAACCCCTCATGGACCTTGAGTTCCTCCCCAGGGGTGATATTTGTACTTCCCTCTTACCCAAGGGTGATTTTATTGCTCCTTGTTTCAAAGTTGGTTGTCAGATACAAAAATTCCTCTTTAAGGTTCTTGCTATCCCTGACACATGTGGTCTGTGTCATTCTAAACAAGTCACTTGATCTCTGGATGCTGCACGAGGAGGTTTACTAATGCCATGAGTGGCACTAATGCCATGAGCTGTTGTTTTGTGCTGGTAGAAGAACCATCATGCTCAGAATTTTCAACCCAATAAAACTATGAATTTGGATAATTGTTAGGATCCTTATAAGGTGCTAAGTCAGTACTTAACAATTCTCTAGTTCAGAGTTCATACCTTTAAAGGAGTTCAAACCTTTAAAGGAGTTCACTCATTGGTTCTGTAAGGAGTTCCAACAAGCCCATGGAGTACCCACAAGCCCATTCTCTGGGAGGATATAAGGAGCCAACATTGAGCAGGGAAGTCAGTTGGGAAGGAGTCTGGAGTTAGTCAAGGGAAGAATTTCAGGGAAGTTGGAGGAGATTCAGAAAGCCAGGATTTAGTGGATTCACAAGTCCAGCAGATTCACAAGTCTAAAGGAAAAGCCTGCTCATGGACTTCTGGGAGATCTAGGATTGAATTCTGGGAAATCCACAATCCCACACTCTTGGAGGCAGAGTCTGATTCATTCCCACGTCTACCTTCATGCTGGCTGCAGGCTTTGGATTCAGAGGGAGCAAGAGACTGAAGCTGGCTGGAGACATTCTGACAAGAGCTATTAAAGCTAGCCAGACCCCAGGAAAAGATTCAAGACTTTGAAGGACACAATATAGGATCTGGACTTTAATTCCTACCTGCATTTTGGGATTATTGAACAGAACTGAAAGGAAGGCTGCCTCAAGAAGCTCCCCAAGAATCCTAATCCCAGAGAACAATCACAATCTAGAGATAATCTAGAGATAATAGAAGATATCTAGATATATATAATAATAGAAGATATCTAGATATATATAATAGAAGATATCTAGAGATAATAGAAGATATCTTCTATGGATAGCAAGATGAATTTGAAAATTCAAGAGAAATTGTGGTTTAAATGCTATGTCTGATACCTACATGATCAAGAGTTTTCTCATCCATAAAATGGGTAATTAGTTTTAGTGGCCTCCTTCCTCTGTTGCTATGAGGATCAAATTGGATAACCTAAATAAAGCACTGTATAAATGTCAATTTATTTCAATAAGTGGATTGATAGGAGGTGTGCACAGACAGGCAAAGGAGCAGAGACAGAAAAAGACAAAGCAAAGAGGATGAAAGGAAAATCTCATCTAAAGTGCCATCCACTCTATGGCTTATCTACTTTGTATGATGTAGATGACATTTTTTTTGTATGATGTATTTTGTACATACCTTTTAAGGTAGGTGTTGTTTCCCTGGATGTGATGGAGTCATATTGGTTCCTGAGAGCCAGTTGTGAAATTTATCACATTTATGTTTCCTGTTAGAATATAAATTCCTTGAGGGCAGGGATTATTTTTTTTTCTTTTTCATTGTATCCCAAGCCCTTAGCACAGGGTCTGGCAAATAGAATAAACACTGAAATGGTTATTTATTAACTGAAATACCTTGATATCTTGATATCTCTGGGCCTCATTTCCTGTGTGCGTGTGACAAGAGAAAGAGAGAGAGAGAGAGAGAGAGAGAGAGAGAGAGAGAGAGAGAGAGAGAGAGAGAGAGAGAGAGAGAGAGTTGGAGAGACAGAGAGACAGAAAGAGACAGAGAGAGACAATGATAAAAATAGAGAGAGACAACGATAGAGTCACAGAGAAAGTAGGTGATTTATTCAATGTACATAAATTTGGACGTCTTGTGACATGTAAATATTTGCACATGGATGATTTGTTTTTTTTATTTTAAAGAAGTAATATTAAGGAAAGTTTTCTACTGATTCAGGTAGCTCAATTCTCATGTGAAATGTTGTATGTGTGGGATAATTACTAAAGGGTTTTGCATCACTTTTAAACTTTGCAAATTAGATCTAGAAATAAATGACTTTTCTGATACCTCCTTGGAGGGCGTCAGTTTACTTATAAAATATGACAGCATAATATAGTATAAGAAGCCCTGAACTTGGAGCTTAAAAATCTGTATTTGGATCCAGTTTCTGCTATTTTTATAATAATTATAATATTACAAATCATAAAAATTGCACTTATTGCCTATGTAGCCTTGAAAAAAAAAACATGTCCTCTCTCTAGACCTCAGTTTCCTTCTCAGTGAAATGAGGGGATTGAATCAGATTGGGAAAGATGACCAAAGGGAAAATGGCAATTGTTGGATGGGCACTGAAAAGATGAGCATACTAATGTACTATTAGTGGAGTTATGAACTGGTCCAGGCATTCTGGAAATCAATTTAAAACTATGTTTCAGAAATCACTAAATTGTGCATACCCTTTGACTTGACAGTATCACTACTAGATCAAAGAGAACAAAGAGAATGGAAAAAAAAACTATGTATATGTTATATTTTTTGTGTTGTTGTAGCAAATAACTAGAAATAAAAAGACTTCCCAGCAATTGGATAACAGCTGAATAAATTGCAGTATATGAATATAATACATTATAGTCATAAGGAATAATGAAAGGCAATTTTTAGAGAAACCTGGGAAGACATATAAAACTGATAGTGCAATGAACAGAAGCAGGAGAAAAATGTACTTGATGTTGATAACATAAAGGAAAATAACTTTCAAAGACTTCATTGAAACCTGACAGTTTCAATGACCAATCAGGATTCCAGATGACTAAGGATGAAATATGATACCCATCTGCCGACAGAGAAATGATGGACACATGTTTAAGAATTAAACATCAGTTTTTTGGATGTGGCAAACATATCATTTTGTTTTGCTTGAAAACGATTATTTGTTATAAGGGGAGAAAAGGACAAAAACTGGTTAATACCACCCCCCACTCTGTCTACTCATCTATTCTAATACACACACACATCATCATCATCATCATCATGAGAAAACACACAAATGAGTGGTTGGGCAATATTATTTCAAAGATCCTTTCAAGTTCTGGGAATTAATGATTCAATGTGTCCATCACAATGTTTCTGTTTTTATAGGTTCTATCTTGGACACCCTGCTATCTACTGCAAATCCCACCTGCTAAACTAAAACATCAACAGGGTTTCAAACAACCCTGAAGACCCATTGAGGAAACTCATACTATTTTTATTTTCAGCTAGGCAAACTTTGAACAGGTCTCAGTCCCAGGGTGCATTTCATTCCTTAAGCTGTTTCAGGCTCCAGTTACTATGAGAAGATTCCTCCTTTTAGAAGCGGGGTAAGGACAAGGGCAGAGGCAGGGGCAGGCCCAGGAATGTTCCTCCAAGAACTCCTGAAATGTGTCACTTAGAGGAAATCTGAACTGCCCTTGGACTTGGTCTTCCGTTGTAGACAAACAGCAGGAAATTCCCTGCTCTCTCTCTCTCTCTCTTTCTCTCTCTCTCTCTCTCTCTCTCTCTCTCTCTCTCTCTCTCTCTCTCTCTCTCTCTGTGTGTGTGTGTGTGTGTGTATTAGGAAAAGATTGTTCAAGAAGAGTACTCTAGCCTTGATTCCCCTTCTCTGGACCTCCACAACTTTCAATGTATTATAAGACTCAAGGTAGCTTATGATTTGTATTAAGACAAAAAGTCCCTTAGAGTCCATTTAGTACAAACTGCTTATTTTATAGAAGAGGGAACTGAAGATCAGGAAGGGAAATTGACTTATTGAATCTCATAGGTAGCGTCAAACTTGGATGGGTTAGAGATTAGAAAATAAAAAGATTGAGATCTGGACAATAGCTTAGAAATCATCTACTTGCCTGATTCCAAAATCCACTGTTCTTTCTGCCTCACCAGGCTGTCTTTATGAAAAGGAACATACAAGAACTTGCAGCTGTCCAGCTCTGCCTGCTGTCCTGATGGACCCTCCCCAAGTCTTGCTTGCCAGCCTCCCAAAATTTCTCAGGCACCCAGAAGGATCAAGTTTCCTGTCTCTGACCATTCCATCCCCTAGCTAGCCATTACTTTAAAAAGCAGGGTCACTCTGTCACTGATTTTTGTCCATTCCTCTCTTACTCTATCCTACTACTTCTATCCTGCTTCTTTCTGTCCCTCTCTTCCTCCCTACAGGGGCTGGGGGGTACATCTGGGCGGGGGAATAGGAAGGAATGCCCAGCATCCTGACACATTTGGTCAAACCCACACAAGTTGGCCACTTGGGCTGCGGCTTCACAATTCAAACCAGATATTTGTTTGCATGCCTTCCTGCCCACGCTCCAGGCAGCTTTCCCAGCTGGGCCTCTTGGGCAGCCTCACCCTGGGACCATGCACAGCCAACAGGCTCCTAAGCTATAAGGACCTATGCTGTGAAGAGAGTCTGAACAGAAAGATTATCCCACAAAGATGGAGGTGGGTGTGAGAAATGAGCATCTGCCTCTATGTGAAGGGAGGGTGGTAGTGAGAAAAGAGAAAGGGAGTTGTTCTTTTGGTCATTTAAATCACCCTAGAAAATATTCCTGAAGATTTTGGGATTGACATCCTTTCCTTGAGAAACTAAGCATTCTAGTCCAGAGCCTGTTCATTTTGTATTATTGCATTTCTTATCCACCATGTCTGTTCTAGGGAGGAGAAACCAGTTTAGCATTCAGACCTCTCTTACCCTACTCTTTCTCATGCCTATATCCTTCTCCTAACTTCGAAAAATAATAATGCATGAGTACTGATAATAACTTTAAGGCTTACATAGCACTTTAGGTGACACTTTTGTGAATAAGCTAGAATTGAACTTCAGGGGAAAGAAACATTGAATCTCAGGGAAGCAAAAAAATAAATAAATAAATCTGTAACAATGTAAGTAATGTAACTTCCTAGACATGACAATATAATATAGCATCCCAACTATATTGAGATTGTAATGAACTGAAATGGGCAGGGTCAAATTTGGCTACATAATTCTTTATGAAAACTGGATTCCAATATAAATCAATCAATCAACAAAAAAGTATTTATTAAGTACTTAATAAGTGTGAGAAATTATGGAGAGATTAAAGATAGTAAAATAAAAATTCTTCATCATCAATTCATATAAATATTTCTATATTTCTCTGAATTCCTAATAGTCCTGATTTTTTTACTACAATAACATTCTACTACATTTAAAAGACCCAGTTTTTTTTTTTTTCCAGGTCTTCTTTATCAATAGAAAGGGACAGTATGGGAGTATCACAAGCAAACTTAATTTAAGGGATACTAGGGATCCAATGAATCAAAGTGTAGGACTGTCCCACTCCAATCAAGACTGAGGATTCACTTTATCAAATTACCTTCAGTATTTGATAAAACAAATCAGGGGTCATTTGATGGACATGCATTTCTGATGGGAGCAGAGAGTATATGGTAAAAATAAATTAAAAAGGGAGGATTTGAGGAAATCTTTCTTCTAAAGATATTTGACATTCTTGTTTTTGTCTTTCTCTTGGGCCAATGACCAATTAAAAAAATTACAACCCCAAAATCTGTGTTTGAATGGTGGAACTATTTTCTGCTCTATATATTCTAAATAATTTTGTCTAATCTAACCTTATTGAATTTGAGATCCTGCATGTCCCCTCAAGACATGACCAAACTTTAATGTGTTAAATTAAAGGCCTGGGCTTCCTAGCACTTGCTATAGATCTATATCTTTCCTGGTCTTCCACACTGGTGGTGATTTACTGTCTCAAGTCTATTTCATTAACACGTGAGTTATGTTAGCCTCCATAATTAGCAATTCTGCTGAAATAAAAACACTAAAATCCCCACACATGCTAACAATTTCCCCATGGTGAACTTCTCTGATTTTTATCTTTCAACAGGAAACATAATTGCATGTTAGCAAGAACTGGAAACCTGATGCCTCAGTATTTTGGGGGGCTGGAGTGGGTGTGGAAAAATTAACTTGAATTTAGGACATATGTTTGCCAGAAGTGTGATCAAATTCACACACATGTATATATAGATGCACAAACACTTTCACTCTCTGTCTCTTTCTTTCTCTCTATGTCTCTTTATTCTCTGTCTCTACCTTTCTCTCTCACACACGAACAGACACACACACACACACACACACACACACACACACACACACACACATCTGTTTTAATTCCACAGCTGTGTACATAGAATCTGCCAGCATTGAATAACACATTAATCTCCTTTTGGAAAATTAACCAATAAATTGAAACTAATTATCTGGATCTGGTTAGAAGCTTGAGAAGGGCATGTAGAGGCAAAGTCAATCAGGTTGTGCAGAGAAACAGTAGGTGAAGGGGCAGGGAGAATCAGAGGCATGGAGGACAAGCCACATCTATAAATAAGATATCTTAGAGTTGTCCAAACCAAGGAGTTACCTTTCTAAAAATTGCTGCAGCACCAAAGAAATAAAATTTCTGTGCCATTTCAACTCGAAAAGAGGCTACTCATTAACCAAGCACAGTTAGAGGGAACAGAGGAGAGATGTACATAATCACCTCCAGCATAAGACAGGAAATAAGGAGACCAAAACACATTTCTTTCTTTTTTAGTATCCATTGAGAGCTAGCAGGGAACTTAGAACTCATCTAGTCCAATCCTTCATTGTACATGGGGGGAAGTTGAGAACTTGAGAAATTAAGTGATTTCTCCAAAGTCAAGCCCAGGAAATAGATACAAGCATTTGTCTATACAAAGTGCCATCAACACGCTCTACAGGACTGAGTGAGGATCCTCAGCTTCTAGATTGATTGTCTGATTGAGTCCTCTCTTGTTTGTCAGATCATGTTCTGACACATTCCTAGCAACCAGTGGCAGAGTAATCCCTTCCCTCCAGCTATCCCTACCTCTACCCTACTAGGGTCTCAGCTTAGAGCCATACTTAAATCTTTGACAGGAAACAGAAGGCATATCTCATCAAACTAAAGGTCAATTTCTGCCCCCACAGTCTCAAAAAACAAAGACAATATTAAAGGAAAACAACAACAACCATTTTTCTACTTTGTCTTAAAGAGGATGCACAGTTCAGATAGGATAGTAATTTGGCTGAGGAATTATGTCCATTTCCCACTCTGACATAAATATGTACACTTTCCTTGAATGCACTCACACAGTAGCCAAATAAGACTCCCAGTCAACTATTTCACAAATTCCTCTAGAGATAGATTGCCTTATTTCTATGACGACTTCCTCAAAATATCTCCAAGAAAAGGTCATTTTGTTTACTCAAATGAAAATAGGATGTAAGATAAAGCAGACAGCAGGCTACAGATAATGTTAATAATTAATTATGAAAAAAAATTAATTATGCCTGTTTTTATTGATAATTTCAATGTATTTAACTAAGTTCAACACCAATGGCTTATTAATGTGAATATATTAATGTGGCCCCAAGAATCACTAGAGTATTTGATGTCCACATGGAAAACTTCCCTCTATTTATACCATGTCTCCAACCCAATAATGTCAAAAATGGTTGATTTTTTTAATTGTTTTTTTTTCATTGAGATAATTGAAACCCATTTGGTGCTTTTTAGCCTTAAATCTAACATCATCTCTCTTTTATAGAATTAAGTGGTATCCAAATAAAGAGAAAGTCAAACTAAAATATCTTATTATAATTACTTGATGTACATAGATTGGACAAGTCCTTGATCTCATGGATTCTTTCTCCAAAAACATAGAAATGCCATTTGGATTCAATAAGAATAGCATTATTAATATAAGCTGAAGAAAGATACAAATTTTCAAGTTAAAATTTAGAGTTCAAACTGAAGTAATGGACAAGATAAATGCTTAGTATTTTCAAGCCAAGATATATTTAACATTAAGTTATCAATGAGGAAGCTATGGTTTCCTGAAATCAAACAATGGGAAGAGCTTCAAAAGTTTAATGGGAAATTAACAATTGCAATACCACTTTTAAAATAAACTTTTGGAATCATAACATGGTCAATAATGCATTTGGAAAGTACCCTAACAAAATGTTCGATGTTAATGAAATGCAGCATTCATTACCCAAATATAGTTATAGAAAAATTAATACTTCCTTGTCAAAAAGGAAGAAGAGTATTGATTGTTCAACATCTACAGAACACATGATGATTGGATCAAAACAAAACCTAAGTACTTCTGGAGTTTGTAGACATAACTTCATCAAGCAGTAGTAAAGGATAATAATTGTCAAATATAAACAAAAAACAGTTTACTTCAAGATGAAACTGTTAAGATCCAAGAATGGAATCAAAAGGTCTCCCATTGGTAACATTCATATGTACTCAATCAACAATATATCAAAGAGAAAGCATTAGAAACCATTGATTATAAAGAATTATGTAAATATAGGAGCTTATGGCAGCAATTTTCAATTAGGGATTACCACCCCAAATTATGTGAAAAGCTAAGTAATCAATACAAATCTTGCAAGGAAATGGTAAAATTGTGCAATACATCACTATAAAAGTTTAGCACCTAGTAAATACTTGGCAAAACAGGGCCTGCTGGCTAAAATTCTATACATTTTAATTTTTCTTTCTTGTGTTGACAAATTACAAATTATTACAATATAAATATAGACCTAAAATATTTTGCAAAATTACACCAATAAATTGCACTGAAACTGGATTATTATTATCATATCCTGATCTATTGACCATATATATCCAGGTATAATATTCATCTATAAAAAAAATTGAGAATGTTTTTGTTACCATATTCAATGCTCATAATTTCTGACATGTGAAACTTGATAAATTTCAAAATATAAAGACTTAACAGATTGAGTCACTAAACTCATAGGTGAACATGATGAGATATTTATCATCCCCATCTTCTTAAAGTATATTGCTACTAGAGTTAGGCCAAGGATGATTTTAGTAATGATTATATAAGATAAGCTATATCTTAACACTTTAGTCAGCAACAAAAAGAAGTTGTTTCATCCATGGAAGCCCAGAAAAATTTATTAAATTTTATGCCAGGCACTGTGCTAAGTTCTTGGGATATAAATACAAGCAAAGAAAAACAACTCTTGCCTTGAGGGAGCTGATATTCTAATGGGAGAAGTCAGCACATTATTGGAAAGAAAGAAATAATCATTAGAGGGAAATAGTGTCAGAAGCATACCTGGGAGGAGAATAAATCATGGTGGGCCTACAACTATCCTCAAGTTGTAGAACCTGGAAAGAATTCAACAATGGAAGGGGCAGGTATTTCTGAGAGATGATTCAAAATAAGAAGGCAACTCAGTAATGGGGATAAAGTTTTATAAAAGGCAAAAGCACAGTCATGAGGGAAATAAGAAGTAGTTCTTAGAATTTTAAATAGAAAATAAAAGTAGAGGCTTGTCCTAGGACTTTTTTATTTAAATATTGAACAAGATGAGAATAATTTTTCCATAATAATGTTTCTGTTTGAGCCCTACCTAACAAAAATGGGAATGAAATAGCAATGCTGATAATACTAATAATGTTATATCACATGAATATGGTGATTTCAAGGTTACAAAGTGTACAAAGAAATATAGGGAATTCTGAACTTCATTGATTTTGCTTATTTTTTTTTTTACTTTTTAATGATACTCCGAGTAAATTTTGATCGGTTTAGCAACTGAGAAGTACAGCCTTTTTTCTTAGCATGGGGCAGAATGGAGCAAATGTGGGGAGCAATGGAAGGCTAGTATTTGAGGATGGGGTTCTTTCTGTTTTTTTCTGCAGTTAAGCTCTCACTTTGAAAAGCAAACTCATGGTTTCAAAACTCATATTTCAAAGTTTAAAAGGACCTCAGAGGTCCAAGTACCCAATTTTTTAACAGATGAAGAAACTGGATTTATATAGGATAAGTGACTTGTCTGAGGTTATGAATTTGAACCCAGGACTTACCATTTCCATCTTCATGTCCAAATCCAGTGCTTTTGTTTGCAAATATTCAACAGGAATCAGTTGAAGCAAATCAGCCTGTTTAGTCTGAAAAAGAACAGACTGACATGAATGTAAGTTGCTTAGAAATCCTACAGGATTAGCACTATGTGTCTGGCACATAGTAGGCATTTAATGAATTCTTGATTGATAATTCTTTTCAAATAATTGGAAAACTGTGACTGGGAAGAAAAAACAAATTTATTCTATTTGCCCATGGAGGACAGACATTAGAGTCACCTGGATACTTGGACATATTGTCTTAGGGCCATGTATTACAGGTATGTACTCAGTCTATTTGGTGAAGGACAACACCAAGTTCTAAGGAATAAAAAGCCTAGAGGAAAAATTTGTGTTTACAGATGGTACTGAATTCTTGCAGATAAAAATCCAAGTTGACAAGTCTGGACAAAAAAAAAGACTGTGTAAATAATCAGAAAGTCAAAAGATTTGTGAGAGGAAAAGAACATTCCTTATTAATAATAATGACCCTAATTTGGCCTGATTCCTGAAATTTCACCATCAGTTATTTCATTCCTTCTATTAAGTATTTTCCTCCAATATTCCCCTCTTTTACAATACAGATGTTCCTAGAAAGCATCAACTTAGAGAGTTCTAGTTTGTCTGATCACTTTCTTTCCTGATAAGATGAACCAAAGAGACCACAAATGTTAGTTCCTATGTATGATAGTAGTGGTAGTACCCGAAACTAAGAGGCTGTGGTAAAAATAAAAGGGAGCAATACTGAAAGAAAGATAGGTGAAAGTTGGGGAAGTTAGTTTCCCATTTGTATTCCTCTTTTTGCTGCACCATATAGCACAGGTCTTGGTGTATTCCCCATTTCCTCACTTTGAAGGCTCCCTGAGCTGCAGCTGGGGGGTCTCACCAAAGAGTGAAAGAGGACAGCAGGCAAGTGCCTTAGAGCAGGAGGTGGAGAAGCCCTGGGCATATTTTCAATTATCATTAGTGTCTCTTTCAACCAGGTCTGCTGATGTACAAGAAGCCAGGAAAAAAATGATAAAAAAGAAAGATGATACGGTCTTATTTCCTGGATCAAGGGAATCATCTGGCAGCTGAATTCAGGAGCCCTGCTGTATGGATGGATGTTCAAGGAGTGGGTGTCAGGGAAGGGAGGGAGGGAAGACCATAAAAGGATGTTCCTGCCAGGAAACAGGAAAGAATCCACAACAGCTCTCTCTCATAGTCGAGTGAGATAATGAGCCCCAGACGCATACTTTGACATTTCTCTGGCTGACTCTGTCTCTTTTGACAGTAGAGTTCTAGCAAGGGTGGCAGGCACTGACTGGAGATGCTGGAGTCTTTCAAACCTTAACCCCTTCATTCATATCACACTAGAAATCCAAACACCAGATTACCAGCCCTAGCTCCATAGCTAAATGAATATGTAATCTTGGGTGAGACTCCTCATTCTGATCATCATTTTCTTGATCTGTTGGATGGAAAAATAATATTTATCTTATCTACTTCAAACAGCCATAGGAAAATACTTTGTGAACTACAAAGCACTTTATAAATGTGAACTCTTACAATAAGGTTTATTATTTTCATTTTATAGATGGGGTTGAAAGATTAAGTATCTTGCCCAGAATCACACAGATAGTCAGTATATAAAGCAATATTTCTTTTTATAGCTTTTTATATACAAAACATACGCATGGGTAATTTTTCAACATTGACCCATGCAAAGCCTTCTGTTCCAACTTTTCCCCTTCTTCCCCCCACCCCCTCCCCTAGATAACAGGTAGTCCCATACATGTTAAATATGTTAAAGTATATGTTAAATACAATATATGTATATATATTTATACAGTTATCTTGTTGCACAAGAAAGATTGGATTTAGAAAGAAGGTAAAAATAACCTGAAAAGAAAAAACAAAAATGCAAGCAAACAATAACAGAAAGAATGGAAATGTTATGTTGTGGTCCATACTGATTTCCTAATGTTCTTTCTCTGGGTGTAGCTGGTTTTGTTCATTACAGATCAATTGGAACTGATTTGAATCATCTCATTGTTGAAGAGGGCCACATCCATCAGAATTGATCATCATGTAGTATTGTTGCTGAAGTGTATAATGGTCTCCTGGTTCTGCTCATTTCACTTAGCATCAGTTCATGTATGTCTCTCCAAGCCTCTCTGTATTCATTCTGCTGGTCATTTTTTATAGAACAATAATTTTCCATAACATTCATATGCCACAGTTTATTCAGCCATTCTCCAATTGGTAGGCATCCCTTCAATTTCCAGTTTCTAACCACTATGAAAAGGGCTGCCACAAGCATTTTTGCACATACGGTTCCCTTTCACTTCTTTAATATCTCTTTAGGATATAAGCCCAGTAGTAACACTGCTGAATCAAAGGGTTTGCACAGTTATAAAGCAATATTTCAATTCAAATCTTCCAGACCCAAATTCATCATCACCTAACGACCTGATTGAAAAAGAGAGAGAGAGAGAGAGAGAGAGAGAGAGAGAGAGAGAGAGAGAGAGAAAGTGTGTGTGTGTGTGTGTGTGTGTGTGTGTGTGTGTGTGTGTGTATAGTTGTTGTCCTTCATTTTCGAAGAAGACCAAAATGATATCACTATGTTAGAATCAAGTTACTGTGTGCCCATCTGTGGCTTATTAGACCAATACAAGCTCCAAATACTCTACCACAGGTCAGATACAAATAGTCTATATGAACATTAGGAGGTTCTAATTTTACATATTTTGTGTTTCCTTTTGGCTAATTTAATTTTGCTTTACCCATAGAAGATAGCACCTTCTTTGATGAGGGTACTCCATGATGGGTCATCCTGTGCCAGTGTCTCCATGTCATACAACTGATTCCAAAGTTCTTAAGAAATACCTTGAGAATGTCCTTGTATCACTTTTTCACTCTATTGAGAGCATTGAGTACTTTGAAAGTGTTCAGCCCATATCTCTAGGACCATGCTCTTATCACTTATCAGGGTGGCATCATAAGCACTGAGTAGTTGAGATGCACTATAAGTCATTGATTCATAAATTGCTTTCAATGCGTCATAAAAACACTTGGAATTGCTACTATCGGCATAAAGCTGAATTTCATCTCCTTTTTACTGAATCAAGAATTCTGCTTAAAAATGGATGAATTATACTGCTAGTACAACCTGTGGAGTTCTTGTATTTTATTTAGCAGCTTCTGAATTTCCCCATCATTTTATCAAACCGGTCTTGATGTTTACAAGTATTCTGAGCAAATGCAATGCTATATGCCAAAAACTCTGAAAGCTACCCACTCTTTTCTGTTGCCAACTGTGTGTGGGCTCATCTTATTCTCTAAGCTAGCAACAAACTGTTCTCTCTCATAGAAGCAGTCTAATATGATGACATTAATTCTTTTAGTAGTCTTTTTGCCTTGGGGCTGCCACTTTTGTTGAATATGAATATTCAACTTGGAAAGGATAAGTCTATGATCAGCCCAGCAGGCTGCACCACACATTGCCTTGATCACTCTCATATCCTGTCTGTCTCTTTTTCTTACAAACACATAGTCTATTAAATGCCAATGCTTTCTGTGAAGGTGATCCATGAAGCTTTATTGTGTTTAGGTAAACAGAATAAATACAATATTGGTTATGAGATTATGAGATGCACAAGTCTTCAACAGCAAATTATCATTGTTATTGCAATAGAAAGGAGTCCTATAAAGGACTATAAATATGTCTAATCTGTATATATATATATATATATATATATATATATATATATAGTTCTGTAAAGGACATATATGTGTGTGTACATAATATATGTATGTATACACACAAACACATCATTTCTTCCAAGGACCCCCTGCAAAGTCTAGTAGTCTGAGCCTACTCTAGCATTAAAATCATCAAGAAGTATAAGCCTGTCTTTTTTTTAATATATTGATGATAAGGTTCTCCTAATCTTCATAAAACTTTTCTTTAATCTCATTAAGATTTGTCGTGATGACAGGATCGGTACTGATGATGGTGGCATGGCATTTTGCGTGAACCTGTTTCATTCCTTTGGAAAGCAAGTGAGCTTGTTTGCTAGATCAGTTTTGATTACAAACCTATACCAGTTTTATGGCATTCCTTTTCACTGCAGCCACTCAAAAAAATTATTTATAGATATATATATATATATATATATATATATATATATATATATATATATATATATATATATATATATATATATCCAGTTCCTATTTCAGTAACCTTGCCTTCATTTGTCAGCCTTGTTTCACTCAGGGTTGCTATTTGGATGCAATTCTGGTTGAATTCTCTCAGTACAAGAACTATTCTTTCAAGTCTATTAGATTTTGTGTTGTCTATAAGTGTATACAAATTGCATGTACCAATGGTAAGAGGAATCATCTTTCCAAAAGCTTTTTGTACATTTTTTTCTTGTCTCAACTGCAGAGTGGGATCCTGTTGCAATAATCAAGCCAAGGGGTAAAGAGACAATTTTTAGAGCACTTTTTCTAGCTCCTTCCTCCCACATGAAGGCAAATAGTACTACCCTTAAAAGGCTTCTCAGACATTCAGGGGGCTTCTGAATCTCATTGCTGCTTCCAGTGAGAAGAAGACCCTATGTTCTCAGCCATCTGTGTGCAGGTTTGTGACTATAACTCCCAGTATATCTGCACCTGCTGCTTCATCACTCAACTATCTCCACAGGGATTTGAGATCATGTGAGAAATGGAAAAATGGCATGATGATATCTTTTTATTCATGCATAAGCTGGATTTAAGCGAGGTAAAGTTGCATGATGTCTTCAGCTGCACTCTTCTAAAGCCATCATTGTCTACTGTCAAAATGGAATCAAGACAACTGGTGATGACTTAAAATACAGTGAATGACTTTGGTGTATTTGATGTCTAACCAAGCTCTAAGCATGCCATAATACCTGCTTCACCTGCCTTCATGAAGGTTAGGTTGGAATAAATTGTTCTCATCCACACATTGCACGAGGGGAAGTCTTTACATGCTTAGAGTAGACACCTCCTTTGCTCACTGTAGGGTTGAGATCCTTTAGTTACCCTCAACCTGGTTTAGCCTGCCTGCCGTAATGGTTTACCAGAGTGTGGCTGCTATGTATGCTACAGCTTCCAGGTAAGAGTTAGGTGAATCAGGTAAACACCAAAGGTGGAAAGTAGTCTCGTAAAGGGCTCAGCAGCCTTCACATCAGAGGTACTAGTCTTTCTTGAACACACCCTACTCTCTCTCTCTTTCTCTCTCTCTCTCTCTCTCTCTCTCTCTGCATATATATATATATATATATATATATATATATATATATATACACACAGAGACACATATATGCCTATTACATAGGCATCACATTACATTTATGTATTACATATATGTATATAATTATATATATATACACATATATAAACATGAATCTCTGTATTGATGAATTAACTCAATGGCCTATGCATCTAATTGGATTTCATAATGTATATTGGAGCTATCAAACCTATTTAGAAACAAGGCTAATCTGTACATAATAAATGTGTGCCACGAATTGGATTAGCGTTGGAATGTATATTATCTATGTTTTATTGTATTTTTATTTTTTGTTTTTTTTCTTCTAAAAAAAAGTTTTTTTATTTTTTTTATTTTGATAGCTTTTTATTTTTCCAGATAAATGCAAAGATAATTTTCAACACTCACCTTCGCAAAACCTTGTGTTCCAAAATTTTCTGTCTCCTTCCCCCTCATCACTCCTTTAGACAACTAGCAATCTAATATAGGTTAATGTTTTGTTTTGTTTTAATTTTGTTAAATATTTACTAATTATATTATAAACTTGTTTGGCCTCCACATAAGGGTATTGTATACCTCAAGGGAGCCATGTGTTTGACAACTCTGATGTAGACAATAGGTATTTTTCATACAGTGTGTTTTTTTTCTTGAAACTATATGAAGCACCTGAGTGGCTTAATAAATAGAGCACTGGGCCTATAGTCAGGAAAACCTGATTTTAAATTCAAACTCAAAAAGTTACTAGGTTTGTCACCCTGGAACATTCATTTAACCTCTGTCTCAGTTTTCTCCTCAGGGGGATAATAATAGCACAGGGTTGTTATGAAGATTAAATGTGATGTATTTGTAAAGTACTAAATTTTACATTGAAAAAAGGGAGGGCAGCTAGATGGCGCAGTGGATAGAGCACCAGCTGAAGTCAGGAGGACCTGAATTCAAATTTGGCCTCAGATACTTAACACTTCCTAGCTGTGTGACCCTGGGCAAATCAGTTAACCTCAATTGCCTAAACAAAAACAAACAAAAATAGGCATTTAATAAATGTTTATTCTCTTTTTCTAAGAGGAATGCCAAATTGAATCATTTATTTTGAATGGTCCTATGTCTATCAAGCAGACTAATATTCAATTAAATCTATAGTCTATCAGCATGGTTGTTTTCTCCCCTCAACATTTTTTCAGTGATATTGAAGACTTGGGTGAGATCTACATACTTGTGTGAAGGTCTTGGGTCCTCTTTTTTCCAATCACTTTGAGATTGGGATTTCTTGCCCACCCTGCAAGGCATAGTAATGATAAATAATTGGTTTGTTGATCCCATAACTAACTAGGAGCTGACTTTTGAGATATTTGATTTTGTGGTCATCATACAGTATATCTTGAGTGAGTTAACATTGTTATAGTGCTGAGACTGAGTTTGGGACTATTAGGCTGCAGCAACTTGGCATCTCATTTACTTTTTAATTTTTTTCCATAATCTACAGGCACAAAGGATTCAATAGTTTTCCCTCCCCCTAGTAGTAGCACAAGGATCTAGACAAAGTTTAAAGAGATGTTTGGAGGTGAAAGTAGATGGTTTTACATAGAAGTGTTATTCTTTTTGCCTTTCATTTTCACTATGTTCAATAAACTTTGAAGCTTTATTATGTTGAATACTTGTGTCTTATGGGAATTGTTAACTAGGAGAAAACTCCAGATGTGGGGTGGGGTCGGGAGTCCTGTTCAAGCACATTCACATTTGTAATGTTTTGAGCAATATCTCACATTGCCCTGCTTAAATTCCAAGTGCAATGGACTCCTCTGATTGAAGCCTAGTGGTTTTGGAGTCTTATGGGAAATAGTTTAGGTCCTTTGCATGCTAAATACTACCTGGTGGCTAAAGGAGATAAGATGTCTGGTGGAAAGCAATAAGCATTTGTTTAAATGTCTATCATGTGTCAGACACTCTGCTAAACACTTTACAAATATTATTTCATTTGGGCTTTATAACCATCCTGGGAAGTAGATGCTTTCATTCTTCCATTTTACAGTTACAAAAACTGAGATAGGCAAAGTTTAAATAAATTGCTAGAGTCACTCAGCTAGTAAGTATTTGAGGCTGAGTTTGAACTTCAATCTTAGTAGAGTACAGCATTTTATCCATACTGCCACCTAGCTGCTTTTGGGAGATTATTCTGTTCTGGAGGAGGCTCAAAGGGAACATCACATTGGGGGGATTCAAATGCTATATTCCTCATTGGATAACTAATATAGAAGCATATTGTCTTTATGTAGGCAGCACATGAGCTTATTTGGCCTGCTTACATTTCAGTACTATCAGTGCTGTGCCCCAAATGTCATGTAGTATACTTATAAAGATGTGCTTACAGTCCAGATGTGATGAAAGTAACTAAAAGCAATTGGCTAGATTGAGGTAGTGAGAGAGTTGAAAAATGATATCTAACACCCTAATAGGAAATGATGGGAGATAGACTCTGAAGACTACAAACAAATCTTGCTACTGCACCTTAAGAAGCTTGAGATGTCTTAAACATAAGAAATGAATTATCAACCATATGGAAAACGTTTCAAATCAGTAATAGCAGTACATATGAAAACTATGAACTATCATATCCAGAAATAAAGTTAGGAAAAGCTAGCAACAGGCAGAAGAAGCAGTCAGTACTGAAGCCAGCTATGCTTATACTATTGGTAAACTTATGAATTGGTCCAACTCTTCTTGAAAACCATTCAAAATTTTTTGACCAAAGTATACCTAGTTTTAAACATCAATGAAAAAAAAAATCCAGCCCATACCACAATATTTATAGCAGCATATTTTAAATAATAACAAAAATTGGAAATAGAAAGTATTTATCAGTTAAGAAAATGATTTACTAGGGAGGAGAGTGAGCAGTCAAGTGAGGGCACTCTAGGTCATTGCTTCCCAAGGGTAGTTGCCTTTGTGGTATGTGAATATCATGTAGGAGTTATTCAAAAAGTACTAGTACCTCTGGAAGGAGACCAAGTCCTTTTCAGGTCTTATTATCACCATAGGTGTCTACCTGGCACTCAAATCTCATCTATGGCTCCAAGAAGCTCCAGTATGCACGTGGCCACACTCTGGTAAGTCGTCTTGGTAGATGGGCTAACTCAGATTTAGGATAAGCAACAGGCTTCAAACCCATCAGTGCATTAGAGGGGTGTCTACCTCAAGAATGTGAAAATTTCCCCCAGCAGATAAAAAAAATGTTCCAAGGGCCATGAGAGTAGCTAACACAGCACTGTGCTACACTTAGATTGGATATTGAAAAGACCAAGGTCATTCATTGCATTCTGACATTTGTTTTGTCACTGGACTTTGATGACTCTGGAAGAAAGAATGAGACTGACAATTTTGTACAACTACCTCACTTAAATCAAAACTAACCCCATTGTTATTGGTACTTTTCAAAAATGAAGGACAAACAGTAACAACTATATTATTACATAGTAAGGACTCATGAACATCAGGAATTCAGAGAAACATGGGAAGACTTACATAAACTTACATTAGTTGAAGAAAACATAACTAAGGAAATAATACAAAGATATATGTATTTTGTGTATGTATATATATACATACATATATAATACATATTATATATATATTGTATATGCATATATAAAATTATATACATATTTATAATATATAATATACATATATATAGAAAAATACATAGTAAATAAAAATAAAATATAAATCAAAACAACACTAGAAAAATCAAAACAAATAAAAATGTATGTTGGTCATATACAATAAATTTAGATATTTTTCCTTGCTCTCAGTAGAGAAGTTATAGATTATCAGCATGAAATGGGACTTGTTTTATTAATCTATCTAGTTTTAAAAATGAAAGAGTGGCACTGGGAATATTTATTAGAAAGTGATTGGGGCGAAAGAACCTAATTGATATTATGGGCCTAACATAGATCCTAAGAACAGCAATTAAAATAATCAAAGGAATGAGGGAAGGAGGACAATAGTCATATAAGAAGTCATGATAAAAGAATAAATAGATGAAGTGTTTTGTTTTATTTTGTGTATTCCAATCAAGATTAACAAAGAGGATATAAGCAAAATCTATAGGATTTGCATGATGTAGAAAAGTGAAGGCAGAATCAGTTACCAAATCTGAATATAACATAATATGGAGAGAAGGGAGCTCTGAAACATTGATGCAGAAACACCGCCCCCCCAAAAAAAACACACACACACACAAAAAAAAAAAAAAAAACCACTACAGTGGTACAGTGAAAATAGCTCTGGGTCTATAGCTAAAGGATCTGTTATTGAATTCTGATTCCATGCCTTCCCACATATATGACATCGAGTATGCCTAAATCAAACCTACATCCTCTTCTGTCACTTTAACAATAACAACAACAACAACAACAAAGTTGACATTTATATATTCCTTTATGATTCAAATAGTTTTTTTTTAATTTATCTCATTTGACCTGTGACATCATTTTCTTCTACTTCTTTTATCCATTTCTAATGAGATGTATTCTACACATATACTTGATCCCCCACACTTAACACCATATACCAAGATAAGATCAAAATGGGTCCATGATTTAGGCATAAAGAGGGAGATAATAAATAGATTAGAGGAACAGAGGATAATCTACCTCTCAGACTTGTGGAGGAGGAAGGAATTTATGACCAGAGGAGAACTAGAGACCATTATTGATCACAAAATAGAAGATTTTGATTACATCAAACTAAAAAGTTTCTGTACAAACAATACTAATGCAAACAAGATTAGAAGGGAAGTAACAAATTGGGAAAATATTTTTAAAAGTAAAGGTTCTGACAAAAGTCTCTTTTCCAAAATATATAGAGAACTGACCCTAATTTATAAGAAATCAAACCATTCTCCAATTGATAAATGGTCAAAGGATATGAACAGACAATTCTCAGATGATGAAATTGAAACTATATCCACTCACATGAAAGAGTGTTCCAAATCACTACTGATCAGAGAAATGCAAATTAAGATAACTCTGAGATACCACTACACACCTGTCAGATTGGCTAAAATGACAGGAACAAATAATGATGAATGTTGGAGGGGATGTGGGAAAACTGGGACACTGATACATTGTTGGTGGAGTTGTGAAATAATCCAGACATTCTGGAGAGCAATTTGGAACTATGCCCAAAAAGTTATCAAACTGTGCATACTCTTTGACCCAGCAGTGCTGCTATTGGGCTTATATCCCAAAGAAATACTAAAGAGCGGAAAGGGACCTGTATGTGCCAAAATGTTTGTGGCAGCTCTTTTTGTTGTAGCTAGAAACTGGAAGCTGAATGGATGTCCATCAATTGGAGAATGGTTGGGTAAATTGTGGTATATGAAGGTTATGGAATATTATTGTTCTGTAAGAAATGACCAGCAGGAGGAATACAGAGAGGCTTGGAGAGACTTACATCAACTGACGCTGAGTGAAATGAATAGAACCAGAAGATCGCTGTACACTTCAATGTTGTATGAAGATGTATTCTGATGGAAGTGGAAATCTTCAACATAAAGAAGATCCAACTCACTTCCAACTGATCAATGATGGACAGAAACAAATACACCCAGAGAAGGAACACTGGGAAGTGAATGTAAATTGTTAGCACTACTGTCTATCTACCCAGGTTATTTATACCTTCGGAATCTAATATTTAATGTGCAACAAGAAAATGGTATTTTCACACATATATTGTATCTAGGTTATATTGTAACACATGTAAAATGTATGGGATTGCCTGTCATCGGGGGGAGGGAGTGGAGGGGGGGATAATTTGGAAAAATGAATACAAGGGATAATATTATAAAAAAATTACTCATGCATATATACTGTGGAAAAAATTCTAAAAAAAATATATATATATACATGATCCCATTCCCTCTTAGCTGCTGTAGTAGATTTCTCCTTCAGTTATCTCCTCTCTCTCTCTCTCTCTCTCTCTCTCTCTCTCTCTCTCTCTCTCTCTCTCTCTCTCTTTCTCTCTCTCTCTCTCTCTCTCTCTCTCTCTCTCTCTTTCTCTCTCTCTCTTTCTCTCTCTCTCACTCTCTCTCTCTCTCTCTCTCTCTGTTTCTCTCTCTCTCTCTTCTCAGTTTCTTTATTTTCCCCATTATCAAGTGCCTATTAGGCATTTCAATCTAGATGTCCATGTAACATCTCAGTTTCAACATGTAGAAATTTCCCAAAGATGACTGCCAAATCCATTTCCTCTTTCCTAATCACTCTATTTCTATTGAAGGCACAACTACTTTTCCAGTCTTTTTGGTCTGTAACTTGGATATAACTCAACTCCTCCCACTAGCTCCCATAAATCCAGTCATGTGTCAAATTTTAAATTGTATTAATATCTATCTTCACAATATCTCTCATGTCTGACCTATTCTGTTATAGTCACTATCCTAGTTTCCCTGTTTCTTCAAAAGTGATTTTCTTTAATCACAATCTAGCCATGCCATTTTTGCTCAATAAACTCTAGTAGCTCCTGATTGCCTCTAGGTTAAAATATAAAATCCTGTATTTGGCTTTTTAATTTCTTCATAACTTGGCCTTAATTCATGTTTCCACCCTCATTATATACCATTGTCCTTCTCAAACTCAGTGTTCTTGCCAAACTCTCTTTCCTCTTCTTTACCCATGACATTCTCTTTCCCATCTTGGTATGTTTCCACCATCTGTTCTCCATCCCTGGAATGTACTCTCCTCTCATCTCTGCCTTGTCGAATCCTCTTTTCTGAAAATCAAGTTCTATCATCACTTTTCATGGAAAGTGTTTTCTAATTTACTAATTCCTATTCCTCTCTCTCAATATTTAATTACCTTGAATTTATTTGCTTTTATTTATTCTATGAAAGAATTATCTGAAAGAATTCAAGCTTCTTGAGAGTAAGATGTTTCATTTTTAGCATCTGTCTTTTAAAAATTTTTGTAACTGTCTTTAGTCTAACACAGTGTCTGATACATAGAAGGTATTTTCTAAATGCATGCTGATTGATCAATATAATTCAATTAGTTTCTCTACATCCCACTTCATTCATCTGTAAAATGGACAGGTTCAGCCAAATGATTTTCAGCTTTAAATGCAAAGCTCAAATGATTTAAGTCTTATTTCATTTAGCAGGTAATCAACTTATAGCATTTCTTACCCTCTATGCTATTTCTTATAGCATTTAGCAGGTAATCAACTTATATCATTTCTTACCCTCAGAAGGTGGGCAAAATAGAAACGGGTTTACAAAGGTTTTAGACAAATTGATGAAGGATAGATTCATAAAAGGATACTAAAAGGAGTTGGATGTACCTGACCTTTGATGTCAAAGAGGAAGCTTCACTTACAGAAATCAATTTTTGTCAGGCTGAAGTCATTCATTCAATAGAGGCCATCCCACAACTCATCCTTAGGGAGCTCTTTTGACGATAGATTTCTGGACCAGACAGAGTCTAAATCTTACTGGTTATGTCAAGCTCCATATCCCTATAATTTCTATATTAGAATTTACAGATTTTATCTCATCATCTTTGTACCTGACCTAGAACTAAATGTTTTGGTGAAAAGAGTTCATACTCATTTTATCTTCTGCATTTTTATTCTGTCGGGTAAAATAAAGACATATATTTGATATTAATTTATTATACCAAGAGCTTGCCCATGAACTGCAAATTCCTTCAGCCTTGAGCTATCTATACTTTATTTTGATTCCCCTCCACCCCAGGTTACTCCAGATGAGAGAATAAGAAAGAGAAAGTAAATCTTACCAAGAAGACCTCCTCCTCTCACCATCAAACAATTCATACCCCCACTCTTATCTTTTTGTCAAAAAGCAAACAAACAAGCAACAATAACAATAATAAAAATGTTGTATGGGTCTAAAGACTTTGGGATCCCTGAGCCATGGTGCTCTTCTGTACTCCCTATGAAAGACTTGGAAGAGATATCTGAAGTATGTAAGTCAGTATTACACGATGTATTTGAGGACAAATAATGAGATTGAGGAGAGCAGTTGGCAGGCACCAAATGTTGGGGTTCAGTCACGTGAAGAATTAAAATTACCTTTCTCTTTAGCAAAAAGGTATATTTATTTATGAAAAGAGGTTTCAGATAAATGAAGAGGTAAAACTGACACTAAAAATGGTAAATATGAAATAAATTTGGGACAGTATATAATTAGCAGAAAAAAAAATAGTTCTTCAGGGGAACTTATAACTACGAGTTGACTGACAGGCTAAATTTTAAAAGGGATTAGCACCCTAAATAGATTAGTTAGCTATAACAAGGAGAAAGATACCATGAGAAATGGTGAGGAGATGAAAGGAAAGAGATCATGAGACATGCGAGAGGGATGAGAAGAAAGGCATCATGAAACAGAACTTCATGGTGGGCTAACACAAAATGGATTCGGCAAAGGTGCTGGTGGGCCATGAATAGATATATAGGGGAAATTTTACCTCAGGTACAGTAAGGTGGGTTTATCCAAGACTTTTATAGAGGGTGGGCTTGTAAAGTTGAGCTGCTTCTCATCAGTGTCCTTCTCTGCTTGCTTCAGGGAGTAATCTAATTAGTACTTCAGGCTTTCTCTACAAACCCCATCTAGAGACCCAGAACCTTAAAATTACATAAAGTTCAGTTTAATTCAACATACTAAGTTAAATTCTATCTGCTTTCTTTGAAAGCTGTCTCCTTTGATTCTCCCATTCCCTCTTCATTGTAGAATCATTGTAGATTCCTGAAAGGCTGAGCTCAAGTACCACCTCCTATAAGAAAATTAGATCTAGATTTGTCCCCTCTTCTCCCATAGATAATCCATAGTAAACAACAAATATTTGGCATCTCAAAGCAAAACCAAATAACAATACCTAACATTTATGTGGTGCCTACTGTTCTATCTATGGTACCAAGATCTTTATAATTTTTCTCTCATTTGATCCTTACAACAATCCTGGAAGGAAGGTAATATTATTATCCCCATTTTATGGTTGAGGAAACTGAGGCAAACAGGGGTTAAATGATTTGCACAGTTTTGTGCTGTTCACAAAACAAAAAAAAAAACAAAAACAAACTCACCTAAACCCACAAAATTCTAACATTCCTAAATGATTTTGTATTTACTCTCTCTACGTATTCAGGATTCAACTCTTCTTGGTTTATGTTGTTCCTTTCACCTCACAATCTCCAATAGAATGTCATCCCCTTAGGGGAAGAAAATGTTTCATTTCTGTTTTGTCTAGTACAGTGTCTGGACCACAGCAGATACTTAATAAGTGCTTGTTGAATGAATATACAAGTAACTTAATATCAATCATCTTTCTTGCTTACTCTGACCCATACCTGAGAATCATCCAGGCTTTTCTCCTTGCCAAAAAAAGCCTCTATAGCTCAGAAGAGAAATCACAGAATCAATCTTTCATTCCCTATTATAAAACCAGTCAGGCCTGTTCCATCCCACAGCCTGATTTACCCTAGAGCCAAATGGTCTCTCTGTTTGGGCAAGCCCCATCAAGGTGTGAGATGAGCTCTATGGGTCTTTCCTTACTTCCTCCTAGGGACACTCAGGTCACAACTCAGAAACTTTGGAGCTTTCAGGAATCTGCCAGTGATGCTACCTACACTCCCATCCCTCTCCTTTCTCTGCCAGAAAGAAGAAATTTACCCTGATACTGGGGAAGGACCAGAAAAGGATGAAGAGGGTTCATGATCTTGAAGTACCTGACATATGGCTGGAAAAGACCTTAGGAGTCCTCCAGTTTGGGTGGTTCTTATACATTGTCCTTCTTCATCTCTGCATCATTTAATTCCTGGCAACTTCCAGGACTCAGCTCCAGCTCTACTGTCTGCAAAAGACTTTTTCCTGGCTCCCTCAACTGCTAGGATATTCCTCTCCCCTATCTTATCATTTATGTCCTATCCATGAGTGTATGGACCCTCTATTGCCTTTCCTTTGTATCTCTAGAACTAAACAAAATACCTGTCAAATAGTGTTTAATAAGTGCTTTTTGAACAACAGATTTTTTAAAATGAGGAAACAAACTTAGACAGGGAAGGTCTAATATCACAACACAAAATATGTGTCAGAACTAGGATTCAAACACAAGTGTGTTCACTCTGATGGTTTTTCTACCATAATTTGATATTCCTTAAAAGTTATGGAGAAATGTGTTAATTTCCCAAGTCCATAGGCTTCCAGGCAACATCTCCTGGTTCTATGATGACATTTATACATTTATAACATTTATTGTTTTGAGAATAGCAGTTGTAGCAAAGAGCACACACAGCCCAGCAGGCCTGCTCTTGTTACCTGGCTCCACCTTCCAGAAGAGGCTTCTGATCTGTAGTCATATGGGGAAGAGATTTAAATAGAGAGCTAAGAATGAGTCTCTATGCTGAATATAAATCAGACAAATACTATAAAATCAAGCCAGGTTAGGTCATGCTGTAGGCCTTGAGTCATGGAAGCCTTTGTGTGGCTAAATTGACCTACAAGAGACCCATCTGAAAAAACTTTACAATTCCAGAAACTGGATCTGCCAGACCCCCTATTAATGGTCCAGACAGGTTTTTTTTCTTGCTTTGTTTTTGTTTCTTATTGTGATTTTTGTTCACTTTCCTATTGTTTCCGATCCATATCTATATCATATATGGTTCTGTGTCATGTTCTCATTCTAAACTTGTTCCTAGAGTAGGGAGGACAATTACTTTTGTTTTGTGGTTCTAGGGACAATGGGAGTAGCTAAGTGGGCCTTATTGTTCTTTTTATAACTAAATGAGAGAGTGAGATATAGAGTTATAATTAGCCTTATACTATTCAATATATTTCTCCCCATTATTCAAGTGACATGTACAAAAAGCTAAGTTCTTTGTGGAAATATGTAAGTTAACTTGGCCAATATTTTGTAAAACTCTTGCTTTTTTATTATCATTATTATTTTTTATGACTCCATTCAGTGGCCAAATTCCTAGAGTGGCTTCTGCTCTGAGATCAAGGGGATTTGGTAGCATGATTACAGGTAAACTGTGAAATTGAACTAATGAGATCCTTTAAAATTAAGATGAGGAAGAGATTTTGTGACTTTATTCATTCAATGAACATTTATTTTGTGCTATGTACATAGCCTTGTACTAAATCCTGGAAGAGATAGATTAGATTTAATCAAAACAAAGTTCCTGCTCTCATTTTTATGGCAAGAAAAACCCACTTTATTCAAATTTAGAATACAAATCAAGAAAAAAAAAAGGTTTTAATTTGTCCATTTGTTACAAGCCTAGACATGTGGTAGGAACTTCAGTTAGTATAAGACAAAAATGAGTTTCTGTGGGGCAAGTGAGTTCCTGAATATGAGTCATATAACAGAAATTCTTATATACAGAAATGTATAGAAGTAAGTATACAGAAACCACATGGTCAGCTGAGTTCCTAATGTCAGTCAATGGCTCTGGATGATGTTTATAGTGCTTCAAGGGAAGAGAGATTAACTTTATTGTTTAAACCCACTAAAGCAATGTTACCATACAACTTGTAAACATTCAAATTCAAATGTTTTCTTCATTTTCTTCCTCACTAATTTTTTTTCATCATGTAAAAATATTGTATTCAAAATGCTAGATTTAGCAATGAGAACAAAAAGAAATTAAAGAAATTAGAATAGGTAATGAGGAAATCAAATTATCACTCTTTGCAGATGACATGATGTTATACTTAGGGAATCCTAGAGAATCAATTTAAAAACTACGAGAAATAATTGACAACTTTTGCAAAGTTTCAGAATACAAAATAAATCCATAAAAATAATCAGCATTTCTATATGTTATGAACAAAATTCAGCAACAAGAGATACAAAGAGAAATTCCATTTAGAATAACTATAAATAATATAAACTATTTGGGAGTCTACCTGCCAAGACAAAGTCAGGAACTATATGAATCCAATTACAAAACACTTTCTAGACAAATAAAGTCAGAGCTAAACAACTGGAAGAATATCAAGTGCTCATGGGCAGTTGGATTATATAATTATAATGACAATTCTACCTAAATTGATCTACTTATTCAATGTCATACCAATCAAACTGCCATGAAACTACTTTATAGAGCTCCCAAAAAATAACTAAGTTTATCTGGAAGACCAAAAGGTCAAGAATTTCAGTGGAAACAATGAAAAAGTGAAAAAATACAAATGAAGGTACCCTACTTATACCAGACATAAAACTATATTATAAAGCAATGGTTATCAAAAACAATTTGGTACTGGCTAATAAACAGAGTAGTTGATCAGTAGAATATCACCTTTTTATAGTGGTAAGAAACTGGAAACTGAGTGGATGCCCATTAGTTGGGAAAAGACTAAATAAGTTATGGTATGTGAATATTATGGAATAATATTATTCTATGATCAGCAGGATGATTTCAGAAAGATCTGGAGAGACTTATATGAATTGATGCTAAGTGAACTAAGAGAACTTTGTACATAACAAAAAGACTATGTGATGATCAATTCTAATGGATGTAGCTCTTTTCAACAATGAGACGAATCAGGCCAGTTCCAATAGACTTGTGATAAGAGAACATCTGCATCCAGAAAGAGGAGTGTGGGGACTGAATATGAATCACAAAACAGGATTTTTTTCACTTTATTTTGCTTTTGTTGTTTTCTTTCTCATTTTTTTCCCCTTTTTGATCTGATTTTTGTTGTGGAGCATGTGGAAATATGTATAGAAATATGTACATGTTTAATATCTATTGCATTGTTTGCTGTTTAGAGTGGGGGAGGAAAGGAGAAAAATGTGGAACACAAGGTTGTGTAAGGGAGAATGTTGAAAAATATCTTTGTTACAATATCTTTGTATATATGTTAAAAATAAAAAGCTATTATTTTAAAAAGAAGTAAAGAAAGAGTAAAAAGATGGATTTATCCCCCTTTTTAAGGTCCAATATTTTATTGTTGTCTTTTTTGGCATTATAGTCAATAAGAGGAAATTGTATCATTTTAAAAGGTATAAGATTGCTGAATCACACATGGCCATCAGGATATAGCCCCCCAAAAAAGAGTTTCTTTATATTTTTTGGATCATTTTATCTTTTCATGAAAATAGGACCCACATATACCAAAAATATTTTAGCAACTCTTGGTGGCAAAGAATTGGCAATTCAGGAGTGCCCATCAATTAGATGATGGCTAAACAAATTGTGGTATATGAATGTATTAGAATAATAGCAGACTGAGTTCAAAAAAACCTAGAAAGATTAACATGATCTAAGTGATCTAAGTGAAATGAACAGGAGAACATTGTATATAGTAGTTGCAATATTTTGTGATGATCAACAATGATAGGCTTAGCCCTTTTCATCAATGGAAAGATCCAAGACAATTCCAAGACTCATGATATCTGAATGCAGATCAAAGTATACTATTTTTACTTTTTATTTAATTTTCCATTCTTGTGTTTTTTCCCTTTTGTTCTATTTTCTCTTTCACAGCATAACAAATGTGGAAATACATTTAATATGATTGTATAGATATAACCTATATCAGATTGCCAGCGTGGGAAGAGAGAAGGGAAGGAAAAAAAAATTAAAATGAATGTTGAAAACTATTTTACATATGTAATTAGAAAAAATAAAATACTATTAAGTAGGGGGCACTTTATCTTTTTGACTTGAGTTTGTTGATTATGATTCTAAGTTTTAAGGAATTCTCTTTATGGCTCACTTTCCTCTAAACTTAATCTTTACCTTCATTGAGTCATCTAATAACTTTACCCCTTCCTGCTTTCCCATATTCTCACTTTGCTTTTTTTTTTTCCTTTTGCAGTTTTCACCTTAGTTAATTACCTCAATCAAATGTTGTTTGTTATCCTTGAATTCCTTGCCCAATTGTCCTAATATTCTCAGGTTTTATCATATCCCCCTTGTTAATCCTTGTCATATTTGCTTAGCTGCTCTCAAATTATACTGGAAGAAGTCACATGACTTTGGATTCCTCAATTGAACTCTTTTTGCAAGGTAATCTTTATTCTTGTTGTATCTCTACTATATTCCCTCATAACATTATTCTAAATTTTCCCCCTCAAGTCTCTTTTTTATCCCCTTTCTTCTACCTCTTTAGTGCTCCCTCACCCCTCAAAGACTTTCTCAGAATTAATTGCAGGACTGTGTCATGGAAATACTAACGACATAATCTTTTAGAAAATAACTACACATAAGATGTCAGGGGATAAAAAATCAGTGGGGAAAAGTGTATATGTACTCATCCTATATTATTCCATTAGGACATGACCTCAGGGGAACATAGATGGCAGAATTCAATTAATGAGGCTGAAACTCATTTATGGAAATCAATCTAGCTAAGGTAATTCACTGAGGTTATATATGTATATAGACACACACACACATATATTTACACAGACATATATATGTATATATGTCTGTGTATGTATGTATGTGTTAATAAATAGACCTAATGTTATTCTGGAAACTGCAGAATATAAAGCATAATATATTACTTAGTTGAAGGGATTTCCTTATCTGAGAATTTCCTATACAAATGAAATAGTGGATTTTCTCCAAATTATATTTCAGACTTCCTCTACTAAGCCCTCATATAAGTACCTTTGTTCTCATTCTGCTTTTCAACTCCTTTTAATGTATTGCCTTCATCCATTAAAATGTGAGCTTTTTTCAGCTCAATTTTATATTTCTAGTGGTTAGCACAATTTCTGACATGTAATAAATACTTAACATATAGGTTGAGGGCCTTAAATGCCAAGCTAAAGCATTTGGATTTCATTCATGAATGTTTATTGAATATATGTTTGTTTATCTAATTAAGTGGGAACATTTAGCAATGGTAGTGATGGTAGAAGGTGGTCATTGAATGTTTTTTTATTCAGGAAGTGATATAATAAAATCCTTCTCACATGACTTTATTCTATATAATCATTTTGTCTAGTCAAAAGAATATAGGGTCAGAAATCAGGTCTCTAGACATTTTGGCACAGTATCTTAGTTCACTATAGGACCCTGGAAAGATTTTCACTTGCTACCTGAGTTGATTTCTTGACTATAAAATTTGGATAATAATACCTGTCTCACCCAGACATCGTGAGAATAGGTATGATGGTCTGTGTCATGAGCTTGCTGCTTCTTAAAAGAAAAGCATTTGGAAGGTATTATTATGCCACAGTCCTTCACCACAGGAGCCCTCTTTAACCTCATCCTTTAGAAGCTGTCTGAACTCCCCATCATTTCAAAGAAACTAGCTATTACAGATCATTGAGAAGTTCTGCCTGACGTATGCACCAGTCTTCAAGGACCATCAGAAGTAGAGTGTTCACTTAGAAATGATTTTTCAATATACAGATAGGTTTGCAAATATACACACACACACACACACACACATATACATATACATATACATACATACATATATATATATATATATATATATATATATATATATATATATATATATATATATATTAGTCATCTCCAGATATTCTGCTCTTTATAGCCAAGGATACTCATATAGAGAGACATGGGAAAATCCTATCAATTGGCTCAATAAATTTACATATTTTTTCAAAAATAAGGATTATCTTTTTCAAATCAATAGTTCAAAGCAAAAAGCAAAAACAAAAACAAAATCACATCACATAATACATTAAGCATGGATAAGTTTTTTGCACATATTTGGAATCATAAAAAAAAGATATTACATGGTTTCTCAAGGACCCTGTAGTTCAATGGACAGAAATGTAAGTACATGACAAGTATGACACAGAACAGAGTAAGATTCAGAAAAGGTCCAGACAAAGGGCAATGAAAAATGTGAGGAGGTATATGATAGTAGAAAGAATGTGGAATGTAGAAGCAGAATAGGGTATATATTTTCAGATGTTAACAAGTATTAGTTTCTTTTGCTTAATTACACTTATATGGTATGAGAGAGACAGAGATAGGAGACAGAGAGACACAAAGAGATAGAGAGACAGGAGGGAGAGACAGACAAAGAGATACACAGAGAAAGAGAGAGGGAAGAAGGGAGGGGGTGAGGAAGAAGATGGAGCTATATAATAATATAGAGATATAATGAAAAAAATTGAGTTTTTTTTTTCCATAAATCGGCAACAAGTTAGAAGAGGTTGGGAACACGGGAATCAAAGAGGGGATGGGAGGAAGGAAGAGAAAAAGAGACCAGAGTAACTCATCTATGTCTCCTCTACTGAATGTTTATATTTATTTCTGAGCCCTGATCCAGGGCACAAAATGAAGTACTTAACAATATGGAGTTCCAGGGAGTACAATTTTACGAAGGCATCAAGGAGTGGCCACATCAAACCAAAGGTGGGTCTATGATTCTCCCTGGACCAACGTAGCACGTCTGCCTTTTATGGAGCTGAAGCACTTCAGCTCTTCTGAAACATTCTCAAAGTTAAAAGTCTTTGTGCTAAAGAATTCTTTCGTCACACTTCTAACTTCTTGTATTTTCCTTCTAATTTCTTTGAATATGCATCCTATTTCTGACTACCTACTCAAGAACTGTTACTTGTTCCTCAGTTAAGGTGATCTGACCCAGATAAGGCTCAAGTACTGCATATTTCTGGTTTAGGTTCTTTAGGTTTACATTAATTTTTATTGCAATAAGTTATATTCCTAGATATTTCAAGCTGGTTAATTTGCTTATATTTTCCAGAAGATTATAGTTTTCATTGGTGGTTATCAGTTTGCTGCTCAGGTAGGAGGCCATCTTGGAGAACATGTCATGGCACAATCCTATAAACCCTGCTTTGGGGTAGGGGGAGATCTGTGGTCTACTGTCTTAACCACTGCCTTGTGGAGGTGGGGAGAAGGGAGGAGACAATGAAGGGAAGGATGAGAATGAGAGAGGGATAGGGCAAGGGGAGAAGGAGGAAGGGGAGGGGAATGGGAGAGAAAAGGAAAAAGAGAAGAAGAGGGTAAGTGGAAGGAGAAGGAGAAGGGAAAGGGGAATGGAAGAAGGGAAGGATGGACAGAAAAGCAGAGCAGGGAAAGTGACCAGCTGGAAGATAGTGCCCCACGCAAGAATTTTTAAAGGAAAAGTAAATGTAAGGAACCCACATCATTTTCATCTAAAGGCATCAGGAAAGAATATATCATATTTAATTTAAGCCTTAAAGAAAGAGAGATACTTTAGTAAATTTTATTTAGTAATTTAGTAAAATGTAAAATTTGGTAAACATTTAGTAAAATGAGGAGAGTCTGTTCCGGACTTTGGAGATGATATTAACAGAGCCATGAAGTTAGGAGAAAGAAGAATAATGACAAGAAACAGAAAATGGGAGTTGAATATAGTATCTCTTTATGGCAAACTATGCACATACATCTAGTGAGTTGTCAATAATATTTGCTGTTGCGTTTAAGGACAAGAAACAAACATTTGAGTTATCTGAAAGTATTCAGAAAAGCAATTTCAAATCTTACAAGGTTTGTTCTATTGCTTCTTGAAACATTAATTGTGTCTACAATTGTAACCAGTTTAAAAAAAAAAAAAAAACCACCCAGGGCAAATGGTGCAAAATACCTCCTGGAGAGGATATAATGGTAGAGGAGGAACAGGCTGTTGCTGTTCAGGGGAAAGCTCATCTGTGGTGGGCCAGATGAAGTGCAAGCCATCTGGTATCTTCCTATTTTAATTAATTATTCTTGCTAACTAGGTGCTAAGTTCCCCAATTTCTAAGCTACTACAAAAGTTGTTAGTTGCCTTCGCCTTCTACTAGCACCTTGGGAAAAAGTCCCAGTAGCCCTGCCCTAGTTACTGCTCTACTGTGTCTACACATGCCCAAATGGGAAGCAATTAAGATGCCAAAATACAAAAGTCATTTCCAAATTTTCTAATAAATGTAACAGCAAGATATTAGTCCAATTTATTTTTTAGCATTTCACTTAATATAACATGTATTGAGTTTTGTTTTAATAACAAAATAATTATACAACCCTGAACATAGTCATTTAATAAATTTGTGCTGAATGAATGGAAAAAGAAAAGGAAGAATGAATAAATAAAATATGCATTAAGTGTTTACAATGTACCAAGCTCTGTGTTAAAACCCAGAAAACAAAAAATAAAATGGAAAACTATTTCTCATTGAGTTTATATTCCAGTGGAGGGAAAGAGTAGATAGCCAGGGAGATTATTTTGATTTGAAAAAGTCCAGAAAGGAATTACAATTCCTATAATAGGAATTATAGAGAAATAGATCAGCACTCCTTCTAAGGATTAATGGTAACATTCACTTGATTATGATTCCAGAATCCGGAATTGGGGATAGCAGTACATGTAGAGTACCTGACAAAGTTTCTGCCAAGGTATCACATATCTGCCACTGATAAAGTAGTTGGGTAGAGAAGTTTGCATGGTGCTCACCAGTCAGACATTAAGATCCAGACAGAAGTCCCAGAAATAAAACAGTAAGTCCTCAGGGATTAATAGTCCTGGTGACAGGAAAGATATTGAAAAATTGGCCAGGGAGTAATGGGAACATGAGATGTTTTTCTATGGTTATTGAAAAAAAAAAGTGAAATGTCCAAATTAAAAAAAAAAAATCTCTGAGGAACAGAAGAAAAGGAAGAGGAGAAAAAGAATGAGGAAGATGAAAGAACTCTTATTAGTATGTTAAGGAGTACAAAGCATTCTCACAAGAACATGGTGGGCCAATAGAATACATTATTTACTATTCTGAGCTCCAGTTTACTCATCTGTAAAATGGCAATAAGTGATATTGCTATGAGTCACATACCTAGTAAGTGTCACATCTTCGGATGTTTAAAAAGAGAGCTCTTCCTTTCCATTTCTAAGCTTTGGCTGGTATGATAGAAACAGCCAAAGAACCCTCTCCTGAGCACTCCAGCTGTTCTGAGCAATTGGTTTATTGAGACCTTGGAGGAAATCATTTATTTCTCTCAGCTTTTGTTTCTTTCTCTGTAAAAACAAGACAGAGACAGATGCCATGGGGTTATCATGAGAATCAGATAAGATTAGGATTTACAAACCAACTTTATTCAATCAGTGCTAAACACACACACACACACACACACACACACACACACACACACACACACACACCATGCACAAAATGATGATACAACAAGAGAAAATAAGATATTTTGTTATGGTTATTGAAAGAGGTAAAAACTGTCCAACTAGAAAACTAATAGAAAACCTTCTCTAAGAAATAAAATTGGAATTAGATTCTATGTCACCTGACATCTACTCATGAGAGGGGTCTTTTCAGTCATATGACTTTTTCACAATAATTCTCTCAGAGGATTGTATGAGCTTCTGTGTACCAAGAAGAATTTTGGCTAAGGGTTAAGAGTTATCCATTTGTGTCATTTTCACACATAACAAAGTATTGGGAGGGGTGGGTTCTTTTATTTTTTTTTTTTTTTTTGCTGGGGGAGCATATTGGCTTGGTTTTATATCCTGAGAATACAGAAGCACCATGCCTCTATTTTCTTGCTCTTCTTCCCTCAGAAAAGTGGCTTTCTAAATACCATGAGCTGAAAAAAAAATGGACAATATTTTTATTAGGAAACTTCTCAACAGTTCCAACCAGTTCTGTTCCCTCTTCTTCCAGCTCAAAGGACCACATGTTGACCTTATAGTCCCTGTGTGTGCATCCTGAAGAAATCCCTCTGAGATCCCAGACCACTGCCTCACATGCATGGAGGTAATTTATGGGATAATGTAAATCAGTGTTTCCTTCAGAGCCTCTGTTCTTTTCCAATAAGTGATGGATTGCCAACTCATCTAATTAATTCCAAAGCATGGAACCAATTAGGGATGAAGAGGCTGAAAGGTCAGGGAATATACTCTTCTCTGCTATGGCTCACATGGGCTTTACTCTGATTGGAAGCAGGCAAAAAAGACAAGTGGGTTATCATGGGTGGATAAGTGCTAAGAAAGTTTAGAGGAGAAAGCCCACCAAATAAATGCATTATTTGGAGGTATTGTTAGTCTTTGAACATCTGGACTCCAAATTGATTCACATCTGTCTCTAGTCTTCTGGGGGAGGGACCTTCACCTACTCAGACCTAACCTTAAGTGGCCTCCCAGCTCAGCATGTCAACCCAGCAGAGATGAGCTAACACTTTCCACTCTGCATTGCTCATATGGGTTTGAAATGATAGACAGGGCTGGGGATGCTGTATTGTCAGGAGTTTCACATAAAGAATTTTTCTAAATGCAACCTGAGTTTTAGAGATACGGAATATAGGAAGACTCAAGCTGGAATTCCTGGACCAGGACTCAGTTCTAAGCTTTCACAGCATCAAACAAACTGGAGCTTTCAAAGTTTCATTTGAGGACCCTAAAGAGGTGTTCACTGCACTACCTCCTCCATCCTGTCGAAAGAATACATCATCATAGGACAAAGTGCCAGAAACTAAGGCATGAAGGACAAATCCATCAGCCAGCATCAGAGTTCCAGGTTCCTCCCTCAGCTGAGATCTGTGCTATGAACCTATGGGGACAAAATAGAGGATGAAAGAAAAGATACAGTCATACATCAAGTTAGGAGACAGATATGTCAACTTGGAGATTCCAAATCCTAGGCCAATCTCCCCTGGAGACTTTGAAGGTGTTCTGATTAGATATCCTTATATTTTATCAACAAATAATCAGTCTTAAATTGTGAGATCTTGGTTATTATTAACAACCACTCACCTCAACACCCTGATAGCCCCCACTCATCTTCCTAAGTTCAAATTCAACCTTAGAAACTCACTAGCTATGTGACCCTGAGAAAATCACTTAACTACATTTGCCTCAAGTTCCTCATTTGTCAAATGAGCTGGAGTAGGAGTAGGAAAAAGCAAATCACTCCAGTATTTTTGCCATGAAGACTTCAAATGGCGTCAAAAGAGTTGGACAGAATATGTGTGTGGGCAGGGGAGAGAGCTATCTCTAGGATGGATTGAAGGGATTGGAAAAATGTAAATATATATATATATAAATTTAGATAATAACTATATATATATGAAATAGCAAATTGTAGATAAAAATTGCAGTTTCTTGTTCAATCACATTTTATACTATGTTAAAGAAATGCTTGTTCTATTGCATAAATAAATAAATAAACAAACAAACAAATAAATAAATAAATAGAAATTGTGAAAATTGGCCATAATAACATAGAGGAAAGCAACTTTGAAATACAATAAAACTTTGATCAGTGAATGCAGTGATCAATCATACCTGCAGAATTTGAATGATATTGCACTCTCTGTCTCTTTACAGAGAGAAGATGTACCAGACAGGTTGAAAGAGAATTTTCTAAACAAGTCTAATGAATTAATTCATTGAGGTAATAATGCAAAGGCTTTATTTGAGGGGGGAGTAATTTAGTATGTGATGTTAGAAAAGAAAAAAATAGAGCATCAATAAAACAAGAAAACACATAAATGAGAAAAATACAGAACAGGTATAAATAAGTACTACTTATTACTACCATCTTTAATTTAAAACCTATTTTTTAAAAATTATGTAACAGAAGTTAACTATCTAAAAATCATTTCTTTTGTTTTTGTATAGTGAAATGGTCACATTTGTTATAATTATAAATTCATATTTTAAAAAGTAGTGGTGAAATTACCAAGGGAAATAATAAAGAGGACAGAGCCTTATGGTATGCTCACAGCTAGTAGGCATGACCTGGATGAAAATCCACCAAAGGAAAGGAAAAGAGGATGATCTGATAAATAGAAAAATAATGTGGTATCCCAAAAACATAGAGGAGAGTGCCAAGAAGAAAGTGATTAGCAGTGAAGGCTACAGAAAGATCAAGAAGTATAAGTAATGATAAAAACAAAACAAAACAAAACAAAACAAAACAAAACAAAACTGAATTTGGCAATTATGAGTTTACTGTTCACTCTGAAGAGAACAGTTTCAAGGCAATAATGAGATAGTAGGCAGGATTATAAAATATTGAAAAGTGAGTAAATAAAGAGGAAATGGAGACATCTTTTGTGGGTGGCCTTCCCAAGGAGTTTGTTCTGCAAAGGACAGAAAAGATATAAAGAGATAGGATAATAGTTTTGAGAATGGGAGGATCAAGTAAAGATTTTTTTGAAGATAATAGAGGCATGGGCATCAGGGAAAGAGCTAATAAACCTGCAGAAATTGAAGAAAAATGAGAAATCAAGGATAATAGAGAGAGCAGTCTTCTAGAGAAGACAAGATAGAAGGCAATCACATGTGTAGGTAGAAGGGTTTACCTTACCAAGGAGATAGGGCACCTCTTCATGCAAAACAGGAATGAAGGAAGAGATAGTGGCAAAAGGAATGAGATGAGGAATAGAGGTAAAAAGAGAGTTCGAGAAAAATGGCCTCATTTTTTTCCTACAAAATATGAGATGAGGCTCTCAGTTGAGAGAGTAGGGAGAAGGAGAGTCACAAGAGATTTGAGAAAAAAGAAAAAAAGAAAAATCTTGTTAGAGTTACTGTGGAGTGGTGGATAGAATGTTCTAGTATCAATGAGAGCCCAATTGTGGTTATATAACAAATTTTAATGGACCTAGTTAGAACAATTGAGTGATTCAGCAGCACTTAGTACTACTATGAGACGTTTTTCCTCTTGTAAAAACTGAGGAAATTAAACTAGATAATATATAAGGTAGTTTCTATTTCTAAATCTATGATCCTAAGATTTTCCCAGTATTACATTCCCTGTTTCATTGTTCACCTTGAGAAATGGCGAGAAATGTTGTTTCTTCTCCATTACATTAAAGGAGAATTTAGCTGGAGATCAATAAAGGAAACAATTGGACTGAGATGATCCCCAAACCCTGCACCTTTTCTTCTTATTCAATATTGATGGGTTTGTAATAATAATGGTTGATGTTTAATGCTATAATGTTTAAGAGAGGTATTACACACATTATCTCTTGTGACTCACAACAAAAGTGGGATATTGTGGGATAAGTGAATTGTCTATTATAACACAACTAGCATCTAGTAGCAAAAAAGGGTGAGATCATGAGATCAACTTCCTCCTTACTCTGAGGCCAGTGACCTTTTCACTGAACCATAATAGACCTATCTTAGAAGAAAATGTCAGGGTTTCATTAACCTGAGTCTTTACAGATCATTCACCAAGTCTAGCCTAGTCTTGGAACACAAATGCCTAAATGTTGGAACAGATATTATTGAACACACTGATAATTTTTTGTTCAAAATACTAAAAGTACTTCTTTATAAGCACCTTCAAGTACCACTAATTTTCCCAATAACTACCTAGCAGCCTTTTTCTTGTAGATCTTTTCATAACTGCTGCCTATAGACTTTTACAAACCCTGTGCTCATGGAGCCTTTGACTGAAAAATGTCTCCCTTGATACCACCTCCTAGGAATCATATATATCAAAACTCAACTCCCAACCCACCTCTCCAGACTACATTCATGAATGCCCAGGAGGGAGAGAAGTTGTTCAAGATGAATATATCTCTTAATAAAACCTTGAAAGCGTTTCCATTTCAGTTCTAATAAATCCTCCACAGAGGCATGTTAAACAACACTTCCTTGAAAGGTAAAATTATATGTAAAGGTGAATACAACAGCCTTGGAACATAGATAGGCTGCTTGACTTGGTCTTGGAGACCCACCCCAACACTTATTAGCTCTGTGGCCTTGGTCAGTCCTATAACCACTCTGATTTCAGTTTTCTTCTCTGTAAAATGGAAATAACATGACTGTACAGTCTAAATCAGGATTATCGTAAAACTTATATAAGGGAATATATGTAAGGAGCTTTGCAACTTGGGGAAAATCACTTGAACTCTTTGAACAACAGTTTCCCTTTCTGTAAATTAATGTGTTTGGGCTAGATGAAATCTAAGATCCCTACCAATTCTATATTCCATGACCTTAGATTGAGCCAAGAATGCCAGCTATTAATTTTTAAGGAAGCTTTTACTGTTTTTACATCATTTAGTTGTCTCCCTTTGTTATTCTTCGTAGTGAGTCATTCTTTATAATCATTTTAAGGTTTTTTTATTATTATTTTAATTCTTAAGTAAAAAAGTATTTTAATCAATCTGTTTTTCACATTATGCGTTTTTCACTTGAGCAAATGAAAAAATTAAAATAAAAACAAACAATGAATAAAACAAATTATTCTCTACAAAAATGCATAGCCTGGCAAGAAACACTCCCATAGTAGTGATGGCTAAAAATGTTTTTCTCTTTTTTGCATATTAAATTCATCACTGCTCCTGTCAGGAGATGAGTGTCATGTTTTGTCTTTTTTTTTTTTTTTTTTTTTTGGATTCACAGTTTATGAAGGCATTGATAAGGGTTTTAAAGTCTTTCAAAGTTGTTTTTCTCCATAATGTTGTCATTTTATAAATTGTTCTCCTAAGTCTACTTACTCCATTCTGAATCAGTTTATAAAAGTCTTCCCATTTTGTTTTGAAATCATCTACTTTATTATTTAATATTCTCTTATATTACCCTACTCAAAAAAATTACTATCATTATTAAATTGGGGCTACATGTGTTTTGGTCTATAGAGACCCTTTTTCTTTTCCTTTGGTTTCTTTAGGGGATAATAAGTACCACGTAGTACATAGCTGGATCAAAGAATATGAACAGTTTGTTAACTTTCTGGGCACAGTTCCAAATTGCTTTTTGGAATGATTGGGCCAATTCATAGCATCATCGGTAGTGCACTAGTATACACTTGCTTTCCCATGTGCCCTTTAAGACATAATTTGTTCATAATTTTTGTGAAACTCAAAATTGTTTTAATTTGCATTTCTCTAATTATTAGTGATTTATAGCATTTTAATATAGTTGTTGTAGCTTGGTTTGATCTTTTGAAAACTGCCTATTTTATTCTTTGACCATTAATCTACCAGGGACATAACATTTCTTAATCTTACACATTTGAATCTGTTTCTTACATATCATGGAAAAGAGATCATTATCAAATAAACATATGACAAAGATTCCCCCCCAGTAACCTGGGGAAAGCTCTCATAATTTTTACTATAATAGATTCATTTATACAAAAAAATTAAGTTTTATAAATTAAAAATCATCTCTATTATTTTAGTCATGAACTCTTCTGCTTATAAATCTGAAAGACAATTTCTTCTTGCTCCTTTAATGTATTTATGATGTGTCTAGGAGATATATCCATTTGGAATTTATTTTGGTATATGGTATGAGTAGTTGGTATAAACCTAATTTCTGCCAGGATGCTGTCCAATTTTCCTAGGATATTGTTGTCAAATAGTGAGTCTTTCCCCCAATAACTAGGTTTTATAAAATCTCCATTTCTCTGTCTCTCTGTCTTTCTCTCTTTCTCTTTCTCTCTCTCTGTCTTTCTGTTTATCTCTGTCTCTCTTCACCTCTCTGTCTTCATCTCTTTGTTTTCTCTTTTCTCTCTATCTATGTGTGTGTGTGTGTGTGTGTGTGTGTGTGTGTGTGTGTGTGTGTATGTATGTATGTATGTATCATTGGGACCAAATTACTTTAATGATTACAGCTTTGTAGTAAACTTTGAAATCTGGTGCTGATCTTCCTTCCCACTTTTTTTCATCACTATCCTTGAGATTCTTGACCTTTTCTTCCTCCATATGAAACTAAGATCCCTGCCACCTCCAAATTCTATGATCTATGATTCTAAATTGAGCTATGAATGTCAGCTATTAATTATTTTAATAGACTTTTATTGATGTCTTTTTTCTTTACCTACATTCTCCTTGTATCTCTCTCTCTTTTTCTCTCTTTGTCTCTCTCACATACACACACACAAAGAGCTAAAGAAATTAGAAAAAGAGGAATAAGAGAAAAATAACACATACACAATTAAGGAAGTTAAAAAAGAGGAATAAGTTAAAAATCATCAATACATCAAAAAAAAATCTGAAAATATATTCAGTCTTCCACACCCTTAGACATTCTACCTCAGCAATCTTCCATAAAGCCAAGTTTGTTCTGTGTAATTTCAAAACATTCATTTTCAGTTATTTGGTAGTTGTTTATATTGCTTTAGTAATTGTGTATATTGTTTTCTTGGCTCTAGTTTGCATCATTTCACGTAAGTCCTTCCATGCCCCTCTGCATCCATTATATTTGTTGTTTCTTTTAGTACAATAATAATATACCATTGTAACCAGGTACCGCAATTTGTTGAGCTATTTCCCAAAGACGTTCACATATCCTCTCAAAATATGTTAGATCTTAATCAGTTATTAAGTATACAAATCCTCAATTAGAGGTTTAGGTTGAAGAACTATTAGTAACCATCCAAAACATCTTAACATATCTTTGAATTAATCATGGAAGATGCTTCATGTTTTATTTCATTATTAGGCATATATCATTCAAGTTCATTTTAAATAAATTGGTCTTCATTGACCACAGGACAGAATAATCCTATAAAACATTAAGATTCAAATATAATAAAGAATAACATTTGTGTAAAATCTAGTTATTTCATAGATTCTGCCATTTAAGTCTCCCCCAAAATGAGCTCTGATTATGTTCCTCTCCTGATCTAGAAGTAATTCTACATAGGTTTCCTAAACTATAAGTTTAAAATTAGTTCATTTATACCTCCTACAACAGAGATATAATATAATGGTTCCACCTTATCAATAAATTACTAGGTATTGCTATGATGTTGTGGAATAAGCAATTAATTTGAAGCAGAGCATCTGGGATAATTTCAGCTCTGCTACTTATTGCATGAACTTGCCCAAATTTTGTCCCCTTCTCAGTAATAACAAGTAGATCTGATTGAGGTATTTCTACTCCCATAACTGACTAATCATATAAGGGGGTAAGCCTGGGCCTCAGAAAAGATGCTTGTGTTTGGTACAGCTAGAAATGGGTCCTTATTAAATAGTTTCACTGAGCAAATACTTCCAAAATTTCTCTGAACCTCTGAGGACTCCCTCTGACAGGTCATACTTGTAGCAGTAACTGATTGCTAAGAACCTCTTGGTTTTAAGTTTCTGGCCTTGCTAGTATTATAAAGAAGCTAGCCCAAATGTTCCAGGAGGCACTGCCCTATTTGGGTCAAATGGATTCAATTCTCAGTTTTCACCTTCTATGATTAAGTGGATCTTTCATTTTTGAAACAGAGATCCCTTAGATAGGACTAAAAAGAGAGATTTGAAGAATATCACAGAAATGATGAGCTTATCCCAATTTATTAGAAAAATAGAGATAAAGCTCTTCAAAGATGATTATGTCCCTTCATGTGGTGTGTCCCTTGTTGCCCTACCCCACTTTCAGGGCAGGTGGCCTTCTTTTGTTACCCTATGAGTTCTTTGTGGAAGGAACGGTCTTTATTTTTCTTATTTGTAATTTTCCTAGTGACTGGCACATAGTAAGCATTTAATAAAGATTCATTTTATTGTAATTGATATAATAGAGGTAGGGAGAGTAGAAGTAGTAATTACTATAGAAGCTGTAGCAGTAACAACAGCAGCAAAAATAATAATAGTCATAGTAAAAATGGCTAACATTTACATAATTCTTTCAGGTTTGCAAAGCACTTTTCATAGTATCTGAAATAAAGGACAAATCATCCCTCTAATTTAGCATACAAACTCTGGAATCAGTATATGTGAGCTCCAGTTCTAGAATTTCTCTGCTAAAACTCCTTAAATTAACTAATTAATTTATAATGAAAAAAAAATTTAATTTATACCATTAATCAATACAAATTGACAGTACAAATCAATACTAACTGATGCATAGTGTTTCCTATGAGATGCCAATGGAAATACTAAATTAAAGGAGAGACAACAAGGTATTGCTGATAGAGAAGCAAATTGAGAGGGGAAAAAATTTGAGTTCAAAAATGAAATACGTGCATGACCTTGGGTGACACAGTTAATTCCTCTGTAACTTAGTTTCCTCAATTATAAATATGTGTGTATGTATATATATATATGTGTGTGTGTGTGTGTGGTTTGGATTAGTTACTCTCAAAATTCTTTTCCATCTCTAAATCTGTAATTCTATCATCCTACAAAACATAGTTCTTGTCTTCAGTGAAATTATAGTCTTGTCAGGGAGTTAAGGCATATTCACACCTATCTCTTTCATTATAGCTGCAGGTAATTTTTATTAAAAGTCCTTAGGAAGTTTTATCTGTCCCTATAATTTTGGATGCTCATGATCTTCCTCAAATCTTCAGAAATATACTTGTCTGTTTACATACTGCATGTGCAAATCCTAGGGAGAATGTAAGTACTTTGAGGACAGGGACTTTTTTTCTTTTCATCTTTGTATCTCTATCCCTTAAAATAGTTCTTAGCACATAGTAGACAATTAATACAGCCAGGTCTCCTTTAGTATGAATAATGAATTCCTTGAAGTGCTCACATACAGTCTGGAAATGATGGTTGAAAAATCTTCAAAGAGGGAAAGAGCTATGGCTTTGGAAAACTGCTTATACTGTTAGACTCAATGTGGTGGCTAGTTTTACTTTAATTTTTTTTTCTTTTTTTCTTCTTTTTTTCTGGTTGTTTTACAAGAATTGCTTGAGGAGGGGGAATATTTTCAGATATGAAAAGTGACACAATTATTAATATAATAGCAACAGAAAATTATTTGTACTCATTGTAATATAGACTACCTAAACCTTTTAGTCATCATGACTGTAATATTCTTTTCTCTAAATTACAATCATTCTCTAAAGGCCTCATTTCCAAAATATATAGAGAACTGACTCTAATTTATAAGAAATCAAGCCAATCTCCAATTGATAAATGGTCAAAGGATATAAACAGACAATTTTCAGATGATGAAATTGAAACTATTTCCACTCATATGAAAGTGTTCCAAATCACTACTGATCAGAGAAATGCAAATTAAGACAACTCTGAGATACCACTACACACCTGTCAGATTGGCTAAGATGACAGGAACAAATAATGATTAATGTTGAAAGGTATGTGAGAAAACTGGGACACTGATGCATTGTTGGTGGGTTGTGAAAGAATCCAACCATTCTGGAGAGAAATCTGGAATTATGCCCAAAAAGTTATCAAAATGTGCATACCTTTTGATCCAGCCATACTACTACTGGGCTTATATCCCAAAGAAATACTAAAGAAGGGAAAGGGACCTGTATGTGCCAAAATGTTTGTGGCAGCCCTTTTTGTAGTGGCTAAAAGCTGGAAGATGAATGGATGTCCATCAATTGGAGAATGGTTGGGTAAATTATGGTATGTGAATGTTATAGAATATTATTTTTCTGTAAGAAATGACCAGCAGGATGAATACAGAGAGGCTTGGAGAGACTTACATCAACTGATGCTGAGTGAAATGAGCAGAACCAGGAGATCATTATACACTTCAACAACAATACTGTATGAGGATGTATTCTTATGGAAGTGGATATCTTCAACAAAGAGAAGATCTAATTCAGTTCCAATTGATCAATAATGGACAGAATCAGCTACACCCAGAGAAGGAACACTGGGAAATGAGTGTAAACTGTTTGTATTTTTGTTTTTCTTCCCAAGTTATTCTTACCTTCTGAATCCTATTCATCTGGTGCAATAAGAAATTCATTTCTGCACACATTTATTGTATCTAGGATATACTATAACATTTTTAACATGAATGGGACTGCATGCCATCTAGGGGAGGGTGGGGAGGAAAGAAGGGGAATATTCGGAACAGAAGTAAGTGCAAGGGATAATGCTGTAAAAAATTACCCATGCATATGTACCATCAAAAAAAAGTTATAATTATAAAATTAATACAAAAAATTTAAATAAAATAAATTACAATAATTCTCTAGGAGCAGATCTCTTGGGGAGCTTCTGGAGGCAGCCTTATTTTAAGTTCAGTTTCAATAGTACCAAATGCAGCCAGGAGTTAAAGTCTAGATCCTTTATTTCCTCTTCCAAAATCTTATCTCCTTCACTTGGGCCTCAGCTACTTTTCTGGAGGCCTTCCTCTTTCCTTGATTTCCTGAGAGCTCTTGTCCAAATATCTCCAGCCAGCATGAATGTGGAAGTGGGAATGAATCTTGACTCTCATTTGTTTGTTTTTTTAATTTATTTGGGAAGGATGCTGGTGGTGTTTGGTTATATTGCAGCTATAGCTACAGAAGAGTATCCAGAAAGTTGAGTTGGAAATTCAGTGGCTTTTGGTATGTTATTGCTTACTTTATTAATAGAAGTAGTGTGGTTTATAATGTCCCAAAGTTCTCCTTAGCTCTCTCCCAAAGTTATCTGAAGTTCTTCTGAAGTCCTGAGAGCTTCTGGCTTATATGTCCCACACTGAGTATACACCAATCATTATATCATGAGGAAACCGTTATTTGTTGTAGGATTAAATCAATACTAAATTAGATTTAACCATTGGCTCCTCAATTCCACTCAGTATCTTGTCTCAAGTTCTGGTCCATAACATCTCCTTGTAGGATCAGATCAACCATACTGAATTAGATAATTATTGTCTCTATTCATTCCAGTGACTTAGCACCTTGTAAGAATCCAAACACATGACAGTGACAAAATTCTAGTAATGTCCTTATGTCCCTACCCTTAAGATAATGAGATTAGGTTGAGTTGAACTACACTGTAGGTCTCTGACACATAGGGATGTTGCTTCATGAGGGAGCTCAGCTCAAATTGAATCTCAGATTCTAGTATCTTTGTCCCCTTCCAATAAGATTAATGGCATGAAGGGTAAAACAACTAGAATGAAGTGACTTTCTTTGCCCGTATTGCCTAGAGCCATTGAGGTCTTATGGCCAGACCTTCCTGCCTCATATTGTCTCCTCCTCCTCTTCTTCTAAAACTACTTTTTTATGAATGTTTTTGGTTGAGAAATTCACTGGAAATCCACCAGCATCATAGGTTTGCTAACCTGTTATATCAATTAAAGACTCTTTATCCTTTAACTAATTTATTTTGATTAATTTCAGGTCTTGAAAAAGGTGATGTTAAACAAAGGCTAATAAAACTAAAATATATAGGCCCTTGGATTACACATACAGTCTAAAGTCTAAAGGTGAAGAGAAACAACTTCATGACTTGGGGGAGTATACTTAAAGGAAAGCTTCATGGAAGTGTTTGATGTATTTAGAAAAAATAAAAATTGAAAAAGTGAACCTTAGTTGAGAGGCAAGAAGGTAGAGAAAAATATTTCAAGAGGAAAGGATTGTTAAAAAACAAACGCCCAGAGCCATAAAAGCACAGACATATTAGGGAAACAATGAGTCGTTTTATTTCCCAAGAATAAAGAGTTTATGAAGGTTAGTAGGCTGGAAATAAGCCTAGAAGGGAAGACTAGGGAATTGTGGAAAGTCTTAAATAGTGGGTTAAGAATCATAGACCAAAGAATACTAAAACATAGACCATGGAATGGGAGTTAGAATGGACCTTAAAGACCATCTGGACCACACTCCTCATTTAACAAATGATAAAATTGAGGCATAAGGATATTAAATGACTTTTCTTTACATATTGTCAGAAGTCCTCTGATTCCAAATATAGCTTTATTTCCACTGCAAATTGCTGCTTTCATTTGGTTCCCAATTTAAGACTTTGGGGAGAAGAACCTTAAGACATGATCAAACCTGTACTTTGGGTCAAGTGATAATCCAAATAACTCCTTTTTTCTTTCTTCTTAAATGACTTATCATTCTCTCAGCATGGCATTCAAGACCCTCCAGAAAACACTTTTGACATACCATCTCTACATTTACTCTTTTAGATATTCTTTAGACATAAGAGAAGTCAGAATATTTGATAGTCTCTAATTACAGCCTCCCAGGAAGCTGAGGAGACAGTCTGGTACAACAACAAGAATAACAGATTCAGAGTCCTGGATGACCTGGATTTAAATTTTGGACCTACTACAAACTACCTGGATTATTCCCAGCTGGTGAAATACTGGATAGAGTACTGGGCCTGGCAGATATGAGTTCAAATCTAGCCTCAGGCACCCATTAAATAACTGTGTGATTCTGAGACGTTGCCTAAATTTTGACTCACTTTTCCCAGCTATAAAATGGTGATGATAATAACTCCTCTTATATGTGTAATGAGAATCAAATGAGTTAATGTTTGGAAAGTACTTTGCAAATCTTAAGCATTATATAAATGCTAAGTATTGTTGTATTTTTATTAGGGGTATTTTAGAGAATGTTCAGGTCCAGAAATGGTTGGACTGGGTATTTTTTAAGATCACTTATAGTTCTAAAGTGCTATAATCCTGAAGAAGCATTGTCCACTCACACACTAGCAAATAAATTCCATGGGGGTCCTTTGGTCCTTTGGTCCTTTGGTCCTTTCCTTTTTTCTTCCCCTGATGGAAGAGGCCAATTAGAATGCTTCCCCAAAGTTGTGATGACACACCTGGGCATGCTAAAGGTGAAAGGTTAATTAAAACTCAAATGCAGCCTAAGTTTTCTTCCAGATTCAAAATTTATCAGACCAGGAAGTATATATGCTGTTTATTTCATGGCATTTCTTTCTGGAACCAGAAGAAGTAGCCAAGAACAGGGGGAGTAGGAGTGGAAGAACCATCCTCATGGGGCCTGTGTGGTTGAGAAACTGAATGAAGATTCTGATTCCAAAGTGAAATGGAACTTTGTTGAATCTTTTGGGTTTGGAAATATGCATGGAAAGCTTGACCTCATAAGAGTCCAAATCTCTTTCCAGAACAAAGAGGTTTGGATGGGCAGAGATAAACTCTCTTTGGATAAGCATTCACATGTGAGACTTAAGTTTGATATTAAAAAAAGACAGTATATGCAGCTTCTAAGCAAGAAATTATTGTTTTCCATGAGACAGTTTGGCAGAATTGAACCGGGCTCAGGATGCCTATACTAGATGTGTGACTAAAAGAAAATTATATTCTCCCTCTGGGTCATAGTTTCTTCAATTGTATAATGGGAGGGTTAACTAGATAAACTGTGAGATCCTATCTGACTCTGATATAAATATGTATGTTATTAATTTTTTTTTACCTTTTATAATAATGTAAAGTGTTTTCTTTTCTTTTAATGAATCCTCTCTAAATCTTTTTCTCTTCTCTATGGTCTCTCCTGTTTTGCCTTCTTATAGGAAAATAAATTTAGAACTGAAAGGAAGCTTAGGACTCATGTAATTCAACTTCCCTATTTTAATTCATAGGGATAATACTGAGACTCAGAGCTAGAATATGGCAGTCAGAATCTGAACCCAGTTTTTTTATTCCAAATTCAGTAGTTTTTTTCTGATATACCATGCTTATTTCCTTAAGATATTATTTTGAGGAAGAATTAAGGAGATGGCATATTAAGTTTTTATTACTGTCAAAAATATCAACAAAGATAAGAAAGAGTAGGAAAAAATCAACCAGTATTTATTAAGTGCTTGGTACAATTTACAGCATTCTTTCATAGCATTGCTAATACGTTCAGTGATTTCTTCAAGCTCAAACAGGGCTAGTAAATGGTAGAAATGGCAATCAATTAACTGATCATTAACCAAAAAGCCTTTTTTGGTGCTTACTATGGATCAGACCTTCCTAGGTTCTGGAAATACAAATACAAACATGAAATAAGACCCAACTTCAAGGAACCTACATTGTACTAAATAAGAATTATACACAACCGAACACAAAAATCCGGTGTTCAATATGTCATAACACAAATTATAGAAAGGACTCCTTATTTGACAAGACCTGCTTGGAAAATTGAAGGGTAGTTTGATAAAAATTAGATTTAGAAGAGCAGAGTTCCAAAGATCTCAAGCTGGACAGGATTCAAAAGTTAAATCCCTTCCTTGTTCCCATTTTATAAAGTAAGAAACTGATATCCACCGACATTAAATGACTTACTCAAAGGAACAAACTTGGGAAATATCAAAGTTCTTTTCCTCTAAATATGGTACTTTCCCCACTGTACCATAATATCTCCTTAAAAGCATAAATCACAGGATACTCCAAATAAATAAACTACTTATCAAATGTCACATCATTTAAAGGAGAATTGATTAATGAGAGTACAATCTTTGCACCCTGCACAGATTCATCTTTTCTAGTAAGTTACATAAAGCATGTTCAATATTCCATTGTTAATTCCAGTCTGATGGTAGAGATTGCAAGGAATGAGGGGAACTATGTGGTGATGAAAAAAAATTGTGATTGATTGATGAGTTGAAAGGATTGATGACTTAGGAATCATAGAGATGGAAATTAATTCATACATAAAAGGACTAATATACTCCTTCCTCAGTCCTTTTCTGTAATTTTTTTTTTCCTGGTGGTGAATAAAGCAAATTCTCTGAACCACCTGGTGGGAGAAAAGCAGTAGTTGCTCCAGCTCCCACCTAATCACCATGTGTCCACAAACACTTATCTCTTTTTTGTATTATCTATTTTTTTTCATTGTAAGTAAATGCATATTCTGTCAGTGACCAGGAGACAAAAGAAACTAGGAAATTCATTGAAGCCATCAGAGATTTTACTAAGAACTACAGCCAAAGAAATAGTGTCTAAGTCTGATGAGTAGTCAGCACAATAATCAAAAGTCTTACTTCATTCAGTCCAGCAGTAGATAGTTCTGTTTGCTAATACATTACATCGTGCAAGAAACCAAATAAGCTAAACAAGAGAGTGACTCATATTTCACCAACATTGTACCAAAAGCAAACTTGGCAGGGACTCTATGAAAGGGGAAAAAGGACTCTTCAATCTCACATGCTAGCTAGATGTGTGTTTGGCTACTTTTGTACTTCAAGTTTGAGTTTACTCTCTCTAGGGACCTTGTATCTGCATGGGAAGAGTGAATCTTCAATTGGGTGATGTTTCCATAAATTATGTCCTCTATATTTCCTGAATTCTGAGGGCAATACTAGTCACTTTGGGGAACCAATATTGTAGTATGAGTAAAAGTTGAGAAAATAAGGGTAGAAGGAATGCTACATTTAAAAAAAAATAGAAAATAGAAATAATTTTCACAATAATGATCAAAAGTGAATAAGATATAAAAACAATCATAAAAAATTAAAAGGAAGATTTCAATTAAGTAAAACTTTAAAGCTTTTCCCCTAACAAAACCACTTTAGCTAGCATAAGAAGAAAAGCTGTTGAATGTAAAAACATTACATTAAAAATTTAATATCAAGATATCTAAGCAATTGACAGAAATATTTAGGAAAAGAAATATGTCTCCAAAAGAAATAGACAAAAGAGATGATTTCAAGTTTTAAAATAATAATGAAAAAAGTATCAATAGTCACAGGAAAATATATTATACATCTTTACTAATAGAAAAAATCAAACAAACAAAAACAACTCCAAAATTTTGTTTCATACTTATTTTAAAGTAGCAGTCAGTATTGAAGGAACTATGGGAAAACAGTCACATTAGTACACTACGAGTGATGCATTTTCCTATTTTTTCTTGAAAACAATTGAGAATTTTGCAAAAACTAGCAAGCAAACAAATAAAAAACCCTGTTACTAAACTATTTATGCTCTTTAAGCCAGCAATCCTGTTATACAACATATACTTCAAGGGACATAAAGAGAGAAAAAGGGATAGATCTATAACTATTCCTTGTTATGCAATCATTTTCAGTCATGTCCAACTTTTCATGATCTCATTTGGGGTTTTCTTTCTCATTTCTTCCTCCTGTATTAAGCAACCTATTCGGGGTCATACAGCTAGTAAGTGTGTAAGGCTAGATTTGAATTCAGGAAAATGAGTCTTCTTGACTCCATTTTTGGCACTCTATTGGATTGAAAGAAATGAAGTATATGAGTAGTTAAAATAAACCATAGTATAACTTTATGAACCAATACAAAATCAAGAAAATGGAAACAAGAAAACAATATATGTGATAAAAAGAAAGTAGACTTATGATTTCTTAAGTATAAGGAACTCCCAGTTGCAGAAAGTCAGTACCTTCTCTACAACTTTTAATTTTAGAGGCTTGCTGGAGAATTGAGAGGTCTTATATATCAGAGGGAATCCAGGCTTGCTAATTCCAAAGGTGGCTATCTATCCACTAAATCTAGTTGCCCTTAATATCTAGTTTCAACAATGTAAATGGAAACATTTTTCTCTCTCTTTCTCATTCTTTCTTTCTCTTTCTTTCTTCCTCTTTTTCTTTCTTCCTCCCTCCCTCCCTCTCTCCCTTCCTCCTTCCCTTTCTTCCTTTCTTTATTTCCAATTGGGGTTAAATTACTTATCCAAGGTCATATAACTAATACTTCATCCTGACTCCAGGCCCACCGTACCACTCACCATGCCCCAGGAAATAAGGCTTAAAAAGAAACCAAACATTGAGTATTTGTAAGTCATTTATCCATTCTCAGCTTCTTTGACTATATGATGAGAGGGTCAGTAATTTTTACTCTAGACCAAGAATTTTTAACCTTTTTCTGTCTTAGGAACTCCTCTGTCAGTTGGATGTAACCAATTCACTCTTCAGAATGTTAACAAATTTATAAAATAAAGTTCATAGGATCACAAAAAAACATATTGAATTATTACTTTAAGTTGTACATAATACATTTGCAGTTTCATGTGCAATAATATTGCTTATTCTAGTATGTTATGGAAATGTTTTTGCTTTTCATAATTAAAAAAATATTAATGGCATTAGAAAAAAAGGCTCATCCCACTACTTCTACTCCAGGGTAAAACCAATACTCCATGTCATCTCAAAGCTTGTTTTAGCTCTGATTCCACTATTTATCTGTCCTAGTGGAGGCACTAGAATGCCAGGCTGCTAGATGGCAGAGTCATTTCATCCATAAAACCATTCCTGGAAGTTTCCCAGATGTCCTCTATCTGACCTATAACTGCCTTAGGATGCCTAAGTATCCTGCTGCCTCACAAGCAATCAACAAGCATCACACAATCATTCACAAATACTTTCATTACAAATATTCTGTGCAAAATCTGCAACAACTTCCCATGTGGATGGTTTCAAACAAAAACACCTGCTATTTTAGGTCCTCTGCAGTCTAGTCCAATCTACCTTTGTACTTTTATTTGCTGCTGATACCCTCTTTGAATCTTTTACTATAGGCAGGCTGTTTTACCTGGAAAGACTATATTTAATCTGCACAGAGTCTCTGCTTATATTGTCACCTAAAAGTAGAATGCTTTCCCCTAACTTCTACTTAAGGTCTTCAAAGTTCATTCAAGCCCTACTGGACAACTTGGTCTATCCTTGTGCAAACCTATTCCCACCACCTCTCATCAAAAAAAAAAAGTCTTTAGAAAGAACACTAAATGTGTGTAGCTCTGAAATCTGTTATATGTTTAGATGTTCTAACTTATAAGTACATTTAAACTTATATACTTGTACTTGTTTTCTTTGGTGACTGTTAAATTCAGAATAAGAATTTTTGAAAGGACATGTAAAACAAGGGCAGAAAAGTAGGTGAAGAGGGAGGAAGGAAGAGAAAGAGGGAGGAAAGGGAAGGGAAGGGAAGAAAAAGGAAGGAAAGAAAGGAAAAGGAAAGGGAAGGAAAGAAATGGAGGGAAGGAGGGAGGGGAGGGAAGAGAGAAGGGAAGGGAAGGGGAAGGGAAGGGAATAATGAAGGGAAGAGAAAGAGGAAGGAAGAAGGAAAGGGAAGGAGAAGGAAAGGGAAAGGAAGGGGGAAGGAACAGGAAGAAAAGGAGGAAGGGAAGGGAAGAGAAAAAGGGAAGGGAAGGGGAAAGAGAAAGAAATAAGTAAGGAAAGGGAAAGGGAAAAGAGAAGGGAAGAGGAAAGGGAAAGGGAAAAGAGAAGGGAAGAGGAAAGGGAAAGGGGAAAGGAAAGGGGAGAGGAAAGAGAAGGAGGAAAGGGAAGGGGGAAGGGAAGGGAAGGAGTAAAGGGAAGGGAAGAGGAAAGGGAAGGAGGAAAGGGAAGGGGAAAGGGAAGGAGGAAAGGGAAGGGGGCAGGAAAGGGAAAGGGGAAGAGGGGAAAAGGGAGATGAAAGGAGGGGAGAGATTCAAGGAAGAAAATCTATTTGCTTTCAATGTTTAGTTACTGCTCAATGATTTATATCTCGATTGTCCAATCTGTGGATTTGTACTTTTTTTTTCATTTTAAAGGCATTATTATAGTTAAACTTTAAGTCCCTCCTAGCTCTAGTTTTCTACATTTGATTTTAAGAGGAGATAACTTTTCAAACTCCTTGTTGGCATTAGGAAATTAGAAGCTCTTTTGGCTTGGTGAACAATCCTGAATATTCTGAAGCCCAGAAAACAATAAGCTGGCCTAAAATTTTTAGCATACAAAACTCTTTTTTGCTATCTTTCCACTTAATAAACATGAAATGACTCCATGGATTTTGTTTATGTTTTGTTTTTACCTGTCTATGTTTCCTTCTCCAAAGAGGAAAAGTGGGAGGTAATACTGGACCAAAAGAAACAATTGTCATTAAAGTGACAGAAAGAGAAATTGAGCCTCTAGGCAGCAAGAAACAGTACAGTTTCCTGAGCAGGGAAACATGGGCTTGACATGAATAATACTTTAAGAAAGTAAATCTGGCAGCAATATTTGTGACCAGCAGAGAGATAATTACAGTAAATTGATATGAAGTGAATTCTTGAATTAAGGTGGTAACCAATGAAAATGGAGGAAAAGTGACAAACCTTATGAAAAAAGATGTAGTATTGCTTGATGGCTGGCAGGTTGTAGTGTGAAAAGGATAAAGATAAAAAGATAATCCCAAGGTTTGAATGACTGAGAAGAGAACCCTGCTGACATAAAGAAGAGAATCTGGAATGGAGAACTACTAGGAGGAGGAGGTGGAAAAGAGTATGAGGTTGACCATAGCCCTCAGAATTCGAGCTGACAGTGAAATGGAACAGTCCAGCAGTCAACTGGAGATGCTGGATGATATGTCTAGCTTGGATTTCTTTCCAGAACTTCAGTTTTGTGGATCATTTGCTGAGAAAAGGAATGACAGAATAGATGCAGTGTTTTAGGAAGATTAATCTGGCAGCATCCCCAGGACAGGCTCTAGGGGGGAGGATCTGGAGACATGAAGACCAGTTAAGAGGCTAGTGCAGTAAAACAGTCTTGAGGTGTTCAGAATACAGACTAGAACTGTATTTGTGGAATGCTGAAAATAGGGGGAGACATTTTTGAAGAGAGAAACAATGGGTCTTAGTAAAGGTTTATGCAATTAAGGAAAAGGTTGAGTTCCTCAAACATTATCCTTCATTTCTATCTTGAGTGACTGGTAGATGTTGGCATTAGCCAATAGAGAAAACTTAATAAGAAAAATTGTTTTAGAGGAGAATTCAATGGATTTTTTGGGAACTCATTGACTTTTAGTTGTCAGTTGAATATCTGGGGAGAAATATCCAGTTAGGATCTGGATAGGATTGGAGTTCAGGGGGATAAGGAAGCGGGAAGTGATAAAATGATAAAAGACAGTGCTTGGGAACAATACAATGCTTTAAATTTTACAAACTGTTTTATCGTATTCCATTTGATTTTCAAAAGTACTCTAATGTAGCCATTATTATTAGTCCCATTTATCAGATTTTAAAAATTGAGTTTGAGTCCAAAATCCAACAATTATCCACTTAACAATGAGTGGCTTCACAAAAAAAAGCAGAACTGCTGATATGCATTTATTTGTCATCTAGAAATGTATTACTAATAGAGAAACATTAACTTCCAGTGTTGCCCATTCATATGAAGTCACAGGGATGAATTTATTCATTTAAATCTCCTGGAAATAGAAAATGCAATTGGTCAGTGTTCTATTCTTAAAATAAGGAAGATGTTTATATGTGTATATATACCTACACATACCATATATATGTGTGTGTGTTTATATATACACAAACATACATACATATATACATACATACTATATGTGTGTGTTTATATATACACATACACACCTACATATATACATACACACTATATATGCATTATATGTTGAGAGAGATGTATAAGTGCAAACATATATTAATATAATTGTGTCTTTTATACACATAGAATAATGTAGAGAATCGAGCCAGATATAGTCTAATTAATTTGGATAGTCCAGCCAAAAATTTTATAATACCTGTGTGACTGATATAAGAGTAGGCAGCTTTTAAAGCTAAATTGTCTATCTCATTGCCACTCTTAATCCACATGGTGCTGCCTGAGCTGACCCCCAAACTTGATTGCTTAAAACCATTGATGACTCCAATCCAAGAAGCAAGAACTGGGACCAAACCAGGATGCTGGGGCCCTTTGAAAGAGTCAGCAAGGGAGACTTGGCAAAGGCACGGAGAAAGAAGCAGATTCCAAAAACAAATGAGATCCTCAAATGACTAAGGGGAATTTGTAATTTTGCAAAAATTCAAGAGATGAAACCTATATAGAAATGTGGCTTTTGTAATTCAAACATCTCTTTAAGTAATTGGCAGTAGGGGTAAAGGCTAATACTGGGGTGATGCAAAGAAGGTTTCATTAAATGTGAAACTGAGGAACTGAGCCTCCCAAACTGATTTCTGGGAGAGAGACAGCTCTGACATCCAAATTCCTAGGCTCCTTTGCAAATAAAGCATCTCTGAGGCCACAGATACTCCAAATGTAGACAAAACCCAGTGGGACTGCTAATTCCTTTTACATTCTCTAAGAACTTGCCATAATAACAATGTCGATAGGAAGAATTGCTTAAGAATTGCTTGAACGCTTATTTCAGGGAGGGGAAGAGTAGGAAAAGACAGCATATTTATCATTGCTATTTGCTAGGTTGCATTATAAAATATATGAGGAAGATAACAAATAGAAACTATAGTATTCATACAACAAAAGCAAACAGACCTAATTGTATTGTGTGTGATTAAAAAATTCATATCAAGTTCCCTAAGTGATGTAAACATGATTTCCCTCCAGTCCTTCATTTTTTCTGTCCTTCCTTCATTCCTTCTTTCCTTCCTTCATTCCCTCCTTCCTTTTATTCATTCTTTATGTCCTTTCTTCCTTCCTTTCTTCCTTCCATCTTCTCTCTCTCCCTCCCTTCCTTCCATCCTTCTTTTTTTCTTTTCTTTCTCTCTCTGTCCCTTTCTTCTTTCCTTCAGTCCTTCTTCCATGATCTTGGACAAAGAGCACCCAGGGGATATTTAACAGATAGGTACATTATTTTACTAAATGTCATCAAATTGCATTATTACTAGAGATTTTAACCTGCAGAAGAAAAGATTTATAAAGAATATGATTGGTGCTTTTTGCTTTTAAAATTCTGAAGACTTGAAAGGCCTAAAGAGACAGACATATATGAACTGATGCTAAATGAAGTGAGTAGAACCAAGAGAACATTGTTCACACCAACAAGAAGATTATGTGATGATCAGTTCTGATGGACTTGGCTCTTTTCAACAGTAAAGTTATTTAGGCCACTTCCAATTGCCTTGTGATGAAGAGAGCCATCTGCACCCAGAGAGACTATGAGGACTGAGTGTGGATCACAACACAGTATTTTCACCTTTTATTGTTGTTTGCTCAGATTTTGCTTTCTTTCTCATTTTTTTCCTTTTTTATTTGATTTTTTGCTTGTGCACCATGATAATATGATAATTGTGGGAAGTGGGAAAATGCATAGGAGAATTGCACATATTTGACATATATTGGATTGCTTGCTGTCTAGGGGAGAGGATGAGGGAAGGGAGGAAGAAAGAAATATGGAACATGGGGTTTTCCAGTGGGGAATTTTAAAAACTATCTATGCATGTATTCTGAAAATGAAAAGCTAAAAAAATAAAAATCTGAAAGCTTGACATGAATGAGGAAGCAAACTTATTTTATGTGGCCGCATAAATCAAAATCAGGATCAATAAGTGGAATTGACTGGGAAATAATTTTCAGTTGATCATCAGAAGAAACTTTACCATACTTAGAGCTGTCTAGCATTGGAAAAGAAAAGTTGCATATTCCTCTTAACTGAGGGGGCTCTAGAAGATTTTTTAGGAGGTAGAAATCAGAAATGTCAAAGAGGAGCATCTTGTATGACATAAAGGCATTTTTAGAGAAACCAGGAACATACCTTAACAAATGTCCTTGAGGACAGGGACTTTTTCATTTTTTCCTTTGAGTCCCCAGTAGCCAGCATAGTTTCCACTTCATAATTTCTGAATACTTGATGATTGAGTGAATTCCAGTTCTGCTATATACTACTTGTGGGAGCTGGAACATATCACAAACTCTGTCATTTCCACTTTTCTCATCTATAAAATAAGATCTATACAGCATTGTTCTGGGAAGTGTTTAACAACTAGCTTTCCAAAAAAAAGTTTATATGACAAACTTTTCAGTTTATTCTGCATCAATATTTTCTCCATTACTTTCTTAAGTCAGGCAATAAACAAAGTAATAAATAAAGCTTTAAATTTTAGGATTTACACATTTCCAAAGTATAAATGCTTACACTAAAAATTTAACAATAAGCTCTTGAGAGCTTGTTGAAGCTCTCAAAAAAACTAGAAAACTGGAGGTTGAGTCTGAGTACAATATTGGGGAACCTCAAAATCCACTAGCCTTTAGTTTTCTTAGGAACTTGCCCTATCTTACTGCAACAGTCTCCTTCAAGTACCACCACCTGTCCAGAAGGTGATTGTCCTATTAATGTCACAGTTTCTGGCTGAATGGTGTTCATTTCTTCTCTTCAACTGGCTTTTGTCCTTCCCTCATTTTCCCCCAGCTAAAAGATTCGATGCTTTCAAGCTTACTATGTTCATAGAGTTGGCAGAATTGTGGTTAAGGTAAGCTTGTATTGGGCTCTGGAGTCTCCCTCTGTATATTAGGGTCACATTTAGCACCTCGACATCCATGCAGAGGATGCCAGGAGGAGGTCAGAAAAGAAGGCCAGTTTTAAATTAAATGTCCCTTGCTCAGCATGAACTCTACATTCTGCTGGAAGAGGAGGGGGCTTCGCCACATGAGCTCTCCCTAAGCGCCCTAAAGCACCACAGGGGCACTTCTCAGCTCTACCTATCGCATTTCAGCGGCTTCCTACCTACCAGGCAGCCATATGTTCAGCTCCATTTCATAGCCAGATGTATGTCAAACTCCTCCTCTTTAAAATGTAATTTCCCTCAGAATTTATTGGCATCCTACAATGCTGTTTCTTGGCTAAATAAGAGGCATTTCTGCCATTTGGGCCCAAAATAGCAACCCCACGTAATCATGACAGTAATCATGACCAAGGAGAGCGATGGAGCTCTATTTATACTGCACCTGAAGGTTAACGATACTTTTTCTAATGTTACTCAGAGTGCCTGGTTCATATGGTCCTGCAAGCCTGCCCAAGGCCCCTGTTCGGTTCGTGTTACATGCAGCAGATTTATATATAGATGCTTTAGCAACCAACTCAGATTTATTTCAACTTCAAGTCTGTGTTTCAAGCTAAGAAAGGGGGGTTGGAATTAAGCTTTCATCCACAGACTCCTGCCCCACTGATCCTTTATTGAGAAGGGCTCCCAATTTTCCAAGACTCTGTATGTAGAGAGAGACGCACAGAGACACAGAAAGACCAAGATAAGAGATGAAGAAATAGAAACAAAGACAGAGATAAAGATAATCACAGACTGACAGTGATTTATCTTTCCAGTTACAGAATGGCAGATTTTCAAATATATGTAAGGAAAACAATTCTTCACAATGGATACTATGCAAAAGTGAAATGAATTATTTTGGGGGCAAAGGGAGAGGCTCCCCCAAAAGCTTTGAAGTGGAGGCTAACTGGTCTTTGATAAGAGTGATGTTGAGTAGATTCCTACCCAATAATGGCTTAAACCAGATCATCTCCTAGGCTTTTTTTTTTTTCAATTTTGACTTTCTGGTCCAGAAAATGAAGGCAAGAGTGGGGAAGAGAATAGCAGCAGCAGAAGACAAAAATCTCTAGAGAATAGATTCTGGACCTCAGCATTCAAATAGAACAGAGGAAGAACTTCCCTTTTTAGAAGACTATACTTTATTTCCATTTAAGAGCAATGAGGTCAAAGGTGGGAAACAACACACTTCTACATTTGGTACTTTTCTGATGGATGTTTGATGTTTTCTGGATTCCTTTTCCCTAAATTACTACACCGACTTAATATTATTCAACTCAAAACATACCTTAACCTTTTAAGTCTACTTCAAATCATAGGGATTAGTTCTGGAAAGAACATTTAATCCAAACCTCACATTTCATAAATGATATAATTGTCTGAAGATCATTAAGTAAATTGCCCAAAGTTGCATAACCATAAGTAAAAGAGCCAAAATTCATTCATATTCAGAATCTCTGATTCCAAATAAAGTGTGCTTTCTACTAGTCCACATAAAAGTACTTTCCTCTAACTTTTACCGATTCAGTCTCTGGTATTTTGTAAAGAAATTGTACATTTTCACATTTGTGTTTTTAAAAAGACTTTAAAAAGTACAGGAATAAAGGTTTCCTTCTTTATGATAAAATACATATATTACATATATTCAAGATCTATAAATCACATTGTTTGCAATGAAAAAAAAACCACTCTATTCTCAAATGATGTTCATCCTTCATTTTCCAAGAGGACTAATAACATCACAGAATGATGTCTTGATTCACTCATGATTTGGATTGAAATGAAGCAGAATTACACAAAACCATCAGCTTTACCTTTTCTTCCAATTGTTAAAGTCCAGTGGCAGGACAAAAATCAAGATGACTGGCAATGGCATAAGATACAGTGGATAACCTTGTGATCTTCTTTGTCTGAGCAAACTCTAAGTGCTCTAAAGCATCTTCTAAGCCACCTTTAAGTCTGTTAGAACAAATTATTGTCATTCATCTACTCTGCTTCATATGCTTAGGGTAGACATCACCTAACAATCACCTCCTACCTAAATTTCCAAATACATCTTGGAGGACAGTATGTCTCCTCTTCCAGCTATCATTTGTTATAATTCTATAAGTGCTTTATTTAGAAATAAGACAACTAAAAAAATCAAAGACAAAAAATCAGCAAAGAAAAGCAATAATGTCCCACAAATTGCTTGCTAAAACAAAAATTATTTGCTGTTATACTGAGAAAACCTCTGAGAATCAACAATGAAATTAATTTGAAATGATTAATTGCTATAAAAATGTAAAAAGATATAGCTCCAATCTATCAAATTATCAATTTTTCTACATAGTACTAAAAAACAAAAAAATCCAATATTTTGAGAAATTCTATTCAAAATATCTACAAACTTATAACTATCTGAGAGTTAACCTATTAAACAACATAAAAGATTTATATAAGTAGAATTTAAAAAAAATAATAGGAGTAAAAGTAAAAAGAGTAAATGAATGAAGAAGCAATAGCATCACCAAACTTTGAAATGTAATACAAACAAATAATGATCAAAATTCTTTGGTACTGATTAAAAATTAAAAAGTAGACCTATCAAAGGCTAAATAAGCAAGAAATAAAAATAACCAGTAATATGTTTGATAAGTACAACTTTTGATAAATCTAACAGTATATGCAACTGAAAGGAATCCCTTTTTTGGCAGGAATTTCTGGAAATCATTAGGCTTAAAAATTGAGAGATATTGGGGCCAGCTAGGTGGCGCAGTGGACAGAGCACCAGCCCTGAATTCAGGAGGACCCGAGTTCTAATCTGGTCTCAGACACTTAACACTTCCTAGCTGTGTGACCCTAGGCAAGTCACTTAACCCCAGCCTCAGGGGGGGGGGAGGGAAAAATTGAGAGATATTTATTCTTATGGTTATTTCATGACAGTATAATCAATAACAATGCTACTCAAACTAGCCAACCAAATTTCTGAAGGGAGAATATTACAGAAAGAGACAAAACAAATGCAAAATTCATGGGAAGAAAAAAAATCTTTTAAATATCAAAGGAAATGAGGAAAGAATTATGAATGAATGAAGAAGGGATAACATTACCAGACTTGAAAATATATTATAAAATAATAATCACCAACAATTTTTGGTACTGATTAAAGACAAAAAAACAGTAGATTAATGGAGCAGATAAATAAGAAACAAAAACAATCAACATCATGTTTGATAAGTTCAATGGTTGATAAACCTAACAATGTATGTTACTAGAAATAGATTCCCTTGGCAAAAATTTCTGAGAAAACTGGAAATCATGTTGGCAGGAATTAGTTTTACACATAAATCTTATAACATGTATCATGAAAAGACTGAATTGAATTCATTAAAAATACAAAAATTCACACCAGTAAAAAAATTTAAAAAGCAAATAAAATATCTCACAACTATATATTAATGCAGTGATTTCATGCAAAGAATAAAGGTTATTGCAAAAGAATAAAATGAATAATTTTCCTGTCATAAAATTATAATATTTTGTATTGAAAACTGAATGAAGATATATTTGTTAAAAATATCAACATGGAATATGGAATTCTGTATCAAACAATAACTTTAATATCTATTGTCAAAAATATACAAGGAATTAACAGAAGAACCAACTCCCAAAAATAGTCGAAGGATATAAGCAATTCATATACACACACAAACACAAATGTTATAAATGAAAATATATATAAAAATATTTTCACAAGCACTAATAAGAGAAATATAAATTTAAATAATTGTTTCCTATCATACCATGTGAATTTGAAAAAAATGACAAAAATGCAAAGAGCCAATACAAAGATAAATCACTTTTTAATCTGTGTGCTTAGTGTTGTAGATGCAGAAAGATGAGATAATCCTTTTGATGGGGGTTGAGGTCCCTTTAAGATTCCTTTCTAATCCTCAACCTCCATGGCTGACCTTTGATTTACAAATCCTGGTCATCCCGGCTTTCCCAGCCCTCACCAGATCTGAGCTAACCAGCCCCCCACTATCTGCTCAGGTTTCCCCAACCCCCACAAATAGCTTTTTCCATATCTAAAAACTCATTGAATTATATTCAATGCTAACCCTACCCCAAACCAGCCAGGAGTCTGGGACTCCACCCACCTTCAAGATTATAAAAAGAGAACTCTGGAGCCCAGTCTCTTTGCAGGAGCCCCCAAACACGGTATCCTTCCAGCCATGTAAGGGTTCCTGTCCACCCGGCGACCACCTCTGGCCCTGGTGTCTTTCTACCTTTACCCTTACTTCCAAACCCCAAATAAACCTTTTTTATCAATCTAGGTTTTCGGGCCTGTAAATTCCTTTATAGGAGACTCTATGCCATCACTAGACTTCATTTAACTATGTATCCTTGTGCTAAACCAAAAGAGGTTTCCCTTTTCCTAACTCTCATCACTTTTACTAGTAGAGTTTACATTCAAATGGGGGAACAACACAAAAGGAGGGGTATAATGAGAAAAAGCTGCAGGAGCTGATATGGAGGCTTGACACCTGATTAGAAAAGGCAAAAAAAGTTCATCTATCAGAACTGTGTGGAGTCCAAATTCTAATGAAATCATGATAGTCTAAGTTAATATTTGAGGGTCAGTTTGAAGAAAGAAATATAGATGCCCTTTTTATGAAGCTGTGAAAAGATCTGATTATGCTGAATTTCTGTTTGATATTATGGAAACAAAGTAATTCAGTTGTTCACACTTTTTTATAGTAATTCAACTGTCTGTATTTTACAATTCCATTATTGAAATACCTTTTAACAAGATGTAGTTTCCCCATTTATCTATTTTAAATTTATTTATTTCCCCTTTTTAATTGCTTTTTTTTTTCTAATTGTACACGTACAACAATTTTTTAAATGTACACATTTCTTGATGAATCATGTTGGAACAGAAAAATCAGAACAAAGAGAAAAAAATAAAAGAAAAGTGAACATAGCATTATTGATTTACATTCAGTCTTCATAGTTCTTTCTCTGGATGCAGGTGGCATTTTCTATTCAAAGTTTATTTGAATTACCTTGGATAACTGTATCATTGAGAAGAATAAAATCTTTCTTAGTTAATCCTCACACAAGCATGCTATTACTGTGTACATTGTATTCTTGGTTCTATTGTTTTGCTCAGCATCAGTTTATGTAAATCTTTCCAAGACCTTCTAAAATGGGCTTGTTCATCATTTCTTATAGAACAATAATATTCCATTACTTTCCTATATCATAACTTATCCAGTTATCCCCCAATTGATGGGTATTTACTCATTTTCCAATTCTTTGCTACCACAAAAATTGCTGCTACAAATATTTTTGCACATTTGGGTTCTTTTCCCTCCTTTATGATTTCCTTGGAATACAGAGGCAGTAGTGGCACTGCTGGGTCAAAGAGTACGCACAGTTTTATAGCCCTTTGGGCATAGTTCCAAATTGCTCTCAAACAGCTGTATCATTTCACAACTCCACAATCAATGCATTAGTGTCCCAGTTTTCCCATATCGTCATCAATATTTATCATTACCCTTTTCTGTTATCATCTTAGCCAATCTGAGAGGTGTAAAGTGGTACCTCAGAGTTATTTTAATTTGCATTTTTCTAATCAATAGTGATTTAGCGCATTATTTCCTATAATTATACATGGCTTTAATGTTATCATCAGAAATTGTCTATTTGTGTCCTTTGACCAGCTATCAACTGGGGAATGACTTGTATTTTTATAAATTTGATACTGTTGTTTTATGCATTGTAGTAATGAGGCCTTTATCAGAAACATGGGCTTTATTTTTTTTTTCCCAGTTTTGTACTTCTCTTTTAATCTTGTTTCTCTTTGGTTTTTTTGTGTAAAAACTTTCAAAATTAGTGTAATCAAAGTTGTCCATTTTATTTTTCATAATATTCTCTAGTTCTTTGGTCATAAGTCCCTTCCTTCTCTAAAGATCTGGTAGGCAAATAATCCCTTTTTCTCCTAATTTGTTTATGATATCATCCTTTATGCCCAAATCATATATCCGTTTTGACCTTATTTTGGTATGGGGTGTGATGTATGTTTATACTGAATTTCTGACATATCATTTTCCATTATCTCCAGCAATATTTGTCTTATACTGAGTTCTTATTTCAGAACCAGGAGTTTGGATGTTTATCAAATATTAGATTGCTGTAGGCCTTGATTATTGTGTCATGTGTATCTAATCTATTCCACTAATCTACCACTCTATTTCTTAATCACTATCAAATGGTTTTGATGATTGTTGCTTTTTAATATAATTTTAAGTCTGATACTACTAGGCCACAGTCTTTTGTAATTTTTTTCCCATTAATTCCCTTGATATTCATGTACTTCTATTCTTCCAGATGAATTTTGTATTTTTTGCTCTATCAAATAATATTTTGGCACTTTGATTGGTATGGCACTGAACAAGTAGATAAATTTAGGTAGAATTGTCATTTTTATTATATTATCTCAAAATACCCATGAGCAACTGATATTTTTTCCAATTGTTTAGATCAGACTTTATTTGTGTGTGAAGTGTTTTGTAATTATGTTCACATAACTGGATTTCTCTTGGCAGATAGATACCCAGTTATTTTATTTTATGTACAGTTATTTTAAAAGGAATTTCTCTTTCTATTTCTTCTTGCTGGGCTTTGTCAGTAATACATAATAATGCTGATGCATGGATGTATTTTATATCCTAAAACTTTGCTAAAACTGTTAATTGTTTCAAGTAGATATTTGAATAATAATTCTCTGGGATTCTCTAAATATATTATTATGTCATCTGCAAAGAGTGATAGTTTTTTCTCCTCATTGCACATTTTAATTACTTTATTTATTTTCTTTTTGTAATTGGTAAGCCAACTTTTTTTTTCCCTGAAGCAATTGGTAATTGGGGTTAAATGATTTCCTCAGGGTCACACAGTTAGGAAGTGATAAGTGTCTGAGGTTATGTTTGAACTCAGGTCCTCCTGACTTCAGGGCAGGCACTCTATCCACTGTGCCATCTAGCTGTTCCCTACAGCCAACATTTATAGTACAATATTGAACAATAGTAATGGTGATAATGGACTAATAAATGGGTTTTTTTTCTTTTTTTCTAAGCACATTAACCAAAAAATTATCTATTTTGTTGGTTTCTCATAACACCAACTCTTAATTTTAATAATTAGTTCAATAGTTTTCTTAGTTTCATTTTTATTAATCTCTCTTTTGAGTTTCAGAATTTCTAATTTGACACAATTAAAGGGGGTTTTAATGATGTTCTTTTTCTAGCTGTTTTAGCTGCAAGTCCAATTTATTGATCTCCTTTTTCTCTATTTTATTCATGTAATTATTTAGAGATATAAAATTTCCCCTAAGAATTGCTTTGGATGCATCCCAAAAGTTTTGTTATATTGTCTCATTATTGTCATTCTTTTGGATGAAATTACTAAATATTTCCATGATTTGTTGTTTGACCCAGTCATTCTTTAGAATTAGATTATTTAATTCCCAATTGGTTTTAGTCTATCTTCCCCTGGCCCTTTATTTATTATTATTATTATTGTTTATAGCTATAAAATTTCTTTTTTATTAATTTTATAATTATAATTTTTTGACAGTAAATATGCATGGGTAATTTTTTTACAACATTATTCCTTGTATTCACTTTTCCAAATTTTCCCCTCCCTCTCTCTATTCCCTCCCCTAGATGACAGGCAATCCCATATATAATAAATGTGTTTCAGTATATCCTAGATACAAGATATGTGTGTAAAACCAAATTTCTTGTTGCACGGTAAGAATTGGATTCCAAAGGCATAAGTAACCTGGGTAGAAAGACAATAGTGCAAACATTTTACACTCCTTTCCCAGTGTTCCTTCTCTGGGTGTAGCTGTTTCTGTCCATCATTGATCAACTGGAACTAAATTGGATCTTCTCTATGTTGAAGATATGGAAGTGTATAGTGATTTCCTGGTTCTGCTCATTTCACTCAGCATCAGATCATGTAAGTCTCTCCAAGCCTCTCTGTATTCATCCTGCTGGCTATTTCTTACAGAACAATTGTTAGGATTACTAGGTGAGAAACAATAATATTCCATAACATTCATATACCATAATTTACCCAACCATTCTCCAGTTGATGGGCTTCCATTCATTTTCCAGTTTCTAGACACTACAAAAAGAGGTCCCTGTCTCTTTATTGAACATAATTTATATCGCATCATGATCTGAAAAGGGAGCATTTATTATTTCTCTCTTTCTGCTGGATTGTTAGTTTTTATGCCCTGATACATGATAATTTTTGTGTAGATGCCATGGACTGCTGAGGAAAACGTATATCCTTTTTTATCCCTATTCAGTTTTCTTCAGAAGTCTATCATATTGATGGATTCTATTAACCTTTTTAGTTTTTTTCTTGTTTATTTTGTAGATTTATCTAATTCTGAAAGAGGAGATTGAGGTCCTCCAGTAATATAGTTTTGCTGTTTATTTCTTCCTATAACTAGCTTAAATCCTCTAAGAATTTGGATACTCAATCACTTGGTACATAAACTTTTAGTATCAATACTATTTCACCATCCACAGTACCATTTAACAAGATGTAGGATCCTTTCTTCTCTTTTAATTAGATCTTTTTTTTTTTCTTTATCTGAGATCAGAATTGCTATCACTGCTTTTTTTTTTTTTTTTTTTTTTTTTGCTTCTGCAAATTCTTCTCCAGCCTTTTATCCTGACTCTGTATATATCTCTCTGTTTCAAATGTGTTTCTTTTAAACATATTTTAGGATTCTAGATTTTACTCAAGTCTGCTATTTGCTTTCATTTTTTATTATTATTATAGTTTTTTATTTACACAACATATGCAAGAATAATTTTTCAACACTGACCCTTGCAAAGCCTTCTGTTCCAGCTTTTCCTTTCATTTCCCTCACACCCTCCCCTAGATGGCAAGTAGTCCAATATATGTTATATATGTTAAAGTATATGTTAAATCTGATATATGTATAGATATTTATACAATTTATCTAGCTGAACAAGAAAAATCTGATCTAGAAAGAAAAAATTTGAGAAGGAAAGCAAAAATGCAAGCAAACACTAACAGAAAAAATGGAAATTCTATGTTGTGGTCCACACTCATTTTCAATAGTTCTCTCTCTGGGTGTAGTTGACTCTCTTCATTAGTGAACAATTAGAACTGGTTTTAATCATCTTGTTGTTGAAGAGAACCACATCCATCAGAATTGATCATCATATAATTTTGTTGTGGCCATGAATAATGATCTCCTGGTTCTGCTCATTTCACTTAGCATTACTACATGTAAGCCTCTCCAGGTCTCTCTGAAATCATCCTGTTGATCATTTCTTATAGAATAATAATATTCCATAACATTCTTATACCACAACTTATTCAGCCATTATCCAATTGATGGGCATCCACTCAGTTTCCACTTTCTAGCCACTAGGAAAAGGGCTGCCACAAGCATATTTGCACATGTGGGTATCTTTCCTGTCTTTAAGATCTCTTAATTTATATAATTATAATTTATATTTCATCATGTTCTGATAAAGAAAGAATTGACTCAAATTTGTAAGAAATCAAGACATTCTCTAATTGATAAATGGTCAAAGGGTATGAACAGACAATTTTCAGATCAAAAAATTGAAACTATTTCTAGTCATATGAAAAAGTGTTCCAAATCAATATTGATTAGAAAAATGCAAATTAAGACAACTTTGAGATACCATTATATGCCTGTCAGATTGGCTAAGAAAACAGCAAAAGATAATGATGAATGTTGAGGCATTCTGGAAACCAATTTGGAACTATGCTCAAAATGTTACCAACTCTGTATATCTTTTGATCCAACAGTGTTACTAGTAGGCTTATATACAAAAGAACTAGAGATCATTGGTGATCACAAAATAGATAATTTTGACTTTATTAAGTTAAAAAAAAGTTTTTGTACAAACAAAACTAATGCAGACATGTCCAAACAGTTATTTTGCTGTACAAAAAGAATCAGACTTTGAAATAGTGTACCATTAGCCTATAAAGGAAATAAAAAATGCAGGAGGACAAAAATAGGGGTATTGGGAATTCTGTGTTGTGGTTCATAGTCATCTCCCAGAGTTCTTTCCCTGGGCAAAACTCAACAGTTATTTTCAATGGAATTTCTCTTTGTATCTCTTGTTTTTGGATTTTATTAGTGATGTATAAAAATACTGATGATTTACTTTGTATCCTGCAAATTTGCTAAAGTTGTGGGTTATTTCTAATAGTTTTTTTTTAAATATATTCTCTGGGGTTCTCTAAATATACCATTCTGCAAAGAATAATTTGGTTTTCTCATTACCTACTCTAATTCTTTAAATCTCTTTTTCATCTCTTATTGCCAAAGGGAGCATTTTTAATACAATATTGAATAGTAATGGTGATAGTGGGCAACCTTGTTTCACTCCTGATCTTACTGGGAAAATTTCCAGTTTATCCCCATTACATATGATGCTTACTGACAGTTTTAAATATATGCTCCTGACTATTTTAAGGAAAAGTCCATGTATTCCTACTTTTCTGGTGTTTTTAATAGGAATGGGTGTTGGATTTTATCAAATGCTTTTTCTGCATCTATTGAGATGATATATATTTTTTTTGTTAATTTGGTTATTTATATAGTCAATTATGCTAATAGTTTTCCTAATATTGAACCAGCCCTGCATTCCTGATATACATCTTACTTAGGCATAGTATATTATCCTGCAGATGATTTTCTATATTCTCAATGCTAATATTTTATTTAAGATTTTTGTATCAATATTCATTAGAGAGGTTGGCTTATAATTTTCTTTCTCTGTTTTCATCCTACCTGGTTTAGGTATCACTACTATATCTGTGTCATAAAAGGAAGTTAGTAAGACTCCTTCATTCCCTATTTTTTTTCAAATAATTTATATAGTATTGGAATTAATTATTCTTTGAATGTTTGGTACAATTCATATGTAAATCTGTCTGGTCATGGAGATTTTTTTCTTAGGGAGTTCTATTTCTTTTTTTCTAAAATGGGACTATTTAAGTAATTTACTTCCTCTTCTGTTATTCTGGGCAACCTATATTTTTGTAGTTATTCATCCATTTCACTTAGGTTATTGAATTTATTGCCATAAAGTTAGGCAAAGTAACTCCTAATTATTGCTCTAATTCTCTCTTCATTACTGGAATATTCTCACTTTTCATTTTTAAGACTAACAATTTGATTTTCCTCTTTCCTTTTTCTAATCAAATTTTTAAAAGTCTACCTATTTTATTGGTTTCTTCATAAAACCAACTTTTAGTTTTATTTATTAATTCAATAGTTTTTTTTTTTAACTTTCAATTTTATTAATCTCTCCTTTTGTTTTTAGAATGTCAAGTTTAGTATTTGATTGGGGGGGTTAATTTGCTCTTTTTCTCCTTTTTAATTTGCAAGCCCAATTCATTGATTTTCTCTTTCTCTATTTTATGCTAGTAAGCCTCTAGAGATATAAAATTTCCCCTTAATACTGCTTCGGCTGCATCCCACAAATTTTTTGGTATATTGTTTCATTATTTTCATCCTCTTGGATGAAATTATTAATTGTGTTTATGATTTGCTGTTTCACCTATTCATTCTTTAGGATGAGATTATTTAATTTCCAGTTACTTTTTGTTCTATTTTCCCCTGGCTTTTTATTGAATGTAATTTTTATTGCATTGTTATCTGAAAGAAATGTATTTACTATTTCTGCCTTTCTGCATTTGATTTTGAGGTCTTTATGTCCTAATATATGCTCAGTTTTTTTTATAGGTTCTGTGAACTGCTGAAATTTGTGAATTGGAAAAAGAAAATAACTCCTTAAAAACTCCTTTCTATCTCCATTTGATTTTCTCCAAAGATCTATTATATCTAACTTTTCTAGTATTCTATTTACCTCTTTAACTTTTTTCTTATTTATTTTATGGTTTGATTTATCTAGTTCTGAGAGTACAAGATTGAGATCTCCCACTATATGGTTTTGCTATCTATTTCTTGCAGTTCTCTTAATTCCTCCTTTAGGAATTTAGATGCTATACACTTCGTGTATATATGTTTAGTATTGATATTGCCTCATTATCTATGGTATCCTTTATGAAGATATAGTTCCCTTCCTTATCTCTTTTAATTATATCAATTTTTCCTTTTGCTTGATCTGAGATCAGGATGGCTACCCCTGCTTTTTTTAACTTCACCTGAAGCATAATGGATTCTGTTCCAGCCTTTTACCTTTACTCTGTATGTATCACCTTGCTTTAGATGTGTTTCCTGTAAACAACATATTGTAGGATTCTGGCTTTTAATCTACTCTGCTATCCACCTTTGCTTTATGGGAAAGTTTACCCCATTCACATTTATGGTTAAAACTACTGATTTTGTATTTCTTGCCATTTTATTATCCCCAGATTATATTTTTCTCTCTCCTTTTCCCTTTACCCCCCTCGCCAGTATTTAACTTATGGGCATCACTTGCCTCAAACAGCTCTCCCCCTTTAGAATCCCTTCCCCTTTAGAGTCCCTTCCCCTTTTTTCACTCTTCCCCCTCCTATTTCTGTATTCCCTTCTATTTAGCTTACCTCTTCCCTTTTGGCTTTTCCTCTCCCACTTTTCAATAAGGTTAGAAAAGTTTCTCTGTAAACAAAATATGTCTATTATTTTCTCTTTGAGCAAATATTATGAGAGTAAGATTCACACAATGTTCATCTTCCTCTCTTCTTTCCCTCAAATACAATAAGTTTCCTTTGCCTCTTCATTAGATGTAATGTCCCTCTTTTTACCTCCACTTTTCCCTTTTTCTGGTATAATCCCCTTTCCATCTCTAGTTCTTTTTTAAATTTTATTTTATATTATAACAGTAAAATCAAATTATACATACACTCTTTGTGTATACCCATAACAGAAATATAGTTCTCAAGAGTTCTTTTTACTTTTTTATAATTCTTTTGAGTCCTATATTTGGAGGCCAATTTTTTTTGTTTAGCTCTGTTTTTTTTTTTGTTTGTTTGTTTGTTTGTTTTGTTTTTGTTTTTGTTTTATCAGAAATTAATGGAATTCACCCATTTCATTGAATACCTATCTTCTTCCCTGGACAAAAGTGTTCAGTTTAGTAGGGTAGTTTATTTTTGGCTGCATTCCAAATTCCTTTGCCTTTCAAAATATCATATTCCAAGCCCTTTAATCCTTTAGTATGGAAGCTCCTAGATTCCAAGTAATCCTTACTGTGGCTCCTCAGTGTTTTTGTTTTGTTTTGTTTTGGTTTTGTTTTTGTTTTTGTTTTTCCTGGCTGCTTGTAATATTTTTTCCTTGGTTTGATAGTTCTGAAATTTAGCCACAATATTCCTTGGAGTTTAAATTTGGGCGTCTCTTTCAGGAGATGTTCAATGAATTTTTTCAATGGCTATTTTGCCTTCTGATTCTATGACATCTAGGCAGTTCTCTTTGATGATTTCCCAAAAATTAGTGTCTAGGCTCTTTTTATCATCATGATTTTCCAAGAGTCCAATAAGCCTTCGATTGTCTCTCCTAGATCTATTTTCCAAATAGTTTTTTTTCTTTTTTTAACATTTTTAAATTTTTTTTCATTTCTTTTTGTTTTGCTTGACTGATTCTAGATGTCTCATTGAATCATTCATTTCCATTTGTTTAGTTCTGATTTTTAATGAATTATTTTCTTTATTTACATTTTTTACTTCTCTTTGTATTTGTCGAATTGAGTTTTTAAATGAGTTGTTTTGTTCTAAGGAATTTTTTTCCATTTCACAAATTTTTAAGGAGTTATTTTCTTTTTCCAATTCACAAATTCTGTTTTCCTGGGAGTTCATTACCTTTTCCTGCTCACAAATTCTATTTTTCAGGGAGTTGTTTTCTTTTTGCAATCTATCTTTTAATAAGTTATATGCCATTTACAAACTCTCTTGCAAAGTTTTTCTTTCCTTTCCCCCATTTTTCTTCTAGTTCTCTTTTAAGATCCTTTTAAATTTCTTCTAGGAGAGCCTTCTGTGGTGGGGACCAGGTTGTTTCCCCACTTTGGGGCTTCATCTGGAGACATCCTGCTTTTAGTTTCCTCAGAGTTTAAAATCTGTTCTTCTATTTCACTATAGAAGCTATTTATAGTTAGAGCTTGCTTGGCTTTTTAACTCATTTTTCAAAAATGTTGGGATATGCTTTTAGGGCAAGGAGGTTCCAAGCTTCCTTTACAGACCGGGAAATGATAGCAGCTGTGCTAGGCTCATGCTGAGTCACTCCTGGTACTGGGTGGGTGTGGCCAGGGTCTGTGAGACTGCAGAACTTTGGGGTACACTCTTTACCTTTTGTGTTTGGGTTGGATGTTTTATAACTTCTCTGCTGATCTACTGGCTTGCAACCAGGGCAGAGTAGCCAGCACTGTGGTAGACTCCTCCATGTAGATTCTCCACTTTGTAGAGACTGCAACCCACCCTGGGACTGCTCAGCATGCACTGGCCCCCTTGCTCTGCTTCCCTGCCTGTACCTGGCCTCCTCCTGCGCCGGCACCTGATCAAAATAGACCTTTTCAAGCAATCTTCAAAATTATCTTCTTCTGGTAATTTGCTGTACTCCCAATATTCATGGAGTCTGCCAGAACCAGCACTATTTCAGAGGCTGCATTTTGTAATTAGTGTGAGGGTAGTAGAGGATAGTAGTATCAAAAAGATATGTGTGTCCTCTCCACCATCTTGCCCCCTCAATTTGTTTTCATTTTATGAGAGTTCATCCCATTCACATTCACAATTAAGATTGCCAGCTCTGCATTTCCCTACATCCTATTTTCTCCCCTGTATATATATATATTTTTTTCTCTTTCTACCCTCTCCCTCCTTAATAGTGTTTTGCTTCTAGCCTATCTTATCCTCTTCCTGCCCTCCCTTTTAAAACCCCTTCTCCCTTCTCTTACCCCTTCTTTTCCCTTTCTACTTCTACTTCCTTATAGAATAAGATAAATTTCTATACCCTAGAATTATAATATAATTTATTAATTATATATAATTATAATATTTATACAATATAATTATATTAATATAATAATAATATAATACAATTTCTATACGTGAATAATTATGTTATTTCCTCTTTGAACTTAAAGATTAAGTTTCAGACAATGTTTATCCTCTCACTTCTTTCCCTCTATTATAGTTGGTCTTTGATATCTCTTCATGTGGTCTAATTTGTCCCAGTTACCTCTCCCTTTTTCTTCTCCCAGTACAAACCTTTTTCCACTCTTGATATCCTTACTTCAGAATTTATTTGTATCCACCCTCCATCCATGTATGCTCCCTGTAACTGCCCTAAAATTCTCAAACAGTTCTCAAGAGTTACAAATATCATTTTTATATCTATGGATATAGACAGTTTATACAATAATAATAAAAACAGTTTAAATAAATAGTAGTTTAAATTATATACATACAGATACATATGTATGTATTTTTTTGCTATTTATCTTCTATACATACAGATACATATGTATGGTTTTTTGGGTTTTTTTTGCTATTTATCTGTCTATGCTTCTCTTGAGTACTGTGTTTGAAGATCAAATAGTTCTGTTGTTGTTTTTTTTTCAACAGGAATGACTGAATATCTCTTGATTCATTGGAGGTTCATCTCCTCCCCTGAAAGATGATGCTCTGTCCTAGCCCTTATCTCCCACATAAAGTTAATACAATATTACCATGAACTAAAAATGACAAATATGAGGAATTCATAAAAATGTGGAACATTCATATGAACTGATTCAAAGTGAAACAAGAAGAAAAAAGAGAATAGATATGCCTATTAACAATATGCAACCCTTGTCCCAAAGCTCATTATGATTTGATTCTTTGGTAGAGATGAAGGCTCTACTCTCTGTGAATTAGAAGAGGGAAGTGAGAATAGGAAAGCACCACCTTTTTTTCAGTTTTCTAGTCTTGTCAATCTTCAAATATCTTTGGGAATTTCTGTCTTCCACCTTCAAGAGGTAAAATGGAAGAGGCCAATCCCACATTAGGTTATTGAAGAAAAAGATTCTGGAAAGATGTGAGAGTAGTGGAAATTCTCTATCAATTCTCCATCTCCAGTTTGCTACAGTGGAGACTGGAAACTTTCCCTTTGGTGAAATTTGGAATTTTCTTGATTGTTATCTCTCTCTCAATTCTTTAGTCTGTATTATCTAGTATATATTTGCTATGATATAAATAAATGGATATCTTTGCTATTCATTGATTGTTCATTGTGAAACTGAAATTTGATAAGTGTCACACCTTGGATATAGAGATTGGGTTCTTTCTTATCCCAATAATGACAGAGAATTCAGAAGTTAGATTGGATCTGATCTTATTCTCCATACCCCAGCTTCTCTTTTTTAATAAAGCCTTTTATTTTCAAAATATATGCATGGATAATTTTTCAACATTGACCCTTGAAAAACCTTGGGTTCCAAATTTTCTTTCTCCTTTCCCTCCCCCCCCAGGTGGCAAGTAATCCAATATATGTTAAAGATGTGCAATTCTTCTATACATATTTCTACAATTATTGGGCTGCACAAGAAAAATCAGATCAAAAAAGAAAAAATGAAAAGAAAACATAATACAAGCAAACAACAACAAAAAGAGTAAAAATACCATATTGTGATCCCCACTCAGTTCTCACACTCCTCTTTCTAGGTGTAGATGGCTCTCTTCAAAAGAAGACCATAACATTCACATACCATAATTTATTCAGCCATTCTCCAGCTGATGGACATCCACTCAGTTTCCAGTTTCTTGCCATTACAAAAAGGGCTGCTACAGACATTTTTACACATATGGGTCCCTTTCCCTCTTTTATGATCTCTTTGCAATACAAGCCCAGGAAAACCATTACTGAATGAAATGGTATGCACAGTTTGATAGTCCTTTGGGCATAGTTCCAAATTGTTCTGCTAAACGGTTGAATCAGTTCACAACTTCACTAACAATGTATTAGTGTCCCAGTTTTCCCCTCCAATGTTTGTCATTATCTTTTCCTGTCATCTTAACCAATCTTAGAGGTATGTAGGGGTATCTCAGAGTTATCTCAGTTTGCATTTCTCTGATCAGTAGTGTGTTAGAGCATCTTTTCATATGACTAGAAATGGTTTCAATTTCTTCATCTGAAAATTTTCTGTTCTTATCCTTTGACCATTTATCAATTGGAAAATGGTTTGAATTCTTATAAATTTGAGTCATTCTCTATATTATATTTTAGATATGAGGCCTTTATCATTGCCCTTGAATCTAATTTTTTCCAGTTTATTGCTTCTTTTCTAATTTTGTCTGCACTGGTTTCATATGTATAAAAACTTTTAAACTTAATATAATCAAAATTATTTATTTATATTCAATAATATACTCTAGTTTTTCTTTGACCACAAATTCCTTTCTTATCCACAGATCCTTAGAAGTAAACTATCCTTTGTTCTTCCAATTTGCTTATAATATCACTCATTATGTCTAAATCATGAACATATTTTGACCTTATCTTGGTACAGGGTATTAGGTGTGGGTCAATGCCTGGTTTCTGCCATACTAATTTCCAATTTTCCCAACCGTTTTTAGACCTCAGCTTCTTAAAACTGTAGTTTACAACCCCATATGGGTTTATATTCATAACTAAATTTATATCATATTTATTACTGAATATGTGTCATGAAATTATGATTTATTATCCATAAATGTTTGCTTTCTATACCTATTTTATATTTCTATATACGTAGAATAACCTAAAAATTTTGGGTGTTAAAAGGATCATGAGTGGAAAAAGTTTAAGAAGCCCTGACCTGGACTAAAGACATTTTAAGGAACAGATGGATATGATTCTAGCTGGTCTATCTCTTTTTGATGAGAAGAGAGTCCGAAGTCCAAGTTACTCTTCTTCCTCTTGGCAGAAATTAAACTATCTTAGGAAAAAAGTGAGGGAAAGAGGCTAGGGATGTCTATTTTGCCTCCCCTTTCGTCACATAATGACACACTTACAACATAGGAAGGGGACAAAGCTTATAGCACATGAATCCTACCACACATGGGGCTCTCATTACAATTATAAATGAATAGATCACTAAAAGGAAATTGAATTCTCTGATGGAAAAATAAATGAAGGCCCCAAAGGAGATATAATTAAACATGCCTTATTTCTCTCAGCAGAATGGTAACAATAGCTAATAGCTAACATTCATATAATGCTTATTATATGCCAGACACTGTCTAAGTGCTTTGTAAACATCATCTCATTTGATCTTCACAATAACTCTGGGAGGTAGATGCTACTCATTATTATATCCATTTTACAAATAAGTAAACAGAGGCAAACAGAGCTTAGGTGATTTACCCAAGATCACATAGCTAATAAATGTCTGAAGCATGATTTGAACTAAGGTCTTCCTGACATTCTGTATACTATACTACCTAACTGTCCCTTGCCATAGGGAATAAGAAGTGAGAGCGAACAATTAGGACAGAATACTATTTACAGGTTACTATTTTATGTTATTGATTTATTTCCATTGGCACAAGGAAGGGTTTAGTCTGCCATGGTAGATGTAATGAGAATGAAGCTATCAACAAAGTGTATTTTTTTAAAAAGCAGTTCTAGGTCTATGATCATGAATTTTGAAAATAGAAGTCTGAGGCTTTATTTTATAGAAAGGGATTCTGAGACACATAAAGATTAAATGATGTTTCTTAAAATCACACAGACAGTATGCAGCAAATATGATTTGATTGTGAGTCTAATTTCATAACCAGGGTTATAGGATGGAAGATCTTTTCCAGCTGTGGAATCTATTTAAATCAGCAAAGAAGTTTGCTCAACTATAAAATTCAGGGGTTGGATTTAGATGACCCCTAAAATGCCTTCCAGCTATTTGTCTATTACTGTATTATTTGAAAAATAGTTTATATCTATTGTAAATTGACTTCATTTTCAACCATGTTATTTTTAAAACATAGTATAATAAAAAGGTGATTGTTCATGAAAGTGCAAACCTCCTATGTATAACATGCTATTCCTTTCAAACATACAACAAAATCATGTACATTCCTTTTTCTCACTTTTTTCTTCTCTTCTTCCCCTATCCTAGAGTTGGCTAGCATTAGAAAAAAAATATACATATATATACATATATATGTGTATATATGTGTGTATGTGTTCATACATATGTTTATATATCTGTATACATGTATTTATGCAAAATTATTTTATATATAATACTATTCATCAATTCTTTCTCTAGATGCAAATAGTATTTTTATTCATATGTCCCTTATAGTTAATTGGGGTGTTTCTAATAGAAAAAATAAATTATTTGCACAAAGTTCTTCTTAAAACAATATTGTAGTTACTACATATAATGTTTTCTTGGTTCTGCTCATTTTGTTCTTCATTATTTTTTTCAAGTCTTTCTATATTTTTCTAAAATCATTAAGCTCATTATTTCTTACAGCATTTCTTATTATTAAGGTATGGTTAAAAAAATCTTTCATATTGAACTATCTTATTCCGTCTACATATTTTAAACTCAAAAGAAAATTTTGCTTTTTAATTTTCTCCCCTCTCCTCCTCACCAAAAAAAAAAACTTGATTTCCCTTCAACTTTTCAGGAAAATATCTGAGGTATTAAACAAGACAGAAATATATGTTGATAAAAATACAACAGTTTCAAACTCTTGGAAATTGGCTACTAAAACACTATAAAATATTTCTTATTTAAAGAATTATGTGCTATAGTGCATAGGGCAACACACAAGACAAGAATCTTCATTATATGACTTTTAGTATAGCTTTTTAACTCATGTGATCATGGAAAAGTCATAGTTTATATTTGCATCTCAGAGCCATGATGGATTTTAAATCATGGAAAGCTTAAGACAACCAAATCCCCAAAACAGAAGGGGAAATGTTTGAAGGAGAGAGGATGTCCTTCTAAGAATTGTATGGAGCAAGATAACATAGGGAATTAAGTAGAAGTGGGGATATATTGCTTTCTGAGTAAATAATGTAATATATTTTAGACGAATGAAAATTTTGGTGGGATTATACTGTGTGATTTAATAGCTAATCTTGTTATTTACTGGGGTCCATGCCTCTTGGCACTTTACCTCTTTCTGCCACATTAACCCCTCTTTGGACATCTTGATTGTTTATTCCAAAAGCTGCTTCCCCAAATGTCCCATAAGATAGGCTGATTTTGTGGGGAAATCAATCAGGGAAGCCCTGGGGATGCAAAGTCTGCAACTACTAGTCTGATCACAAAACCATTATTGCCACCAGAAAGTTGCTAACAATGGGAGCCACCCCAGAAGGCTTTCTAAGTGTTATTCAGTTTGAGAGGTTCAAAGTGATACTAAAAGATATTCTAGGGAATTGGAAATTCCTTCCTCCGTGCCCTACTCCCAACATCTAAGTTTCTAGGCAGAGAATCAGTTCTTCCACTTGGCTACTATCACCTCAAAAATAAAAATAAATATATCTTTGAATTTATTATTTCCCATTTTAAAAAATGTGTGGGGGAGAAGTGATTTATAGACTATTGCGTTCTTAACTATCAGAGGAATTCATATTCATAACTCCTGTTATGGGAGCCACCTGCCAGTGGAGTGGATGGAATGGAAGTATTTATTTTGTAGTAGATGTGGAACAAAATGACTTCCAATTTTCAGTCTTAAAAATAAGTCTTAGATTCTGGGAAGTCCTAGAACTGATTTAAAAAGTTTTTCCTTGCAAATGAAGACAACTCTGAGATATCATTACATACCTGTCAGATTGGCTAAGATGACAGAAAGAGATTATGATGAATATTGGAAGGGATATGAGAAAACCGGGACACTGATACATTGCTGGTAGAACTATAAATAGATCCAACTATTCTAGAGAGAAGTTTAGAACTATGCTCACAAAGTAATCAAACTGTTCATACCCTTTCATCTAGTAGTGTTTCTACTGGGCTTATATCCTAGATCTTAAAAGAGGGAAAGGGACTCACACGTGCAAAAATGTTTGTGGCAGTCCTTTTTGTAGTATCAAGAAACTGGAAACTGAGTGGATGCTCATCAAGTGGAGAATGGCTGAATAGATTGTGGTTTATGAATGTTATGGAATATTATTGTTCTGTAAGAAACGAGCAGCAGGATGATCAGAGAGGCTTGAAGAGACTTACATGAACTGATGCTAAGTAAAGTGAGCAGAACCAGGAAATCATTATACACAGCAGCAACAAGACTATATAATGATCAATTCTGATGGAAGTGGCTCACTTCAGCATTGAGATGATTCAAACCAGTTTCACTTAAGCAGTGATGAAGAGAACCATCTACACCCAGAAAGAGGACCATGGGAACAGAGAGTGAAACACAACATAGCATTCTCATTCTCTCTGTTATTTGCTTGCATTTTTTCCCTTAGTTCTTTTCTTCCTTCTTGCTCTGATTTTTTTTGTGCAACCAGATAACTGTATAAATAGTCATCAACCAAGCTTTATATGACCTGTTATACAACACCTTCATGGGCTGTACTATGTGGCACAGTAGAGTCAGGAAGACTTATCTTCTGAGTTCATATTTGGCCTTAGACATTTATTAGTTAGTACCCTGGGCAAATAACTTTATTTAAGTTTCCTTATCTATGAAATGAGCTGGAGAAGGAATCTTTGACAAGAAAATCAGAAATTGAGTCATAAAGAATCAGATGTGACTGAAACTATGCTGGTTGCCATAGTATTAACTCACCAATTGCTTCTCTAATTCACCCATGCCTTTCCTAAAATATGCTGCCCAAAATGAGCAGTGCACTCCTAAGAGTTAAAGATAATAAACTCAGCAGATGTGCTGATTTAATCCTCATTTTTAAACTTTAGCTGTGCAACCACCCAGGCCTTTGCCAAGAAAAATAAGGTGAAACCTAGTAGTTCCTGGTCAACTTCCAATCAGTCTTGTTTCTGGGTCTTCTCTGACAATGATGACTTTTAATCTTCCAGTTTCTGGTCTCTAGTAAGACAAAAGCTTTCTAGCAATTAAAGTTGTTTAAAAGTTTTAAGGGCCACAGCATTCTCCCAATCCCTTAGGCTCAGGCTCACAACCTAGGAGTCATCCTGATTCTTTGCTGTCTCTTACCTCTCACCTACAACCTGTTGCCAAAGACTGCCAATTTTATCTTTGCAACATTTCTCAATATCCTGCCTTCTCTCCTCTGACACTGTTACCATTAGTGCAGGTCCTCATTACCTCATTCTTGGACCTGCTGGCGAGTCAGCCTGCCTCAAGTCTGTCCCCACTTCAATCCATCTTTAGTTGCCAAAATGATTTCCTTAAAGTATAGGTTCAACCACATCAATCACATATTCAATAAACTTCAGTGGCTCCCTTTCACTTTTAGGAAAAATACAAAATCCTCTTTGGCTTTCAAATGCCTTCATAACCTTTCCCTCTTCTATCTTTCCAGTCTCCTTATTGTTGTTTTTCTTGTTGATCCTTTGTTCTTGAAAAGGACCATGACATCAGGGAGGTGATACTATGATATGCAAAGGAATTGGATTTGGGGGAGGGCTGTGCAGGGTCCCCTGCCTCATTTTCCCCTCTAGAACTACCTGGGTCAAGTGACCAGATGTAGATCAGGAACACTGGAGATGGTCCTGTATGCAGTGGAAGAACTTGGCCTTTTTAAGCTGAATCTTCCACAGGTCTCAGTTTGACTGAGGCTGTACCCCTTTGATGATTAAGGCTAAATAGCAATTGAGGCAAATAATTTCCTCTTTCACCTATCCAAAAAAAAAATCTAAATGAATACATGAACCTGGGAGGGGAAGACCCTCAAGATTACTGGTCAAAGCAGAAATAAATTCAATATGAGTCAAACAGGACCCAAATAATGACTAAATGGGACTTGACCTAGGACCTATTGGTGACTAATGAATACTCTCTAGTAGGTACTCTTCAAGCCAATGACACTACTCTCATGATTGTTCCATGAATAAGATATTCCATCTCTCAACTTTGGATGTGTTCTCAGGCTATCTTTCATGCCTAGAATAAATTCCTCTTCCTCTCTATCATTGACTTTCTTGGCCTCTTTTAATATCACATTTAAAATTCCACTTTCTATAGCAATTGAGTGAAATTCAAATAGAAATAGGACCACTAATCTAAACAGAGGGATCACTTGGTAATATTACTTATTTTTTGTATTTTTATTTATTTGGTTAAATATTTCCAATTTATATTTTAATTTGTTCTGGGCAACACTGAAATACTGTAGGCCTTATGCAGCCCATGTGTTTTGAGACCTCTTCTTAATTCTAGTGCTGTTTCTCTGTTATTTCCTATTCATCCTGTATATGGTTTGATTATATTTATTAGTTTGCTTATTATCCCACCCTCACTTCTATCCTCTGTTAGGTTATTAGTTTCTTGAGGGCAGGGATTATCCTGTCCTCTTTCTAAATCTACAGAATTTACCACAGTAATTGATACATAGTAGATGCTGAATAAATGTTTATTGACTGAATGACTGACTCTACTCCCAGATTTTATTTTTATTTTTCATTTTATTTGCATTTATTTTATATTTATTTGTCTGAATAAATATTGTCTCTCTGCTTCCCTCCCATCTCACCAAAATTCCTGAATGTAAACTCCTTAGGATCAAAGATCATTTCACCTTTTTCTTTGTATAATCAGCAATTAGCACTTGTTAGGGACTTAAATTAAATTGAAGAGAACATCTCTTGGGACAGGATGGACATATTTGCCTAGAAACCAAGCCCTAGCACTGTGAAACTTTATTCTGTGGGAATTCTTGAGTGGCTTTGCAAAGACTAGATACTGAAGGATGAAGTTGGTGTCAGGATGAAGGAGAGACTGTTTAAAACCTATGTGTGCACATTTAGCAATTGAGGAATGGAATACAACCTTCATTTCTTAATATGAACTTTCAGAAGTATGACATATGACCTTAATTTCCTATTACATAAAACACTCCTGAGCATGTGTACCTCTAAGGGAAAAGAATAGCAAAAGGTAACAACAAAAAGAAATTTGTTTCCTTCAGCTGTTTTCCCTCCAACCTTTGTTCCTCTCTTATAGGCTGAGTTAAGTTCCTTGAGTTTTTAAAATGCTTTCAAACCTTCCTTTCTCATTGTTCAAAAATCTTAGCAAAAGCCAAAATGATTTCTCTAAAGCAGAATTTTCCCTTTGGCCTCATGGGAAACATTCCTGGCAAAGCTGTCACAGACATGCCACAAGAGAAAGTCTAGTAAAGCTGAGGGGACCTAGCATCCTCAAGCTAACATGTTCTCCAAAGTTTACCACAGGTCTCTACGCAGATGTTGGAATACAGCCAGCATCTGCCAGGAAGCGAGATGGCCCCATATTGGCTCTGTTATTGGGATATTTATAAGGAAAGTTCACCTTAAGCCTCAGGACAGTTTCTTCAAGCTTATAAAGGTCATAGAATGAGGAGAGGAGAAAATAAAGAAAGTAGCATGACACAATGGAAAGAAGGTTGGATTTAGAGTCAGAGGACCTCGGTTCAAATTCTGTCTTATCCATTTTACCTTTGTAACTTTGAATTAAGTTACATAACCATGAAATTGAGCTTCAGTTTCTCAACCATAAGGGAGTCAAATTAGATGATGTGTCAAGTCCCTTAGAGGTTTAAATGATCCTGTGAAATGGAGAAATGAGTTAGTTGGCATCCATAAAGACTAGTGCTGTACCCAGAAGTGTTAACTCTGCTGGTTGCTCCAGGAGAATGAAATGGAAGTCAGGCATGACTGAGCCTGCTGACTAATCTATCAGAGTTGTGCCCAAGAGGTCCAGGGGTAGAAACCATTTATTTATAATTAGAGAAGCAATGAGCTGTGTCAGGCAGACGGAAGCTGAATTTCACAATTCAACATTCCTAGGGAACATGTTCAATAATACTTAAAAACAACTGCTACCAAAATTTCATCCAGAGGAAATTTTGATCTAACTTTAGGGATTCTTTGTGTTAGTCAAGTCAATGTTACAATTGGTTGTAACTCTGGGTTCTGAAGTGGAACAGTTGTATGGATGGCCATGGTTCCTATGACTGGTCTGTCTAACTTCTTTATGGCAAGTGATAGTCAATAATCAATCAACAAGTAGGTAGTTACATGTTAGGCATTGTGTCAAGTACTAGACATACAGAGGAAGGCAAAAAATCTTTCATAAAAAAGCTCAATTGTGAATAGGTGGAAATGTATAAACAATTATGTACATTAAAAATACATACTGTATAAAAAGAAGTTACTGTAGAAGAAAAGTTGTAGAAGTAGAAGAGAAAGGGATCTTGAAGAAGATGGGATTTGGGTTGAGAGTTTAAAAAGATCAGGGAAGTCATGACATGAAAAGGAAGGGGAAAAACATTCCCACATAGAGAATTTCAAGGTATGTTTGAACTCTTCTACTTCTAAAGAGGGGATCTGCAGTCATAAAGAAGAGATAAAAATCATATGTCAGACCTTGATACTCCCATGATTCCAACTTGTAGTGACAGCAAATTGTATAAAATCAGCTATGAGTCAGAACTAGCACGAGATGCCCAGAATTCTACCTAAGATTCTGTCATCAATTCCTCCCAAAGGAAGAAGGTATTTTTCCCATCTTGTCCCTATCCAGTATCCAGTATAGTCTTCTCTATTCCCACATGCCTATGCCCATTCAAATGTTTAGAACATTCTTTTTCCACAATCAAAAATCATATCCTAAATATAGCTGACTATTCTGCTAACCTATTCAATAAACTCCAGTAGTTCCTTATTACTTCTAAGATCGACTACAATGATCTATCATTTAAATCCCTGGACCAAAAGAGTCAAACATGCTTCTTTATGAATTAAAAACCAGATTAAATTGTAATTTATATGATTTTAATGTTTATGTATTTTTTTAATAAAAAGAATATATATATATATATATATATATATATATATATATACACACATACACACACACACACACACACACACACACACACACACACACACAAACACACAGACATATACAGGGAAGATGATAGAGTAGAAGCAGAAACTTATCTAAATTCTCCCAATATTCTCCTCTAAAAAATCTTTAGGGGCAGCTAGATGGTGCAGTGGATAAAGCAGCAGACCTGAAGTCAAGAGGACCTAAGTTCAAATTTGGTCTTAGACACTTAACATTTCCTAGCAATGTGACCCCTGGGCAAGTCATTTAATCTCAATTGTCTCAGCAAAAACAAATAAATAAATAAGTAGATTAGTAAATGAGTAAATAAATTAATGACTTAATGAATAGCTAGCTAGCTAGATAAAAACAAATTTAAAATAATATCCCATATCAAATTCTGGAGGGGTAGATCTAATCCATGGTCAGAATAAAACATTCTTCCAGGCCAAAATATTGAGCAAACAACAACAAAAGAACCTGGACCATAAAAAGTTACAATGGAGATAGAGAATATCAGATCTCATGAAGTCAGAAGAAGAAATAATGGTGTTGAAACAGCTCCAAGCAAAGCCCCAAAGGAAAAAAAAAATGTGAATTGACCACAAGTTCAATGAGAATTTCTGAGAGAGCAAAAAAGAAAAAAAATCAAAAAAAAAAAAAAAAAGAAAAAAGAAAGAAAAGAAAAAAAGAAAAATGAAAGAAAGAAGAGGGAAAATTGGAGAAAGAAATGACAGCTATACAAGGATGAAAGGAGTGTTAAAAGCTTGGTAAGAGATGCACACAAAAATATTGAAGAAAATAACACCTTAAAAAACAAAATTGTTCAAATGGTAAAATAGATATAAAAATCCACTGAAGAGAAAAACTCCTTGACAAATAGAATAGGCCAAACAGAAAAAAGGTACAAAAATTGAGTGGGGAAAAGAACTCTTCTTTAAAAAGTAGAATTGAATAATTGGGAAAAGAAACACAAAAGCTTGATGATGAAAACAATTCTTTAAAAATTAGAATTGTACAAGTGATAACTAAGGAATTTATCAGACATCAAAAAGAATGAAAGAAAATTTAAAATAAAAATAGAAGAAAATATGAAATGGGTCATTGGAAAAAACTGACCTAGAAATAGATTAAAAAGAGAAAATTTATGAATTATTGGACTACCTGGAAAGACAGAAGAGAGAAAGAGAGAGAGAGTTTTGATATCATATTTCAAGACGTCACCAAGGAAAAATCACTTGTTTTCCTAGAAACAGAGAATAAAATAGAAATTAAAAGAATCCAGCAATCATCTCCTCAAAGAGATCAAACAGCACAAGATTGAACAGTCTTTATGTTAAAGGATTGAAGTGCTTGGAAAGCAATATTCTAGAAGGCAAAGAAACTAAGATTACAACTAAGAATAACATCCAGCAAAACTGAGTATAATTCTTGTGTGTGTGTGTGTGTGTGTGTGTGTGTGTGTGTGTGTGTGTGTGTGTGTCTACGGAGAGTGGATATTTAATTAAATACAGGATTTTCAATCATTTTTTATTAAAAAAAAATAAGATCAAAGCTAAATAGAAAATCTGACTTTCTAATATAAGATTCAAGAAAAGCATTAAAAAGTAAATATGAAAGAGAAGTCATGAGGAATTTGATAAGGTTAAACTATTTATATTCCTACATAGAAGATGATACTTGGAATTATTAAGAACTTGATCATTATTAGGGCAATTAGTAGATGTATACATAAACAAAAGACATGAGTGAGAGTTGATTATGATGGAATGATTTTGAAAAACCAAAATGAAGAAATGAGAAAAAGGGATTTTGTGAAAAAGAGAGATGGGAGAAATAGAAGAGGGAAAATTTTCTCAGATAAAAGAGGAACTAAAGGAAGAATTTTTATAGCAAAGGGAAACACAGTGAGAGGGAAGGCGGTGCCAGGAAATGCTGGGATCTTATTCTCATCTGAATCGACCTAAAGAAATTATGCATACTCAACATATATAAATCTTTCTTATTCTATAAGGAAGTAGGAGAAAAAGGAAATAAAAGAAGTATGGGCCTGATAGAAGGGAGGCCTAATTAAGAAAAGCATTGGTGATAAATTAAACTTTTGAGGAGGGAAAAGATGGAGGGAGAGAGAAGGAGATAAGGGGAGAGTCTGAATATGAATGAGATTAACTCATTCATAAAACAAACACAGATAGCAGAATAGTTCAACAATATTTTGGTTACAAGAAACAAACTTGAAGGGGAGAGGTACAAACAAAGCAAAAATAAAAAATCAGAAGTAGTGATCATAATCTCAGCAAAGCAAAATCACAAATATAATTATTAAAAGAGAAAAGCAGGAAAGCTATATTTTGCTAAAAGGTACCATAGAAAATGAAGTAAAATCAATACTAAATATATGTGTATCTAATAGAATCACATTCAAATGCTTAAAGGGAAAGCAAAATTAGTTACAGGAAGAAATAATAAAGCTATACAAATGAGAAACTTTAAATGTCTCTTTTCAGTACTAGATAAATCTAACCACAAAATAAATAAGAATAAATTTAAAGAGATGAATACAATTTTAGGAAAGTTAGATATGATAAACATCTGGAGGAAATTAAATGGCAATTTAAGGGACGATACCTTTTCTCATCTCTGCATGGCACCTTCACAAAAATTGAACATATATTAAGGCACAAAAGCCTCACAAATGAAGAAAATCAGAAATATTAAATGCATAATATTCAGATCATAATGCAACAAAATTACAGTTAATAAAGGACCTCGAAAACATAGATTAAAAGTTAATTGGAAACCAAATAAGCTAATTCTAAAGAATAAATCAAAGAACAAATCACAGAAATAATCAATAATTTCATTAAAGGGAATGACAGCAATGAGACAACATGCCAAAATTTATGGAATGCAGCCAAAACATTAATGGAAAATTTATATCTACAAATGTTTACATCAATAAAATAGACAAAGGGAAAATCAACAAATTAATCATGCAACTTTAAAAAAAACCCACAGAAATGGAACATATTTAAATTTCCCAATTAAAAACCAAATTGGAAATTCTGATAATTAAAGGAAAGATTAATAAAATTGAAAGTAAGAAAATTATAAAATGTAACAGCTCTTTAAAAAAACAATAAAATAGGTAGATCATTGGTTAATTTGCTTAAAAACAAAAAAGAAGAAAATAACTAAATTATTCATATGGAAAGGGTAAGTGTGCCAACAACAAAGAATAAGATTAAAGTAGTTATTATAGTTCATTTTGCCCAATAATATGCCAGCCTACTTCTCCTACAATCAACTGTCTCCTAACAATCTATATAGATTGTTAACAATGTATCTCTCCCTATATATGTGTGTGCATGTGTATTGTGTATATATATACACATATGTATATATACACACATGTAAATATTTGTATATGTATATATATGCACATATGTGTGTATATAATAATCTTCTATATACTTAACAATCAAAATGAAATGGATGAATATTTATAAAAAAAATTAACTTGCTTAAATTAACAGAAGAGGAAATAGAATACTTAAATAACATTATGTTAGAAAAAGAAATTAAACAAGCTACCAATGAGCTTCCTAGGAAAAAATCTCCCTAGGAAAAAATTCACCAAAAGAGATTCGGGGGGAAAAAAACAGAAAAAAAAAAGGAAAATAAGCAAAAAATATTCATAGCAGCTCTCTTCTCGGGACAAAAAATTTAGAAATTTAGGAGATGCCCATCTATTGGGTAATGGCTCAATAAACTGTGTTATGTGTTTGTGATGGAATATTATTGCTCCCTGGAAAATGATGAACAGGATGCTCTCAGGAAAAAAAGAAAACCTGCAAAGTCCTCCATGAATAAAGTGAAATATACTATATATAAATTAATAGCACTGTTCTGGGATGACCAGCTATAAATGACTTTACTATTCTCAATAGTACAATTATGATGAAAAATCCTATCCATATCTAGAGAAGGAACTGATTTTTTTTCATTGAAGGTTTTTATTTTCATTAGGGTAGGAGATCTATGTTTTCTTTCAAAACTTGACTTTTATGGAAATGTTTTACATAACATCATATGTTTACATAACCTAAACCAGAAAAAGCAAAAATCACAACAAAATAAAATACTATAGACCAATTTCCCTAAAGAATATTGATATAAAAATTATAAATAAAATGCTATTAAGATGATTACAGCAATATATCATAAAGATCATATACTATGACCATGTGGTATTTATATCAGGAATACAGGACTGATTCAATAGTAGGAAAAATATCAGCAAAATTGAATACATCAATAACAAAACTAGCAAAAAGCATCAAAAAGCAGAAGAAGCATTTGACAAAATACAATACTCATTCTTATTGATAATTTTAGCAATCATAGACAAAATGGAAGTTTCCTTAAAATGATAAGTAATTTTTATCAAAACAAACAGCAAGTATTTTCTTTAGCAAGGTTAAACTAGAAGTCTTCCCAATAAAAATCAGAGACAAAGCAAAAATGCCTATTAGTGCCACTATTATTCAGTCTTGTACTACAATGCTAAGTACTGCAATAATAAAAGAAAATGAAATTGGATTAATTAGAGAATAGGCAATGGGGAAATAAAGCTATCATTTTTTGCAGGTGATATAATGTTATACATAGAGAATCAGCTAAAAAACTACTTGAAATTATTAACAACTTTATCAAAATTGCTGGATATAAAATAACGCTCCAATCAACAGCATTTCTTTATATAACCAAAAAAAAAAAAGTCCAGCAGCAAGAGAAAAAAGAAATTTCACTTAAAATAACTGCAAATTACATAAAATACTTGGGAGTCTGCCTGACAAGACAAATCCAGAAATTATATCCATGAAATTACAAAGCATTTTCATACAAATAAAGTCAGATCTAAACAATTGAAGAAATAATCATTTCTCAGGGTAGAGTGAGCCAATATAATAAAAATGACAATTCTACCTAAATTTATTAATTTATTTAGTGTTATTATGAATTAAAGTACCAACAAATTATATTATAGAACCAGAAAAAATAAAATTCATGTAGAAGGAAAAAAATCAAGAATATCAAGGTTATCAATGAAAAAAACAAAAACAAAAAACAAACCATGAAGGAAACTTGTCCATCAGTACCAGATCTTAAACTGTAATCTTCAAAACAATCTGGTATTGGCTAAGAAATAGAGTGGTGGAATAGATTAGATACATAATACAATAATACTATAATGACAATAGCAATCAAGTATTTGTCATATCCGGAGATCCAAGCTTTTGGGAAAGGAAGTCACTATTTGACAAAAAATTTCTGGGAAATCTGGAAAGCAGTTTGGCAGAAATTGGGTGTAGACCCAAATCTCATACCACAAACCAAGACAAGGTCAAAATGGGTAAATGATTTAGACATAAAGGGTGACATAACAAGCATTTGAGGAGAGCATGGGATATCTTACCTGTCAGATCTATGGATAAGAGAAGTATTTGCAACCAAGCAAGATATAGAAAGCATTACATTATGTAAAACAGATAATTTTTATTATATTGAATTAAAAAATGCATTGCACAAATAAAATAATTTCAGACATACGTAGAAGATAAGCAGTTAATTGGGAAATGACTGAATAAGTTGTGAGATATGATTGTAATAGAATATTAATATGTTATAAGAAATAATGTTTCTGAATGCTTTCTGTCTTAGGGAAAAAAATAAGGGAGAGAAGAAGAAAAAATTGGAACACAAATTCTTTTTTATTGAAGTTTTTTTTATTTTCAAAACATATGCAAGGATAATTTTTCACCATGACCCTTGCAAAACCTTTTGTTCCAATTTTCCTCCTTTCCCCCCACCCCCTCTCCTAGATTGCAAGCAATCCAATATTTGTTAAATATTGTTAAAAAAAAACATATAAATCCAATATAAGCATATGTATTTATACAATTATCTTGCTGCACAAGAAGAATCAGATCAAAATGGAAAAAAATGAGAAAGAAAATAAAATTCAAGCAAACAAGAAGAAAATAAATGAAAATACTATGTTATGATCCAGACTCAGTTCCCACAATCCTCTCTTTAGATGTAGATGATTCTTATCATCACAATATTATTGAAACTGGCCTGAATCATCTCTTTATTGAGAAGATCCACTTTCATCAGACTTGATCATCTATAATCTTGACATTGCTGGGAACACAAAGTCTTACAAAAATAAAAATTGAAAACTATCTTTACATGTATTTGGTAAAATTAAATAGAATTAAATAAAAGAAGGAAAGGGGAATGATAACTACTAAGGTTTCAGAAATATCTAAGAAAACTTATGTGAATTGATGCAAAATGAAATGAGCAGAACCAGGAGAATATTGTACACTATAACAGCAATATTGTACTATGATCAACTATGAATAATGTTGCTATTCTGATGAATACAATGATTTAAGAAAACTCATAAGGCCTTATGATGAAAAATACTATCTACCTCCAGAAAATAACTGAGAGTCTGAATTAGATCCAAGCATGCTTTTTAAACTCTATTTTTTCTTTTTCTTTGCTTTGCTTTCATTTGTTTCCTTTTGCAACAAAGCTAATATACAAATGTGTTTTGCATGACTTCATGTGTAATCTATATCTAATTGCTTGCTTATTCAAGTTGGGATGGAGAAACAAAGATAGAATTTGGAATTCATAATTTTAAAAATTAAATTGTATTTTTTACATGTAACAAAAATATTTAAGAAAATAAATTAAAATATATCAAGGCAAAAAAAAGAAGAAGAAGAAGAAGAAGAAGAAGAAGAAGAAGAAGAAGAAGAAGAAGAAGAAGAAGAAGAAGAAGAAGAAGAAGAAGAAGAAGAAGAAGAAGAAGAAGAAGAAGAAGAAGAAGAAGAAGAAGAAGAAGAAGAAGAAGAAGAAGAAGAAGAAGAAGAAGAAGAAGAAGAAGAAGAAGAAGAAGAAGAAGAAGAAGAAGAAGTTTGGTTTTCTAAGTCATTACATAACCTGCGAATTCGAACAGGGTCCTCTTGGTACAACCCAAAAATATCTGAAGAAAGATCCGGAGCAGGGGATGAACCCATGTGAAGAGCAAATACCTCCTGACCAACGCTGAAGAAGTGTACCACCCCCACCAAGTGAGGATCTCTGGGGCTAGCTGAGTGTAGCTGGAACCTCAGCAGAAGCCACAGAAACTTTCACCTCCCAGATAGTATGAGGAGTCAAGGTTTGAATACTAGAAGACTGAAGGAACCTCAGCTGATCAGGAACATCAGGCCCAACTGTGGGGCTGAGGCTTGGCCCTGGGTAAGAAGGTACCAGCATCCCATAAGTTCAGAAGCAGTGAGGCAGAGATACTGTTAGTTTCATACATTTACAAGAGTGGAGAGTTCTTGGTTTGGGTTTCTGGGTCAGAGGGAAGAGTGGAAGTGAAGGTAGAGGCACCATTCCCCTACTCCATAAATAGAGATGTTTACACGAATTATCTCTTATTTAAAAAAAATGAACCAGTAAAGAAAAAAGAACCCAACCATAGAAAACTACTTTAGGAATAGGGAAGACTGAGATATATAAATAAATATATATATATATATATATATATATATATATATATGTATATATGTACATATATATATATATATACATATACATATATATATATATATATATATATATATATATATGTACTCACTTAACTGTAGCCTACTTGGGGGATGTGGGGAAGGTATGAAAGGGGAAGAAAAGAATAAAGTAAAAAGTACACAGCCAAGAACAAAAGAAAACCTACAATAAAACAAAGAAAAGATGGACAGCTCTGAATACAATGTATAGTATTTATTATATATTCTTTCTTGATATGAAATTTATTGTTTCATATTTTGAATCCTCGTATTTCTGCTATATATATGACATTTTTTTCAATTGTTATTTGTTTTAAATAAATACATACACTAAAAAAGACAAAATAATTATAAAAGGTTAATATGATAAGTTGAGAACAGAAGAAAAGAAAATGCAGAAAAGACAATTAACTTGTTTAATACAAATGGAAAAAAAAATGAAAAATGAAAAAGTTACTTCTATACTACCTGCCTTTCAGAGCTGTTGGGAGGATGAAATAAGAATTAAGGTGTCTTCAGCAGAGCTATATGAAATGGATGAAAAGATTTAACTGAACCAAAACAAATTAAAACAAATAGAACCAGGAAAATATTAAACACAAAGATTACAATAATAGAAATGGAAAGAACAATAACTAAATAATGGAAATACAATATTAGGAATTGATGACCTAGCTTGGCCCCAAAAAAAAGAAGTATGGGAGGCATTTCCTTTTCTGATTCTTGGCAAAGATGGAGGACCATGTCTACGGAACATGGATATATAATATCAGACTTATTTTCAATATGTTGGTTAATTTTGCTCCCTTATTAAGTTTTTTCCCTTATTTTTGGTTAAGTTTTTTCTTTTATTTTTCATTATTATGTATTACTTTGTCAGTGTAGGAGGGTGTAGAGGGAAGGATTTGGCAGAAAATATGTGATATAAAAATAAGAGATATTAGTAAAATAATAATAATAATAATAATAATAATAATAACCCCTACAAATGTCTCTGTTATTTTTCCCCTTTTTTCTGCTAATATTTTTTTAATCTAGGTCTCATGGTCACTACATATGCCCACTGATTACATTTTGAATTTCTCTTTTGATGCCATGACAACTTGATATTTCCTATGAGAACAGAGAGTTTTTCTCCATAAGCAAAATTCCATTGCCCATTTGCAACCTAGTGCCAGAGCTGACCAGAAAAAAAAGTCTTTAGAGTATAAGACACTCACATGTAAGGAAGATGATCTATTAAATTAAATACTCTTGTGCTCTCCCACCTCCTCAAGGGGCTACAGACTTTCCTGAAGACTACTCTGCAGCCAGCAGCATCTCCTGGCAGTTTATTATTAAAACCGAGCCCTCTGTTGCTCACTGCCACCTCCAAGGAGACATCCATTGGAGAACTGCAGAGGAGGCAAATTCCTATAATGTCCCTGGACCCTTCCCTTAATAAAGGTATATGATATTCAAGACAGCATAGTCCCCTCATTTAAATCTTGGATTTAGTGTGGGAATAAGTGAAGTATAGTGAAAAGACAGCAAATTCTAGGATCAAAAGTCCTGGGATCAGATTCTACCTCTCATACTATATGAACCACCTTGAGGAAGTCAGCTAATTTTATCTGTAGAAAGAAAAAGATTGGACTAAATAATCTGAAAGATTCTTTGCAGCTCAATATCTATGATCCTAGTTGTGTCTTTTTTTTTAAGCATTACTCCTGATGATTCAAACAATTCCCCTTGACTAAGTTTTCCCTAGACTACCCAGGAGAGAATGAGAGCTCACCTAGATACTTTTCTGTGGCTGTGAAACCTTGTGGCAGACTGTTACAAGGAGAGAGCCAACAGTGTTAAAATGGTACAGGCTTCTAATTAACCAAAAAGCGAATTGCAGCTTTCAACACTTCATTTCCAATCATTTCTCAGTCACGTTTGGGGTCTTTTCTCAGGCAAGAGTCCCAGAAAAAGGAGGACTGTATTCACTTTGTAAGAAATTGGAGCCATATATGTCCCTATTCCCTGGAGTCCTCTGCAGACTGAAGCTTGCAGAGACAGGACCATGCCTGGGAAGAAGCAACAAAAGTTTCCTTCTTCACACTCTTGCTGGTCTAAGCACATAGGCTTCTTAGTGGGAATGTGATCCATACAAATTTACCCTCAGATTTACTTATGGATAATCCATCAGTGTTATCAGACCTCAAAATAACAGACGAATCATGGTTAATAGGTTAGCATACTTATTGTCTATATTACATACATATTTTATTTGATTCAATTCAACAAATATTTATTTGGATCCCATTATGTGTCAAATCCTGCCTTTGACATATACTTTCTGTGGGATCCCCTTGATTTCATTGCCTCCAGGCAAATCTCCAAGACCATAAATTCTAGAATAGGGACAGATCTATTCTGGTGGAGAGAGTTTCCATTCGATAAATTCTAAAAATCAACAAAATCACAGGCTCAAAACTTCATTGCCCAATCTTACCCCCCCACACACACACAAAAAAAAAACCAACAACAATGTGTGGCACTAGCAATACAAATAACACCCTTAAAATGTTTACTTTGGGGTGAGTGAGTGGAATTAAGTAATCACCATACATTAATTAATTAAACAGCCACCATGGGTGACCTAGTAAATAGAGAGCTGGCCCTAGGAAGACATATCTATAGTCCTGGGTAAATTATTCAGTTTCTCCCCATTCTAGGCAACTCTCTAGGAAGATAGGTTGCAACCAAGGTGTCACTGTGCACTAGTGAATAAAATTTTCTCATGTGGAAGGAGCCTATACTAATGCATCACAGTTCCAGTTCCTTTCTCTATGTGCCAATGCTATGTGAGATAAAAAGGAAGAAAAAAAGGGAAATCACTCCCAATACTTATGGAGGAAATAGTTGCAACACACACACACACACACACACACACACACACACACACACACACACATATACATATACACACACATACCACATACTAAATATATATTGAGGAGGGAAGAAGGGTTATTGCTGTTGTCTTTATACTTTGTTCTCCAAGAGGACCGTTAAATCAGGGAGGGATGCCTTGACATGGAAGTGAATTTGAGGGAGGGAGGGCTGGGCAGGGTTCCCCTGTCTCACTTTTCCCTCCAGAGCCATCTGGGTCCAGTGGCCAGCTATAGACCAGAATGACTGGAGATGTCTCTGGATGAAATGGGAGACCTTGGCCTTTTTAATCCTATCAGTTGGATGAATTTGGAAAGGCTTCATGTAAAAGATGCTGAGTCTTTTTTTTTTGAAATTTTATTTATAATTTTTTGACAGTATATATGCATGAGTAATTTTTTATAACATTATCCCTTGTATTCATTTTTCCAAATTATCCCCTCCCTCCCTCCACTCCCCTCCCCTTGATGACAGGCAATCCCATACATTTTACATGTGTTACAGTATAACCTGGATACAATATATGTGTGTAAATACCATTTTCTTGTTGCACATTAAGTATTAGATTCCGAAGGTATAAGTAACCTGGGTAGATAGATAGTAGTGCTAACAATTTACATTCACTTCCCAGTGTTCCTTCTCTGGGTGTAGTTGTTTCTGTCCATCATTGATCAGTTGGAAGTGAGTTGGATCTTCTTTATGTTGAAGATATCCACCTCCATCAGAATACCTCTTCATACAGCATTGAAGTGTACAGCGATCTTCTGGTTCTATTCATTTCACTCAGCATCAGTTGATTTAAGTCTCTCCAGGCCTCTCTGTATTCCTCCTGCTGGTCATTTCTTACAGAGCAATAATATTCCATAACCTTCATATACCATAATTTACCCAACCATTCTCCAATTGATGGACATCCACTCATCTTCCAGTTTCTAGCCACTACGAAAAAAACTGCCACAAACATTTTGGCACATACAGGTCCCTTTCCCTTCTTTAGTATTTCTTTAGGATATGAGCCCAATAGCAGCAATGCTGGATCAAAGGGTATGCACAGTTTGATAACTTTTTGGGCATAGTTCCAAATTGCTCTCCAGAATGGTTGGATTCTTTCACAACTCCACCAACAATGTATCAGTGTCCCAGTTTTCCCACATCCCCTCCAACATTCATCACTATTTGTTCCTGTCATCTTAGCCAATCTGGCAGGTGTGTAGTGGTATCTCAGAGTGTCTTAATTTGCATTTCTCTGATCAGTAGTGATTTGGAACACTCTTTCATATGAGTGGATATAATTTCAATTTCATCAAAAGATGCTGAGTCTTGAAGGAGATCTAGAGCTCTAAGAAGCAGAGGTACTAAGGGAGATACAGCAAGCATGGGCATATCCAAGAGAGGAAAGGCCATGTGATAGAGATAGCAAGAAGAGCCATTTGGCTCTAACAGAGTATGAGAAGTAGAATAAAGTCTAATGAAGATGCTACAAATCCGGTATTGGTTTATTGTTTTGTTGATTGTCTAAACTTAAGAAAGTAAGAAGAGAAAATATTATTATATAAATTAAACTTAAAAATGTTTTACTATCTTTTGCAGGGGGAGCTGATTATTAAACATTTATAAACACAACTATAGAGAAGATCATAAAAGAATTTAAAAGCCAAATAGAAGACTTTATTTGATGATGGATATTATAGGGAGCTACTAGGGATTACTAAGTAGAGGGGCAGTGCAGGAGAGGAAAACTTGAAATGATAACAGAGGAGGAAGCAAGAATAATTAACAGGCTTGCTGTCACAATAGCCTGGGTGAAAGGTGATGAAGGTCTGAATTAGAGGGTTCCTTTATGAGTGAAAGGAAGGAGCTGGATATGAGATATACAGGTAGAAATGACAAGATCTGGCAACTGACTGGCAAACAATAACAACTAGGATAGGTAAGTAACTAACATAGATAATTAAAGCTATTTGCGAAAAGACAGAGAGGACTAATATTGGGGAAAATTAAGTTCTGTATCTCCATTAGTCCTTACAATCACTTTGGGAGGTGAGCAATGTAAGTATTATTGTCCTGATTCACAAAAAAAAAAAAAAAAAAAAAAAAAAAAAAAAAGGAAAGTGAGACTTGGGAAGATCTCTCATATGACTAGTCAGTGACTGACACAGGATTGGAATGTAGGCCTTCTGACCATAGGAACAGGTCTCTTTCCATTTTAGCTGTTTGCTTGCAATTCCTGCAGCAACTCATTCACATGCAAAATGTTTCTTCCTCTGAAAATTGACTTAATATGTAAAATTCATTCTATTCTTTCATTATGATGTCAAACATTTGAGGATGGATTGTTATTATGTAAAGATGAAAGGTCTGACCCATAAGACAGCAAACCACACTGAGATGTGATTTCAGAACTAAGATTAGAGTGGTAGGCCTTCAGATTAGCTGAGGTTTCGAAGTCAGTCTATGATTGTACTGCAGATATGTTTAAGGTTGAATAGAGTGAAGCTACTTAGGCATATAGATATCAGGACATTTTAAAAAATTTGTTTACTTATTTTTATACAAAACTTTTTTATTTTATTTTATTCTTTAATTAATTGATTCATTTTATTTCTATTTTCAAAACATATGCATAGTTTCCACATTCATCCTTGAAAAACCTTGTGCTCCAAATTTTTTTGTCCTTCTTTTCACCTTACCCCCTCCCTTATAAAGCAAGTAATCCAATATATGTTAAAACATTTCTACACATATTTTCCTAGTTATCATACTACACAAGAAAAATAAGATCAAAAAGGAAAAAATGAAAAAGAAAGCAAAATGCAAGCAAACAACAAAAAAAAAAAAAAGAAAAAAAGAAAAAATTCTATGTTGTGATCCACAGAGTCCCCCAAATGTCCTCTGGGTACAGACGGCTCTCTTCATCACAAGACCATTGGAACTGACCTGAATCGCCTCATTTTTAAAAAGAGCCACATCCATCAGAATTGATCATAGCATAATCTTGTTGTGTACAATGTACTCATCTTCTACGCACTTGTCTTAGCATCAGTTCATGAAAGTTTCCTCTGGCTTCTCTGAAATCATTCTGCTGATCATTTCTTACAGAACAATAATATTCCATAACATTCATATACCATAACTTATTCAGCCATTCTCCAACTGATGGACATCCATTCAGTTTCCAGTTTTTTTGCCACTACAAAAAGGGTTGCCACAAACATTTTTGCACATGTGGGTATGTTTCCCTCCTTTAAGATCTCTTTGGGATATAGGCCCAGTAGAAACACACCTGGATCAAGGTATGCACAGTTTGATAGCCCTTTGGATATAGCTTCATATTGTTCTCCAGAATGGTTAGATCACTTGACAACTCCACTAACAATGTATTAGTAGAACAATAACTTTTAATAATATTAATCATAATATCTATAATTTATATTTAAATTCTATTTATATTCATTGTATAACAATAATAATAACATTATTTATTTTATTATATTTATATTTAAAATATATAAAACATTTTTCATTGTATTCTCTTTTGATCCTTGTGGCATCAGTGATGCTAGCTATCATCATCTCCATTTTACAGATAAAGAAGCTAAGCAGTTTCCCTACGGTCACAGCTAATTAAGATTGAGGTCCTTGAAGTCCTTCCAACTCCAAGTCCAGTGTCCTAAACACTGTAACACTTAGGTACCTCCTTTGTCTTGTCCCTCTAACCTGTGATTTGTGTTCATTTATATCCAGTCAGTATCCACACCAGTTTATGCAACCTCTAATAGTTAGTTAGCTTTCTTATCTGGAGTCATTCTGGAAAAAGAAAAAAAAATGTTCCTTCTTATCCTGAATAGAAGATAACAGTTTGGACAAAAAGTCTACCAATTGATTCAGTGATACTATATCCAAGGAAAAGGACTGTGTGAAGCTAGATGAAGACCTGGATTTTAATTCTAGCTGGGCATTTACCTCCCATATCACCTTAAATAAATCAATTAACATATCTTTCCTTTGTATGGGGAAAGGGAGATTTGGACTACATGATTTCTCAGGTCTCTTCTGGAACTAAAACTATCTTTTATTTCCACAGACAAGTATCACCTAGTTTGTTTTTTTTAATAGTTTATTTCTGATTAAAGAATATAAACAGACAATTCCAAATGATGAAATTAAAGCTATCCATGGTTATATGAGAAAAACTCTAAATCAGTATTGATTAGAGAAATGCAAATCAAGACACCTCTGAGGTACCACCTCACACCTCTCAGACTGACTAAGGTAATAGGAAAAGATAATGATAAATGTTGGAGTAGATATGGGAAAACTGGGACACTAATGTGTCATTGGTAGACTTATGAAATTATGTAAATATTCTGGAGAGCAATTTGGAACTATGATTAAAGGTCTATCAAACTATGTATACCCTTTGATTTAACAGTGTCACTATTGAATCTATATTCCAAAGAAATCATAAAAGAGGAAAAAGGACCCACGTGTGCAAAAATGTTTGTAGCACTCTTTTTGTGATGTCAAAGAATTGGAAAATGGGTAGATGCTTATTAATTGGGGAATGGTTGAATAAGGTGTGATATATGAAAGCAATAGAATTATTGTTCTTTTAAAAATGATGAATGAGCTGATTTTAGAAAGGTTTGAAAGGATTTACATGAATTGATGCTGAATGAAACAAGCAGAAACATGACAACATTCTACCTAGCAACAGCAAGATTGTGTAATGATAAACTATGACAGACCTGGTTCTTCTCAGTGATTCAGTGATCCAAGACAATCCTAATTGACTTTGGGGTTTTTTTTTTATTTTTTCCAATAAACTTTGGATGGAAAACACCATCCACATCCAGAGAGAGAACTCTGAAGACTGAATATAAATCAACACATACTATGTTCACTTTTTTCTTCTGCTTTATTTTTTTCTCTCATGGTTTTTCCCTTTTGTTCTGATTATTCTCTTCCAACATGATTCAAAAAGAAATATCTAGCAAAATGAATGTATGTGCATTATTAAAAAAATAGTACATTTGATCCACTTATATTGGATGGGAAAGGCACCCAAACTGTAACAGTAGGTTTTTGTGCTCCTAATATATTTTAAATTACATAAGAAAGGGACTGTTTCTTGATTAAAGTTTGGCTCCTCACCACCTGGGTGTTCTACACACAGTAGGTGCTTACTAGTGGATGGTGAAGAGAAAGCTAGCTAGAGCTTTGCTAGAGAAGCAAAGTTTGCATTCAAGATCTACTGCTTTTGCATACTGATTGTATAGCCCTGGGCAAGTCTTTTAAGCTGTCAGTACTCTAACAAAGACTGTAAATTGAAAATCATATGTTTATGTGAGCTGCTGGAAAATGGGTTTCATCATAGGGAAGTTTGCTACATCCATAAATTAATCTATCCAGCTATCATCTATCTATCTATCTATCTATCTATCTATCTATCTATCTATCTATCTATCTATCTATCCATCAGTTTAGCAGTCTACCTGTCTATCTATTCATCTGTAAGTCTGTATTTTTTTTTTCTATCTATTTATCTATTTCGCCATTTTGTGACCTGGGCTTCAGGTCTCTCATTTAAAACAAAGAGGTTGGATTAGATAGCATTTAAATTCCTTGTCAGTCTTAAATTTCTGAGTCTGTGATCGTACTTATTGAGATCCTGATGTCCAACTTTATCACTTCAAAATTCTAGTCTACTTTAATTCAATTCAAGAATCATTTATTAAGTACCTAATATACCCAAGTCCCAAAGCTGTTTAATGCACTTTACTCATAGCATTAAAGCTCTGGAAAGAAAGAATACTAATAAGTGAGATGTCCCTTATGCTCCCAGAATTTACACACTGCTTGGAAGAAGATGTATGGTCCACAATGCCTTTGCATTTGGATATACCTAGGACCGAGGCCTGTGCTTTCCCTTTATCCATCTCTGCCAGAGATTATCATACAGACACACACACAAACTCAATTACCTGCTCCACAGAATAAGATAGAGTAAAGAAAGGACTCTATAAGCCAAGGGAAACAGTAAGCCAAGTGATCATTTATTTCATCAGGGAATATATTAAAACATAAAATGATTAATGATAATATCAGTGGAGGCCATAAGTGAAACATCTGATCCTGGCTTTTGCAGCACACAAGCCAAAGCAGTTTGGGAAAATTCTGAAAAAGTAGATCTCAGTAGTGTAGAATTGCTAGGAATCCTGGGGTGGGAAATGGAGAATTATTGGAAACTTTCCTATTTAATGAAGGGGAGAAGAAGCAACTTTCTCCCCCTCTCATCACTAGATATCACTTTTCTCCTAACCTGAGTTGTAATTTGTTAGAGAGACACAATACCTGAATTCCAACATTTTTTTGCAATGAGGATATCCCTCTGGCTCTAAACTTTCTGAGCTATCATACAATAGTAATATTAGCTGACATTTATATAGCACATTAAGGTTCACAAGTAGCTTTGTATCCATTATGTGAAAAATGCTTTGACTCTGAAGAAAGAGGATTTGTGTTCAATTTTTACTTTAGAAACTTAGCTCCTATGTGAACATGGGAAAGTCATTTACATTCCTTGGGCCTCCATTTTCTCATCTGTAAAATGAGACAGATGAATTGGATAGCCTCTGAAGTCTCTTCCAGCTCTCCATCTGCATTCCTATGTCATTTAAGCCTAATAATAATCCTATGAGATAGGTATCTGTTATAGTATTGTTCTCATTTTATGGAGTAAGAAATTGAGCTTTAAAGTGGTTAAATGACTTACCCATTATCACAGAGCTAATAAGCTTCAGGGGGACTTGAACCCAGGTTTTTCTATCTGCAACTTCTGAATTCTACCTGCTATACTATGCACATAGGTATAAGAATTATTTCAAGTGAATCAAACATTTATTCCAGTTCATATCTAAGTATGTTTGTTTGGACATGTTGTCAGAATATTAACTCATTTGATCTTTATAGCAATCCTTTGAGATGGCTATTATTATTCTCATTCTACAAATGAAGAATTTGAAAAAGGTTAGAAGCTTATTTGGAATCATACAGTTAGTAATTGTTTAAGGTAGGATTTGAAATCAGGCCTTCCTGTCTCCATACCTATCTCACAGAAGGACTATCCTTTACCATGTTACACTAACTAGTTCCCAGGAAGTTCTCCTTTATGCTGAGCCCAAATTAACTTCAAAGTAATTTATCTTCATTGCTCCTCTTTCTGTCATTTGGGACCACATGGAAATCTCTCATGATATCCCTTCAGATATTTGGTGGAGCATAACTGAAAAAAAAAAAAAAAAAAACTAATCGTATTCCCCTCCCCAAACTTCTTTCTTTTTCAGCCTAAGTATCCCTAGCTCTTTCAGCTATTGCCCAAATGACAGAATTTTCAGACTCTTCACTATCTTAGTGACCCTCATTCATCAACATCCCTCTCAATATCTGCTACAGGACACAATGCTTTAGAAGTGGTCTAACCAAAGCAGAGTACACTGTGTAGCAATGCTATTCTCATTGAGAGCACTAGACTTCTCTGAATGTAGCTTGAGATCCCCTTATTTGTTTTACCAGAGCACTGCTCAACCATAGCTTATGGGCTGTTTTTTATGTGATCTGCTGCAAGATCTGAACCTGAAGTTATGCTGTCGATATAGCTTTTATCCAAAGTGTGATAGTTGAAATTTAACAGACATTAATGTAGTCTTGTTAGCCTTTAGCCCCCTAGGATTGTTAGCTGGAAGAGGTCTGATAGATAGTTCATCCTCTCATTTTACAGAGGAGGAAACTGAGATCCAGAGGACCTAAGTCACTTGTCCAGTGCTGCACAGTTAGTAAATGTCAGAGCTTGGATTTCAGCCCAGATTCTCTGACTCTAAATCCAGGATCCTTTACTGTATCCCATCATTGCTCCCTGCCACATTTTCATTTTTATTATCATTATCATTATTATAGTTTTACCATCCTACTTTGTAGCCATTTCCCAATCTGCCCAATTTCATATATTAAATCTCCACCCAAACTTTATAAGCATCTTTGAATTCTCATACTATTTTTAATAATATAATGGAAATATGTGGACTAAAAGATGTTAATCATGGGTAGTTTGGGAACTAGCTGAATGACAGCAAAGAATTATAAACAAAATGAGTTCTTATTGATATGAGTAGGGGAGACTGAAAAGGGTAGGCTATATAGATTTTATAGAATATTATTCAGTAAAAATTGTAACTATAAAGAATCTAGAAACATGGGAAATAATGCATGAACTAATGGAGAGTTGTATAGGCATAATTAAGTTAAGAACATGTGCCATGATTATAACAAAATGCAAACAGACAGATCACTAAAAGGAAATTAAACTCTGAGTAATGGAAAAACCAGCAAAACTTCCAAATAAGCTCACATCCTCCATTATAGGACTATTAAGATACAATATTAATTTCTGTGAATCGCAGATTTGGTTTCTGTATTCTATGTTTTTGGTTAGTTGTTTTTATTTATTACACATAAACATTCAGTCTAAATGAGAGGAAAATGACTGATACAAAAATGGGGATTGTTTCAGAGAAAACTCGGAAGGCTTGAATGAATATTTAAAGAGTAAAGTATGTAGAACAAGAACAATTTATATAATAACAACGTAAAATATGAACAATTTTGAAAGACTTGAGAACTCTGAGCTGTACAATGGCCAATTATATTTCAGAGAAATGATGATGAAAAATCCTACCTGCCTCCTGACAGAGAGATGATGGACACAAAATGCATAATGAAAATATGACCATTTTGATTTAACCATGCATATTTATCACAAGACTTTGTTTTTATCCATACAGCTGACTCTTTTCTCCAATAATAAAGACAAAAAGAAGAGAAAATACATACTTGTTAATTGAAAAAGAAATAAATCATTCACAAAACTCTAGAAATATAATTGGAATATATAGTTGGCATGCTTTCCCAATTTGTAGATGTTCAAGCAGATAGAGGAGTTGGGGGGAGGGGTGAAGCAGCCATTTTAGGATGATATTGCAAAGGAGATTGGTATTCAAGTATGAGTTGGGATAGATAGCCTAAAAGGTCCATTTCAGCTCTGAGATACCTGTAATTGAGAAAAATGGTGAGCTGTATAAAACTATAGAGAGAATACTATGATATACCTCTAGAGACTTCCCTCTAGGTTGCTATAGATACTGTACATGTTCTATATACTACTGTTCATCCAGGAACAAATTTGCCTACCTATGTTATCATATTTAGGTCCCATTTTCCCACAAGGGCATCATAAGAAACTTTGCTAAATGTCTGGTTGAAATTAAGAGACTGTGTCTGAGGCATTCCTTTGACCTCATCTTCTGATTTACAGCACTCTCTTTTCTTCTCCTCTCCTGTATATTCCAAGTATGACTGCTTTATCTTCTTCCCATATTCCATCTAAAGGACAGTCCATAAGATCCCCTAATCACTTGTTTCATTTTCTAAATTTTTTAAAGATATTCTTGTTCATAGATAATCTTAACTTGTCATATTGGTTTTTTTTTTTTCATTTAATATATTAACACTAATTATCAGGATTTGAGCTAAATCAAATAACCATAAGATCATAGAAATGGAAGATTTAAGACTAGTATGAACATTAGAGCTCAAAAATAACCTCCTCAAGAACAATCTGGAATTATGCCCAAAAAGTTATCAAATTGTGCATACCCTTTGATCCAGCAGTGTTAATAGTGGGCTTATATCCCAAAGAGATACTAAAGAAGAGAAAAGGACCTGTATGTGCTAAAATGTTTGTGGCAGCCCTTTTTGTAGTGGCTAGAAACTGGAAGATGAATGGATGCCCATCAATTGGAGAATGGTTGGGTAAATTATGGTATATGAATGTTATGGAATATTATTGTTCTATAAGAAATGACCAACAGGAGAAATACAGAGAGGCTTGGAGAGACTTACATCAACTGATGCTGAGTGAAACGAGCAGAACCAGGAGATCATTCAACAACAATATGAGGAAATATTCTGATGAAAGTGGATATCTTTGACAAAGAGAAGATCTGATTCAGTTCTAATTGATCAATGATGGACAGAATCAGTTACATCCAGAGAAGGAACACTGGGAAATGAGTGTGAACTGTTTGCATTTTCGTTTTTCTTCCCAGGTTATTTTTACCTTCTGAATCCAATTCTCCTTGTGTAACAAGAGAACTGTATGGTTCTGCACACATATATTGTATCTAGGATGTACTATAACATATTTAACATGTTTAAGACTGCCTGCCATCTAGGGGAAGGGGTGGAGAGAAAGAAGAAAAAAGTCAGAACAGACGTGAGTGCAAGGGATACTGTAAAAAATTACCCATGCATATGTTCTGTCAATAAAAAGTTATAATTTTTAAAAATAACCTCCTCATTTAATACTGAAGAAACTAAAAAGGGCTGGAGGTTTAAATATTTCTTTTCAACTCAATAAGCTTTTAAATGCCTACCATGAGCCCTAAGGCCTCTTGTCAGGTAGTTTGGACACACTGATAAAATGAAACACAATTCCTGCCCCCAAAGGAGTTGCAATTTTTAAAAAATAATTTTATTGATAACATGTTTTCACATAAGCTCTGTCCTCTTTCTTCTGCCTCCCAGAAAATCATCCCTAATAACAACGAATAAAAGAGAGGGAGGAAATGTAATTCAGAAAAAAACTAGTCAATATATGAACAAAACACAACCGTTATTTGAGTATTTCACATTCATAGTCCCACCTTCCCTCCTCATATCTCTGCAAAGAATGAAAAAAGATTCATTTTCTTCTCTCTTCTTCAGGAACAAATTTGACAATTATTAGCAACATTTGGTTTTAGTTTTTATTACCTTTGTTTTTTCCCATTTCCATTACTATAATTTTAATGCTTATGTATGTTCCTTTCTTAGTTTTTCTAAGTAGTATCCAACAGTTCATATTACACATGATTTGAGAGGCAGAACTGTAAATGGAAAGGGCTTGAGATTTGGAATTAGAATTAGACCTGAGTTCTAATCCCAGTTCTTCCTGTGACTAGCTGAGTAACTTTGACAAATCATTTCACTTCTAGACCTCAGTTTTCTTGCCTGTAAAATAAAATGTTTGGACTCAATGATCTTTAGTTTACCTTCCAATTTTAAGTTTGAGCGCTTATAAGTTTTCCCATGCTTCAAAGAGATTATGTTTCAAGTAGTATAGATGGCATCTATATTAGTGATAATGTCATAATGTAGTAGGGGAAATGGATCTCATAAAAGGACCCTAACAAATATTTTTTAATTATTTTATTTTTAATTTATGAATTAAAACAAGCATATCAATTATATAGTATAATAATTTAAAAAGATTGCACATGAAACTGTAAAATTCATGTGTATATTTTGCTTATTCCTTTAAAGTATATAATAAATTTATCCTATAAATTTATTTTTTCTCCTTTCTTTGCTCTACAGGTGGCTACCATTAGACACAAATATGTTACATACAATATATATATGTAATGTGTGTATATATTATATATATATATACATATATGTAAAAATCATTCTATGCCTACTTCTATTTATCAGTTCTTTCTCTGGACAAAAAGGGAGATATAACTGATATAATTTCCATCTAAAGGGATAGGAAAAGGCTTCATAGCCATGCTAAAACCAGAAATCAGTCATATGCAGAGAGGAATTTAACAGGCAGAGGTTGGCACATATCTTTTATCCATGGGTGATATCCTGAATAAACATAGAAATGAATGGAAAAGGCTGATTTAGGGAAGAAGCCAAGCTAGTTACAGAAACCATTGGCCTTTCAAAGAATCATAGAATTTCATAACTGGAAGAGAAGCTGAGACATCCTCTTATCCAGATCATATCTGAACAGAAGCTCCCCTACCCTTATACACATACCATTCCAGAAAAGTATTCATTCAGCTTTTGCTGGATGGGCTCCTCTTAGGAGGAAAATACCCCCTCCTGAGTCAGTCGATTCTACTTTTGAAAAGTTCCAAACTGTAGGAAGTTTTTCTTTATATCAAACCTAAATCTATTGCCTGCAACTTATACTGATTTTGCAGCTCTGCCATGGGAACAAAACAGAACAATTCTAATCCCTCTTTCAAATACTCAAAGACATCTAAAATGTCCCACCCCAAAGTCTGGAGTTCTCTAGGCTAAATACCACTTCTCTCTTCTACTATTTCTTATATCACTTGATGTGTAGATCCTTAACCATCCTAATTACCTCCTCTGGATTAGGTGTTATCCACCAAAGAAAGGAATATTCTTTCTAAAATATGATGGCCATACCTAACAACAATATTCTAGATACAGTCTAAGCAAGGTAAAAAAAAAAGAAAAAAGAAAAAAAGAAAAAAGAAAAAAAAAAAGAGTGACATTATACTTACTCTAGCCTGGTATAATTTTGGCACAAAGCTGCAGATAGAAGCAGAACATAGGGGAACAGCTAGTTATGTTCTCTCTCAGCCTCTTTTTTTCCTCAAACTGAATCATCCAAATTCTTTAAGCATTAGTGAGATCCTACTACATGAAAACCAGTATTGGGGAGAAAATGCAGGAGATATTATCACACACATGGTTGATCTCAGTTTGTTGTTATTCTTCTTGATTACTCATCTTTGTAAGTCTCCTGTAAGCCCTTTCCATGACTTTCTTCTCTTAAGGTATCTTGGACTGGAGCACGACTGTAGGATAGGGATAGTCTGCTGAATGGAACAAGCTGTTTTCAATGGGACTATCCAGTCTCTTTCCTATTTTAGTCTATTCTGAAGGGCAATGTGCTTAGTGGATTGCCAGACGGCATCAATCAACAAAACCTGGGTTCATGTACTGCTTGTGACAAAAAATTGAGAGGCAAGTCGCTCTATAGACCCTTCTCTAAGGCTTATTCACACAGCAGTTACTCATCTACATTGAAAATGAAGTTTCCTTAATGAGAGTTCCTTACACAAATGAATTCAATACTCAGTACAAAATAATAAAATATGACTGATCTCCCCAGGATCTCAGAGTTCATCCACAAAAGTTCCCTATTTTCAAAAACCCAAGGGCAGGGGCCAATAGGAAATGGCCATTGTGCATTAAAGATCAGAAGGCCCAGAGAGGTGCACTAACCAAAGGCATGCAAAGTCAATGGCATTTAATGAATTAATGCCTGGCAAAAAAAAAACAAAAAAAAAACAGGTGCTCTTTTGCCCCGCCTCAGCCCCAGTAACTAGATTACCCTTGTATCTTGAAGCTCCATCTATGTCCATTTTCTTTCTCTTTATTTTAATTGTTTTTCTTTGCATTCTTACAAGTAGCATAAATCCATTTCCAGGTTAGTTTTTTTTTTTTTTCCATTGGGAAGTCATATTATTAAATCCCTTGTCTGTTTCTATTTTCATTTCAATCTTTCTTCAAAATGAAAAAAAAAAAAAGAAGAAGAAGAAGACGACACATGTAAAAGAGAAGGCAAGAGAGCTTTTATAGTTTAGATTCTCATCATATCCTTAATGAAATAAGGAAAGGCCTGCTGACACATCGCTTCATTGGTCCCGGGATGTGTCCTCTACAGCCATGTATGTGTTGGGCTTCTGGCTAACATTATTCTTCCTGGTTTTTTTCCTTCTGACCCTTCCAGTGTGCAGCCACACCCCAGTGACTCTCACCTGAGCCCTAGATCCTAGACAATGGAGGCAACTGAAGAGAAGTTGCTGTCAATTCATTCTCCTTTTAGACTAAAATCTCTTTGGAGGCAGGAAGCATCTCCTTCATCTCTCTTTCTTGAAAGCTCTGAACACAATGGCCTGCTCCCAGTAGAACACTCAGTTATCGCTTTCTGAAACAGAATAACAAGTGCTTTTGTGACTTTGGTTATTATTCAAGCATGATTTAGACTCCCTGGGGAAGCAAGATGAAGACTAAGAAGGCCTTGAGTAATACTTCAGGGTGTACAAGATTCAAGAATGTTAATTCATTCAAAAATGTATTAAATTTGCTATATACAGACCATTGTGGGACAAGTTAGGGTTGATGCAAAACTTGATGAGAGAAAAGTATAATCTTCAAAGTTCACACTCTAGCAGAGTCATTGAACATACCATAAAGTAAAAAAATTACTTTTTTAGTATAGTAGAGAAATAGAAAATATTGGAGGTCAGGTTTAAGGATAGGAAGTGAATTTTACCAAGCAGGGAGTTCAGAAGGGTCTTTCTGTCTGAAGGAAGCATTCCTTGTGTTAGAGAGAAAAAAAAAAAAGGCAAGCATTCTATAGATAATGATGAGTAAAGAGAAAACAGAGTTGCAAGGCACCCCACAGGTCATCTAGTCTGCCTCCCATTCTTTAGATAAAGATCCTGAGGCCCAAGGACATTGAATATCTCATCTAGGGTCACATAAATATTAAATGTCAGAGGCAGAATTCAAATCCAGGCCCTCTGGGTTTAAGTTCCTAAGGTCTGAGAGGGAAGGTCTTTAAAGTAAAGGAGAATAATGGAAGACTTCATGAAGAGCTCATTTGAATTCAGTTTCAAAGGATGAATAAAAATTTAATCAAGAAAGAGCAAGAAAGGCACTGCCCACATAAGGAATAATGCCAGCAAAGACTGAAATCAGTTTATCTTCTGAAATCAAGAAGAATTCCTCTTATCAGAAACATGACTGAGTTAAGGGAAATAATTTGAAATGAGATTAGAAAAGCAGGAAAATCATGCATATTGTAGATGGTAAGGATGGTGAATAAAATAGTTTAAACTTTAAACTTTGAGTTAATTAATATATGCATTAGTCAATTGGAATAATATCTGTATGTATGTATGTGGAGAGAGAGAGACAGACAGAGAGACAAGACAGAGATAGATGGATAGATATATGAATGGATGGATGGATGGAGAGAGAATATGAGAGAGGGAAAGAGACAGAGAGATAGAGACAGAGAGAGATTTGCATTTTTATGGAGATAAATGCCATGACTAGATCCATGCAGAACGAAGCTGAGTGTGACAACATTATAAATAGCCATGGGAGAAGAAATTGAGAGATGATTTGGCATTGATAGTCCAGGGAGCTACAATGCTATCTCTCCTTTTTCAGGATGAAGGTTAAATTACTCAATGGATTGAGAAGCCCTTGCTCTTCAAGTACTGTAGACACCATCTCCCTCAATCTTGTACACTAATCCTTAGCAGTCATGAATATAAATATATACATATATACACATATACATATATATTTCATAGACTGAGGGTTAACTCAGGCCCTCTTCCATTAACAATCACCGCTCTTCCTGACCAAGGGATGGTTGGTGAGCATCTCCAGCTGTTAGCAAGGTTCTGCACTTGGAATTGGTTTCTTCTCAGGCTGTGGACGCGGAGTTTATTAGGTGCACCAGGGGGAGCTGTGGTGCAATGTTAGTGCTCTCCTTCCCCCAGGGTTCCAATGGGTTCTTTAGTTGGTCCCAGGAGTCGTAGTTGCTCGGACTGCTAGGTTTGAGTTTTGCCCGGACTAGTTTGCCAGCAATAAAGGACTATCCTTTGGAAGGTCTATATATCCCATGCCTATTATTGATCGTGTTCTAACAACCCCCCTGGGGTGTGCTGAGCTTCCTCAGGGGTTAGTTAACGAGATTATCCCATTGTCTTAAAGTATGTAGTGGGGTATAAGGAAAGGAATCCTTGGATCTGGGTTCCAGTTCCAGTTCCACAGCTGAGTTCCATCTCATCTCCCTGTAACATTGAGTAAGTTATTTCTCTTCTGTATACAGGTCTGTAAAGTGAAGGAGTTGGTCTAAAGGTCCTTTTCTTAAGTCCCCCAAACTCTACAGGTCTTCAGATTTCCTTGGGTATTTTTTATAAACCTCCTCTAATTTTGGCAAGATTCCCAGATTTTTCGGAAACTCCATGGCTGCTTAGTTAGCCTCTTCAGTTGGACTTGCCCCGTATCTAATTAAGTACTTCTTAGAAATTTGTAGTCAGGTCCTTGGAAGCTGGGGTCTAGCCTTCTAACCTTTCCCTGGTGTTTGTCTATGTTTCCGTCCCTGGCACCTCCCTTCCCTTTCTGAGAATAACTAGCGTCTTCCAAGATTCTCCCACAGCTCCTAGCCCAGATCGCCAAGGGAATGTAACTGAGCTGCTGCCCCAGCTCTCCAGCCCAAGAGAAAGCAGGCGAATGCATAAGGTCACATCTACACCATCCCACTTTGGTGGAAACCTTAGTTCTACAGCTCTAGAGGGACATCTTGGTGGGAGGTGGTTGCCGAAGCACAGTAGCTCAGTGGGGAAGTAGATCTAAGTCAGATTTGCTGCAGCTTTTCTGTTTTTGGCTGACCCCAGATAGGTGGGGGAATGGAGGCAGAGCTGAGTAGGTCTGCTCGGCAGCATCTGGCTAGGCCCTGGTGCCCGCCATACAGCTACTAAACTAGAGGAATTCTGCCATCGATCTGGAGAAGCACTTGAGAGAATGGGAGTAATAGGGCAGTAAAGATTACAATATATCATCAGGCTCCATCAAGCTCTGCTGCTGGCCTGGATAGATCAGAGCTGCATTAAGATCATTAGAGCCTGCCAGAGGCTGATATGAACAGACTCATCCAGCTGGATAAAGGGGAGGAGCAGCTGATTTTTTTTTTTTTTTAAATCCCTTCTACAAGCCAAGACAAATGGATTTGAATTTCTAAACGGCTGTGAACCTCTGTCAGTGAACATCCCCCACTCCCCACCCTGAATCCCTTGCGCCAAGGGAAGGTCTCTGCCTCCAGCAGTGGGGAAGAACAATTCCATCCCAGGGCTAAAACAAGAGGGAAAGGGAAGAGGGTGGGGTGGAGAGGAGGGAAGAAGTGGGGAAAGGATAGCAACACGCTACCTATTCCACAGACAGACTGACGGACAGTTTCAGAATGCTGAAAGCAAGAGTCGGTACTGTCCTCATTCCAGCACTGTCTGAAAGGATTAGAAAGACTTTAAATCACTAACCTTTGGCATTTGCTGCTGGATGCCTTTCCTTTCATCCAAGGATTTAAAAGCACCTTAGAGGCATTAATTAGCTGCAGGCATTCTAGTGGCCTCAAGTTTTCACCCACAAAGATGAGTTGCAATATTCTATTCCTAAATATCACATTTGGAGCAGAAATGAAAAGAACATAGAAGTCAGAGAATTCAAATCCCAGCTTAACATCTCTGTGTCCTTGAGCAAAGGACTTCCCTACTCAGGCCTCAGGTTCTTCCTCTATAAAATGAGAAGGTGGGACTAGAAATCTTAGGTGGCACACTGGCTAGAGCCTGGGCCTGGGGTCAGGAATACCTGAGTTCAGATGTAGTCTCAGACACTCATTAATAAGGCTCTTAACCTCTGTTTTCCTCAGTTTCCTCATCTGTTAAATGGGGATAATGATAACAGTACCTACCTCCTAGAGTTGTTATGAGAATCAAATAAGTTAATTGTAAAATGCTTAGCACCATGTCTATTAGCACTATATAAAGGTGATAATAAGAGCTATACAAAAGTTACCTATTATTACCCTTCAAATTCTAATTTATATATATACATACATATATATATATAAAACCTCTCTCTCTATATATATATGCACATGTGTATGTATATGACATAACTAAGCCATTTTTCATAATACCTAAAGACATATGGATATTATACATGTGAGTGTATATGTGTGTGTGTATTACATAGATATGTGTGTGGATCTATATCTCTACCTATCTATATTTCATATAGATATATGTGTATATGAATCTACCTATCTATATGAAATATAGATATATGTGTATATGTATCTCTATATATATTTTATATAGATATGTTTTATGTAGAGATATGTATTTCTACCTATATATATTTCATATAAATATGTGTATGTATATAAATACATTTCCATATGAAATACACACACATACTGATATGTTTTTCAAATGTGTGTGTGTGTATATGTGTGCATAGCATCTAGGTAAATAGACCTCCTGGGCTTAGAATCAGAAAGACTGATTTTCCTAAGTTCAAATCCAATCTCAAACATTTACTAATTGTCAGATCCTGGGCTAGTCATTCACTGTACTTTCTGTTTTTTGGAAGGCTAAAAAAAAATGATAAAACTAAGAAAATGTTTTTTAAAAGTTTGAGTTCTCCTAAAAGATTTCCTTCAATTCCTATTCCCAGCATGAAAAAAGACAAAGAAATAATGTGTGAAATACAAGTTAAGAATAAAAAGCCAAAAGGAAGAATATCATTTAACCACCTAGTAGCATAGTGAAATAGGGTCAGTGTTTCCCAGGGTTTTATAAAATACCAGTTGGTATCCCAGATTTACTCTGAGGCCAAATCATGAACCAAGAAGAAAATACAATTTCAAAGGGTTAAGTCATCATTAGTTCTCAAAGGTGACCTGTTTCCCACTAAACCAAATTTACCCAGGAGTTTCTGGCCACAAGAGCTTCCAGCCACCTGAGGCCTCCCACTCCCACCCCTTGGATGTCTGACACATACAGAAATTCCTATTTGAGGTCTATAAAGCAAATATCTATGATGAGGAGGAAAGTCTTAGGCAGTGGGTGAGAGGCTGGAGAAAAAACAATTAAAACTTGGTGCTTCAGGTGCACACTAATTACCACAATGAAGTCAACCATCTTGTTCTTAAGATGTTCTCCTCAGAGCTCTAACCTGTGCTGACACTCAAGAAGTGCTCTATGTCTCACCCTAGAGACATTGGTACCAGTTTCCACTGATTGCCCTCCTGTGACATTCCCAAAAAGAGATATAAGTCTAGAATGGTGGGAGCCTCCACATTGTAGATTTTCTCATCAGAAAATTTAACATTGAAGGCATGGAACAGAAAGAGCTTCATAGACCATAGAAATACTCTCTTTTCACTCATTCTTATATTCCCAGAAAAATCATTTGTCCATTCAACTACTCCTCCTGACTTCAGGAGTAGAACAATGTGCACAAAATGGGTTATGCCATGCTTCAGCTTATTGGACAGACCATCCAGCATTACCCTGTTTGCTTTAGTTTTCCCATCTATAAAAATGAGCTGGAGACAGAAATGGGAAATCACTCCAGTATCTTTGCCAAGAAAATCCCAAATAGGATCACCAAGAGTCAGACATGACTGAAATGATTTAACAACAGCATCACAGATAAACACACATACACACACACACACACACACACACACACACATATATATATATATATTTTTTTTTTCTTTTTTCCCCTCTTTTTTCAGATTATAAATCAGGGAGTATCTTTCATACATACATACACACATGTATGTATGTCGATATACACGCATACACATATGTATGTATGTATATACATATATATATAATTTTATATTTTTCCCTAGTATTTAGCATAGTACCAGACACATAGTAGGTACTTAATAAATGTTTATGAACTACGCATTATATACATTTACATGCATATATAGACTATATATCAGGCAAATAAGTGTATATAAATATATAAATGCGTGTGTGTGTGTGTGTGTGTGTGTGTGTGTGTGTGTGTGTGTGTGTAAGCAGAATGCAGTAATGTCTAGCCAGCTTTGGATACATAAAGGATGTGTGATTCTGGGCAATTCACATAAACTCTCAGTCATCTAGGGAACTCTCTAAGTGATCATTTGGAGAACAGGTGCTGACCTGCTTTGGGAGGAGATGATCAAAGCTCTGCCATTTACTTGCTCTCAATTGGAGCCTGGGCAGGACCATTCACTACTGGTCCCTCATGTGTAAAAAGAGAAGTTTGACCTTGATGACTTTTAAGAGCCCTTTCAGCTCTAGATCCATAATCTTTAATTCTTTTTTACCCTTTCAATAAGGCAATGGCTATTAATTTCCTTCTTTTGCTCCATCTTCAACAACTGTTTTATTTCTTCCTTTACTCAATAGATATAGTTGAGGCAATAGGGATTCTATGTTACATTTTTCTCTGCCCCTATATCAGAAGTGCCTTCCATGATAATGCTTGTGAAGGAAAACCACTAATATCTTCTGTTACTTGTCAAGTAACCAGAGACTAGAAAGCTTGTATCCAGTTAAGTATGACTTTTTTCTGGCTCCAGGTCCCGGGAGAGGTTATACTTCCACTCCCAGGCCAATTGTGTGCTCCTATGACTAAGGTTTGTACCATAAAATATTGGCTGAATTGTAAGGATGTGAGAAATTCAAGCACACATTTGAAAATACAGACACATTTTAATGTACTGAAGGCTGAAATCTAGGCAGAACATATTATTTAAGAGAACAGTTGACTTACAAGTTTGAAATCTGTGAAATGGGAGAAAGGGCATTTCTGATATCTGTATAGTGTCTAACGTAAAAGACCAATCACCACGTTCTTATTTTATCATAATTCTTGCAGGTTGTGTGAGGTTGCCAACGTCCAATTATTAATCTGCCTGTCTTTCTCTCCTGGCAAAAAGGTGGGATCTGGAAAACTAGCCCTATGGTTACTGAGGTACTAGGGAAATAACAAGGCAGCTACATGACTCAGTGCACTCAGAAATATTGGACCTGGAGTAATGAGGACCTGAGTTCAAATCCAGATTTAGATGCTAGCTGGGTGCTTGTGGGTAATTTACTTAACCTCCATTTGGCTTAATCTATTAGATGAAGAAATGGCAAATGACTCCAATATCTTTACCAAGAAAACCCCATACAGCCAAAAAAAGGCGGATATGACTGAACAACATGGGAAATAACAGACACTATCCACAGCTCTGTAACCCTTTTGGATGACTGAAAGACACTTCTAGTTGGAAGAAACTAACAGAGGGCATAGCTTGTATGGGGCACAACCATCTGTGAGATTGCCATAATAATAACAGTAACAACAACAACAACAGCTAATAATTATATGGCATTTTAAGACTTAACAAACTTCTCATATATTATATCACTTGATCCTCATGACTACTTCACGAGGTAGATGCTATTATCCCTATTTTACAAATGAAAAAAATGAGGTTTTTGAAAGGCTATGTGATATAGTAAGTATCTGAGCTAAGATGTGATCTTGTCTTCCCAACTCTGTCCAACATGCAATCCATTATGCCACTTCCTGACAAAAGAAAATCACAAAAGGATTTTCAGAAGAAAAGTATTCAACTGTAAAGTTGGACATACATTTTTAGGCCATGCTCAATGCATTCATTTATTTTGCTTAACTACATTTCTTATAAGAGAAGATTGTATTCAGGACAGCGGATTGTCATTTGGGACATGAAGCAATAACATATGAATTTTTTTTTTTAAAATGTCTTTCCAGGTGCCTCTAAACTTACTTCAAATATAATAGTAATTTGACAGTATCTTTTGAGTCCGACTAGAAATTTTCTTAATCCCAGTCTATCTATCCTGACATGAGAAACATTATCATTAATCAGTAACTCCAGTAAACATTTGCATCTTTTGGTTGCATAGAAATTTTATTTTGTAGAAGGTAACTTTGTTATAGAGACTATATATTCATTACTTCAAAACATTAATCATTTAATTTGTAGGAGCATTACCTCCAACAAAATAGTCTATGCCTTAGCAGACAGCCTCTCTGAGATGCTGTGGCTTAAATAACCCATTATCTAATGAACAGCTTTCTGATGATGTCTGTGAGCCTTTAGTCAAGCTAGTTCTTGAACAGATACATGACCAGGCTCAAACTCAAGCTTTTTCAGCTTGTTTAATCTGTGAGAATATGCACTCTACTGTCGTAATCTTGGAGAAGCAAAAAGCAAAAAAGATCAACTCCACTCAGCAATGGGACATTAGAGAAGGACTCAAGTGAAAGACAGTGAATATATGGTTCAAATTAATATCAAAAAAGGTAGCTTGCCTTCTTGATAACAAAACTCTCCATATATTTTTGTCTCCTCTCTCAGTACCTAGGTGCAGTGCAGAGTCAAGGTCTAATGAAACCTGTATAAGGCATTTGGACTTATATGTCCTCTATTTAGCAGACATGCTAAAATGACGATGTCAGGTTCAATTCAAATCAACACAGACTTGTGAAATCCTTACCCTGTTTGATAGACATTTTACTAGCTGTGTGATTCCAATTTGCTCTTCTGGGCTTTAGTTTCCTCATTTGTAAATTGAAAACATTTGGATTTGATTTCCATAGATTCTTCTTGCTCTGAATTTATGATCCTATGTATAAAACCTTATGAATCTACAGCTTCTAAGAACTTTTTTGGTTTTTTAAACCTCCTCAAAAAGATCCTCAAGAAACAAAAAACTACATAAGTTAGTGAACCCTGGGGATACAAAAAAAAAAAGTCCCTGCCAGCAAGGAGACTACATTGTCCTTGAGAAAAATGGTATGCATATTGCTCTTTAATAACTATGAAATGTTAGCCAAATCCCTTCCAATTTCTGGCCTTGGTTTCCTCGTCTTTGAAATGAGAAAGCTGATCTAGGTGATGTCTGAGGTCTTTTCCTATCCTAATAGTCTATATTCTATGTGCTCAATTCCCTTTCATACTCTATGAGCTATATTCTCAGGCTCCTTCCAGCTTTGACATTTTGTATTCTAAGTTCCCTTTCTGCTTAGACATTATCTGTTTTTTGTTCTTGGCTTCCTTACCATTATGACATCCTATATCCTAAAGCTCCTCCAAGTTTTGACACTTCTGCTAATGTCCACCCAGATCTAGCCACAATGAGATTTGATCTGGAAAGAGCATACTGGGCAATATAATTTGCTATTACAACCATGCCAAAATCTATAGAACATGAAATATTAAATTAATTTTGTCACATTTTTTTTTCTCTTAAAGGGAATCTTTCTCTGTGACTGGAAGATTTCAGGTAAACCCCTATTACTATAAAGTACATTGAAACTTCTTTAAGAGATTCATCAATGCAATTCTATAGCCTGGGCTTATCACTGGGCATTCTGACTAAGAGTTTTACCTACACACAAATAAACACATAAACACATGACATGTTAAGTTCCATGAAATAATGGAGAAAATGTGACTAAAGGATATTTTCTGGGCAAAATAAGACTATTTATTATAGTTTTGTCCTTTACTTCAAGAGACTGTCAGAAGAACCTTGGATGTCATCTAGTCACTCTCAGTTTTTAGATATGATTACTGAAGCTCCAAGAGATTTTTAAAAATGACTTGTCCAGGATCACATGGGGATTCAAACACTATCTTGAGTTCAGATCCATTCTTCTTTCCAGTCTACCCATGAAACTGAAAGGCCTATCTTTTACATGGATCAGTGAGGATTACCCATTTAGTTTGCTATAATGTAATGTTCTCCTGATAATTTGTGATTATCAGTTGCTGTTTTTTAACATGATACTTCATAAACTATTATGTAAAATATTAATTATTCAATATTATCCACCAGCTGGGTTTTATACTAATTAAATTAAGGCTGGAAACTACTAACATCATTGATTAATAGTCCAGAGTAAAGTACATCAGTATCACTTAGAAAGGCAGAAATTTAAGGGAAAAAAATGTATCTCAGCCTTCCTCTTAGGAGCCCAGCTCCTTATAATCACTGATATTCTCCCTTGGGAAGCCCATGATCCTGATCTGTGCTTTCTGTCCTAATATTGGTGATGGAGTAGATCTGGGTCATCATTAGTTCTTTCACAACCTTTGCTGCATCTCTAGAACCCAACTTCTTCCCCACGTAAGTAGAGACTGGGATGGAGATATAAACACATCCCACCCCATCCCACCTCATATACAACTGGAAGACCTAATATTGGAGATTTCCAGAGATTATGTTCATCCTTTGCCCTTGAATCCAGGAAAGCAATATCCAACTGAGAATACAATATTTATCTTCACCATGACTGCCATCACTATTTCTATCAGGTAGCTTAGTGGATTGAGCCTGCATAGTGAGGTCAGGAAGATCTGACTTCAAATCCAGCCTCAGACACATGTGACTTGACAAATCACTTAACATGGGTCTGCCTCAATTTCCTAAACTCTAAAATAAGAATTATAATAACAACATCTACTTCCAAGAGTTGTTGTGGACTCAAATGAGATATTTGTAAAGCATTTAGCATAGTGCCTCATACATTCAACTGTGTCAAATACTATCCATAGGGCTTTCTTGCTAAAGATACTGAAGTGGTTTGCCATTTTCTTTTCTAGTGGATTAAGAAAAAAAAAAAAAAAAAAAAAACATTAAGTGACTTGTCCAGGATCTCACTTAGGTCTTCCTTACTCCAGTTCTCTCTCCATTGAATCACCTAGCTCTTGCATCATCTTTCCAGTTATAAAAAGAAATTTACCCAACCATACTATAATGTTCAAAATATCTAATTGCAGCAGATGAAAGCATAATAGTGACAATGCAAAACTGTCTCTCATAATCCTTAAATCAGAAAGCTGGACAAGAGTTTGGTGGCCATCTTGTCCATATCATCCATGAGAGAAATCCCCATTATAACATAATATTTAATAATACTAGCTAGTATCCACATAACTCTTTGTAAAACACTTTAAAAATGTATTTCATTTGATCCTCATAATCACTCTTAGAGTTGATGCTATTATTATCCCTATTTTGTAGATGAGGAAACTGAGGCAGACTATGATATATCCACTGTGCCTCCAAGCAGCCTCAAGTAGCCCATTACACTTTCAGAAAGCTTTAATTGTTATTTTCCCTTAAATGAACCCTAAACTTCCACCCAATGAATATTACTCTTTGAGGGCTCTGGAGCCAAATAGAACAAATCTGATTCCTCTTTCAAATATTTAAAAATAACTACTGTGACTCCCTAAGTCTTATTTCTTCAACCACCACTCATATATTTCCATCTGAACTTCATCAAAAAGATAAAAATGAAAAAGCATCAACAATAATAGCAACTGCCATTTCAACTCACAAGGGGCAAGTAGGTGACATGGTAAATAGAATGCTGGATCTGGAATTAGAAAACCCTGAGTTCAAATCCAGTCTCAGATAGTTAGTTGGACTAAGACAAGTTAGTTATTTTACTCTGTTTGCCTCTATTTCTTCATCTGTTAAATGAACTGGAAAAGGAAAGCATAAACTATTTTCTTTGCTAAGAAAACCTCAAAATAGGTTCATGAATAATTAGAAATAACTGAATCACTAAACAGTAGCCACATTCCCAACTCTGCCTAGACTTAAGGAAGCTTCCTTTTATGGGCCTCATTTTTCCCATCTGTACAATTAGATGTTTGGATTGGATGCTCTTTGGATCTTTTCTGGATTTTGGCTTCTAGACTTCTGACAAACCTCCTTCTATGACCACTTTATGTAACTTTTTATTTTTTGTTGATCTTATTGAGGAGATTTAGAAGATATAGGTTCAAAGAGTCTTGGAGGTTCTGGGGAGTGGGACAATGGTCATCATTGCTTCTTTCTACCAGATTAATCTTTATGTGTGTATTTCTATGTCGATATTGCTCTACCAATATACACATATGCATACATATATTATTTTCAACTTACAGAGTCTATTCACATACAAAAGTAATGGCTGAAAGAACCATTATCATTTTCCTCATCATCAGTCTTCCTTGTAGCTATTTTCATCATTTGTTGAAATCCTACTATAAATAGTAGTCCTCATCAACAAAAGAAGAATTTTGTTTTAACAAATGAAAACTCCTTGAGGGCAGGGACTGTTTAATTTTTGTTTCTCTCTCAGGCACCTAGCACAAATGTTGGTACACAGAGTTAGGTAGCACAAAAGAGAAAATGTTGGTGTCAGAATCAGTAATACCTGACTATCTTAGTTTCCTCATTGATAAAATAGAATAATAGTACCTAGCACCCAGGATTGTGATGAAAATCAAGCGAGATATTTGTAAAGGACTTTGCAAACCTTAAAGTGCTATATAAATGTCAGTTACTATTATTATTGTTATTGATTGTTGATTGATTGGGAAGTTATGTAGTATGAAAAGAAGGTGGCACTGAGTTCAAATCCTGCCTTAGGCATTCATTAGCTATTTGCTCCTGGGCAAGTCATTTAATCTCTACTTTAATTTCCTTATCTATAAAATTAGGAAAATAATAGCATTTCCCTCACCGTATTTTTATGAAACTTATATGAGATAAGAGTAGAGCTTTTTGAAAAAGTGCATTATATAAATTCTGGCTATTACCAGTATCATCATCATCATAGTCATTGGTTGGTTGATTGGATTAAACAGATGCTTGTTTTACTGTTAGAAACCTAAATGATTTTTTTTCCCCTTTTTTATATCATAGTCATTTCTAGATATAAAATGCCCCCATATCTTCCAGCCTACTGCCTCTTGGAGTTAAATCCTCCATCACATGAAAACAAAGTAAAACATTTAGCCAAAAACAGAGCTAATATATACAATTTTCTTCTACCATCTGCCTCCAGGCTGAGAGGGGAGAGGTGTGTTTCTAAATGGTGATTTCTAATCAGCTCCACCCAGTGAGCCTTAGCAGAAGGATGAAGCAGGCAAAATCTACCCAAGCATTTTTCCCTAACATAATAAGCCTGTGTATTTAGTCAGGTTCTTCTTACTCACAGACAGGAACAAGACCCAAATGTACTTTGAAGGGATTATGAGCTGTGCTTGATGTTGAAAAAGAAATTCCGCCTGGGTACTTCCTAGTGCCAACACCACCAAGAGCTACTGGGAACAGGTCAGACAGTGTTGTAGCTGGGCCAAAGTAGCCAGGACCTGACTCAGAGTTCCCAGCTCACTTATATCAATCCCATAAGAGTTGAAGGTTTCAACTTTTTTTTAGTGTATTCTGGACTCCTGTGGCAGTCTTGTGTTGTATGTAGATTCCTTCTCAGGATAAATTGTAGTGCATTTAAAAACACACCCACCCACCAAAAAAAAAAATTACAAAGAAATTGATTCAATTAAAGATAGTTATCAAAATATTTTTTAAGTTCATGGAATTTCTGTTAAGAAGCTTAGCTATAGAGAATTTTATCCATACTCTCCTCTCTCCATCCCTGTAAGAATAGAGGTGGGGAAATAAAGGCCCAGGGAACAGAAGCTGCTGCTTCCCTAAGATCATGAAAAGCTGAGAATAGAACCAGGGCCAACTGTCAGTCAGTCCTTTCTGCTCTCTGCAATGTCTCAGATTCTAATGCATATTATGAAAAGACATGTTTTCACTGACAAAACTATAGTCAGAGATAGGTGCCCAAAGACAAGGAGACTTCTCATTTTCAAATAAGGAAAGCTTGGGGAGTCATTCAGGCATCCCTGACCTCTGGAAGAGAAGTAGCAGAGCTATTAATGATGCTGCAAAATGGTAGGCCTGAGATTGATGGCTTTGGAGCCTGCCTCCACCTTCAAATCCAATGATAGGCAGCATAGTATTAGTACAAATACCTCTGACTCTGGAATGAGGAGCCCCAACTTCAAATTCTAACACTCCACCAATGTTAGATCATGGACAAGTTAATTAAATTCCCTCAACTTCAGTTTACACATATATAAAATGAGAGTATTGAATTTGATAAATTCTAAGATATGCCTTCGGACTGTAAATCTGTGACTCTATGACCACGCTGGACCTCAGTTTTCTAATCTGTAAGAGGATATCATTGGACTAGAAAGCCATTTAGGTCTCTTATCCTAGTCTACAAATCTCCAGAAGCATACAAGATTTAGAATAAAAGAGCCTGAATTATCAGTGTCTTGGCTTAGCCACTTGTGAATTTTTTGACCTTGATCAAAATCACTGTCCTTTCTGGGACTCAGTTTCCTTATCTGTAAAATGTGGCAGTTAATCTACTTCAGGGTAAGAACCCTCTGGCTCTAAATCTATAGTAGTTTATGATACTATAAAAACATCTAATCCCTTCCCCCATTCTCCATCCCCATTGTCCACTCTTTTTCTAACTCCCCTTCTCCGGCCCCAGGCACTAGCCACTAAATTTAATGGACAACCTTACTCACACTCAGTATTTGCTTTCTGATCCATTGGGTTTATAAAATGTTTGCATGAATTAAAATGAGAAATTTAAAAACAAACGGAGAAATGCTCAGCTGCTAAGCTCTGACATGTACTTTAAATAAGTAAATGGGGGAGGGGGAAAGGCCAAATTGGCTGATGCATCCCACCTATCATTGAATTATCATTTGCTCTCAAGCCGTTTACCTTTAAACCCAGCTGGTGCCAACCTGGCCAGTGCATTTCTCCCAGCTAAACTAACAAAGCACTTATTTGTTATCCAGGGAGCTCCCTCTAATAGACTTCCAGTGAAATAATATTTGCTTTCCATGCCTACTTTGAATCCCACTCACTTTGTTAAAAAGATTGCCTCTGGCTGTCTCTGCTGGTCTAATCTAATAGTTTCTAGTTTGTACAAGCAAAGCGCTTTCAGCCAACTATATAAATAACTTAGAGAGAAGAAGACACTTTTACAGCGCTCTGGGCCGGGTGCTATAGGACATGACAGATTCCTAAAAGACGCCTCAGTGAAGCTCATCTGGGAACCTCTGTCAGCTGAATATGAGCAATTACAATATTGTATTTGGGCTGAAAGGGCTGTCTGTCTTCCTACAAAAAGGCTAACAAGAAAAATAATTCCTGGCTGATTTCTCTTGCGTAGGAAAAGGATCTAAGTGCCTTTTCTCCCTTCTGCTTAGCACCCCCTCCTTTTCCAAGCTGGCAGAAGGCACCAGTTTAATACACAGAACTGAGGGGGGGGGGGGATGATGGGGGAGGGTCAAGGAGTTGGAATTATTTTCTGTGGAAGCATAACATGTAGGAAACAGGGATTCACAAAATGGAGATCAATTTATTAATCTGGATCTGGAACCAGTGCAACAGGGTTTAAATCCCAGTTTTGCTACTTGTGTAACCTTAGTCACTTCTATCTCAGTTTCCTCTTCTGAAAAACAAAGGGATTTAAGTAGATGATCTCCAAGGCCCATCCTAGTTCTAAGTTTGTGAGCCATGGTTTTCCAAGATCCTTTAGAACCCTTGTATCATTCTTACCTCACAGAGTTAATTCCAGTCAGCATGGTGGAGAGAGAAATCCTGGATTTCAGACTTCACTTTTCCTATTTACTAATTAGACACATCATTTCCTTGCTCTTTTCCTCAATTTCCCCTAATGTAAAATGTGGAAATTCATTGAGATCATCCCTTTGTTTCCTTAGAGATTTAAAATCTATGAATTCTAACTGCTGGCTTAGCCCCAGGTCCTCTAGGGATGATTAATTGAGGCACAGTGATGTCCATGGAGAGCTCCTCCATGCCCTGAACACAGCTCAGAATTGTTTGTTGCTATTACTAATGAAATCTGATGACTAACCTCTCTACCTTTTAGAATTCCTACTTTCATTCAAGACTGGGCTCAAATGTTATTTGTACATGAAATCTTTCCTACCTCTTTGGTTGCTAATATGTTTCCCCATATCAACACCCCTACACACAAAAGACACATACATACTGCCTTGTGTGTATTCTGTGACCATGGCACATAGTAGATAATTTATATTTTGCTGATTGATGAGTTGATTTTTGATCCTACAATCTCTATTATCAACAACCTCCTAGTATGAAAACCTGAAAAATCCCATTCTTATGATGAGGTATTGTCTTTGATAAAATGCAAATGGTTGGGGGAGGGTGAAGGGGTGGGTAAAGAATGCATTTAGTATAGGTTAAGAAACATTTAATAAGTACCTGCAATGTGCTGGGGAGGGGTATCCTGTATCCTCATGATACAAAGGCTAAATATGACAAGATTTCTTCTCTCAAAGAATTAACAACTTAGTAAAGGGAATTTATAACTTACAACTGGAAAGGACCTTAAAAATCACCTAATCCCATGGCATCCCTTTAAAAATGAAGATCCTATAGGCAAGTCAAGACAAAATTCAAATTTAGGTCTTTTGAATCCAAATTCAGATATAAATTTCAGTAACTATACTACAAGTTAGAATGATTGATTTTGTAGGAGAGATCAGATGGAGTAACTCCAGAAATTCAAAGAGGAAGATTCACCTGGAGCTGGAGGGATCTAAAAGGGTAGAATGAAGTCAGTTTATAGAAGGCTTTGAATGGCAAACTTAAGGAGATTGCTTCTTAATCCTATAGGCAACTGAGTCACTAAAGGCTTTTAAGCAAGGGGAGTAAAATAAATTTACCAGCACATTAGTGAGATTATATTGAGTCTTTCGTAATCAATGCCTCAGCATAGTCTTTAGCGAGGCCAGGGTGAGGGCAAAGGAGGAGAAAAAAGCATTTATTAAGTGTCTACTATGTACTCTTCCCTATTCTGAGCACTTTACTGATATTATCTTGTTTGATCTTTTCATCAGATTTTTTCTCCATCATTTATACCACTGCCAAATGCTTCTGAGCATTTGCTGTTTGCATAGCCCATGATGGTGCTGGAGAGATAGATAAAAAAGGAGGTCTTATATCTGGGAAGAACTTACATCTCATCAGTGGAAATAGCATAGGATATATGTATATATACAAAACTGCAAAACTGCAAACTGCATAGTATTGTTAAGTGTAAACTTAGAGGCAGAGTCAATAAGTGCCATGAAATCCAACATGTAAAATAATATTGAGAAACACATCAAGGCGGGAATAGGCATATAGGGTTTTGGGGAAAATACATAGACCATTATAATTCACAAACTCTCAGCATTTATACAAGGCAATAGGGGGGAAAACAGAATATAAAATAATTTGAAGCCAGAATTTGAGTCAGCTTGTCTTCTATTGAATAAGGTACTGAGAGTTTTGGAGTAAAACAGTGCCATGGTGAAAAGAATAGCTGAAAGATTGCTCTGATCTCATTTAGAGTAGAGATTCTGAACCGAGGGACCCCAGAATCCTTTCCTCACCACCATGAATAGATTTCATCAAGGTCCATGAACTTGGACAGAAAAAATGTATTTTTATTTTCATAAAATTTTTATTTCTTTTGATAGCATATGCTTTATTTTATGCATTTAAAAACATTCTGAGAAAAAGTTTGTAGGTCTCACTAGATGTCAAAGGGTCCATCTCACACACACACACACACACACACACACACACACACACACAGGAGATGAATAGTTTGTAATGTAGAATTTAGAAGGAAAAGAGACAGAAGTTGAGATTAGGGCAAGTATAAGATGATAAAGGTCTCAACTAAAGCTAGGGCAGTGGGAATGGAAGACAGGTAAGAGATGTGGGAAATCTCTGGAGGAAGAATCAGTAAGACTTGGTGATTGACTGGATGTATAGGGGAGGAGGAGAGGGAGAAGCCAGAGGTGACTCAAATGTTTTGAGCCTGAGGGGCTGAAGGTTGCAGATGAAACCTGCTGGAGTTTCAACATTCTGCTTCTCTTTTTCTGTCTGTCACTATGATCTACTTTATTAACTCGACAGATAGATCAACAATATTTACATTATTGTTTCCCAACATATAATAGAAAATTTTTCTATGCATAAAATAATTCTTTCTGGTGCATTAATTTTTTTGGGGGGGGGTCTCGTTTCCATCGCCCATTTTGTCTTCCATCAATTTTTGCTAAGGTATATAAAGCGATATTCTCCTTCCATAAACTTCTATAATAGAAGAAACAAACAGACAGAAACAGAGACAGAGATAGAGAAATAGGGAGATAGAAGAGAGTGACAGGGACAGAGAGAGACAGAGATAGATGGAGAGAGACAGAAATAGAGAGACAAAAAGATAGGGAGATAGAGACAGAAAGACAGAGATAGAAATAAAAAGAAAAACAGAAGAAAATAGAAGAGGAGGATTATGCTCTTTAAGGAATGGTGCCACAAAATAATGATTCAGATTTAGTAATAAATAGACAAAAATCTCCAGATAGTCCCTTATCCTAAAAACTACCACAGCTAGCCAGACTATCATCTCTGGAGCATTTCCACACATACAAGATTAACAAATTGGCCCAGTTATCATTTTAATCATAGGATCTCAGAATTATAAGGATCTAATGGATTTTAGATTCTATTTAATCCAACACAATCATTTTACAGATGACAAGATTAAGGCCCATGCAAAGGCCTAAGAAATGACTTCCTCATAGTCATTAGTTGCTGTTTAATCATGCCATTTCCTTCTCCAGCTGATTTTACAGATGAAGAAACTGAGACAAAAAGGATTAAGTGACTTGTTCAGACCTAGTAAGCATCTGAAGATAGATTTGAACTCATTTCTTCCTGATTCCAGGCCTCATACTTTATCCACAGTACTATCTATCTGCCTTCCTTATGGCCATATTGCTCACTAGCTTCAAAACAGGGATTTGAGGCTAAAGCCCGAGCCATGCATCTGTGTAAACATTGCTGAGAATCAAGATGGCACTTGGGCAGAATTCCCACAGAAATGTGGTACATTAGGAGGACCTGTAAAAATGCTGACTAAGGAATAACAGGCACATTAGCGAACCAGTTAGCCATTTCCCAGAGAGCGTCAGTGTTATGGAACATTTCAAATAGATACCCTTGCATCTTAAAATACCATCTCAAGTTTGGTTTTCTTTATTACTGGCTATGGGCTTAGAAAGAGCAGACACTGTGATGTGCTTTCAATATTTTAACAGGGACTATGGGAGTAAAGGCCCAGTTATGAAGGATTCTTTCAGTACAATATAGTAGAATTAGCACCAGATTTGGAATCAAAGACCTAGATTCAATTCCTGACTCTATTACTTATTCCCTATATGAACTTGAGTAAATCATAGAACATAGGATTATAAAATCCTTGATTTAGAGTTAGAGAAGACTTTAGAAGTCATTGGGTCCAGCTCTCTCATTTTACAAATGAAGAAATTAAGGCATAGAGAGGTTAAATAATTTGTCTCAGATCACACAATTAGAAAATGTCAGGGGCATTATTTGGCTCCAACTCTTCCTGATACCACATCTCTATTGCTTTGCCTCTATGGGCCTGTGCAAGAGAGGAGCTGGACTAGATGACCTCTATAGCACCCTTTGACTCTAAATCTGTGATGCTATTGTCCATTCTGGAAAAATAACTGTGAACAGTTTAAATGGAAACTCCTTAAAGCTGAAGTGGTGTAATAGTCTAGGGGGCAGAAGCCACATCCCTCAACAGGCTGAGCACTACAAGGTTAGGTCTGGCCAGGACTTTTCCTCATTCCCAGAAGTGTGTTAAGCTCTGTTTCTTGGAATTCCATCACACACTCCATCAGTTAATCAATCTATGACTTTCAGCCAGGGCTATGAGGTCACTCCCCAGACTTCAAGCTGCCTTTGAGTGGCCCTCTGTCACCTCAGAGGTGATGGAAAATAGAAGTGGGTCAATTCTGTGCAAGGGTGTGGCCCCTGATCCTGTCAAAGGAAGATGGAACTTTGATGAGTCCCCCCATTCCAGGTTTCAGACTCTAAGTGAGATGATCATGAGATTTAGAAACTGAAAAGATCTTAGAGGTCATCTAATTCAATTCACTCATTTTATGGAGGAATAAACTAACACTGAGAGAAGTCCATAGTATATGGGGATTGATTGAGAGAAATCCCTCCTCAATTTGTTGAATTTAAAAGAAAATGAAATTTTGGTTGAAATTTTGGTTCTATTTCCCTAAAAGGAACATTTGTAAGCTCTGGAAGGAACACATTTTAGTTTTAACCTAGTCTTTGGCACTTGTTAACTAGCTGACTTTCAGCAAGTTACCAACTTCTCTGGGCCTTGGCTTTTTCATCTACCCTAAATCTCTCACCTACATGCATTTGCACTAGTTCCCTCTTCTCTTGTCCACCCACTCTGCCTCTATACCTGCAATACATCATTTCTTCAACTCTGTCTTTTGGAATCTCTCGTTTCTATCAAGATTACTTTAAAGGGATATCTTCAAATGAAGCCTCTTTTCTAACCCTTCCCCTCCATAACTACCTTGAATTGTGTGTGTGTGTGTGTGTGTGTGTGTGTGTGTGTGTGTGTGTGTGTGTAATTTATAAATATTTTGTTCATATTTTATCAATCTACACCTCTGTTAGAATGTAAGCTCCATGAGGGCAGAAATTCTTTCACTTCTGTTTTTGCTCCCTTACTGCTGAGCACAGCAAATACCTAGCCCTTAATAAATGTTTCTTTATTGGCTGGAAAAATGAGGGAGGGGTTTGGAACAAATGATCTTTTGAGATATCTTCCTACTAAAATGGCAGCCATAAGAAACTGGAAACTGAGTGGATGTCCATCAGTTGGAGAATGGCTGAATAAGTTATGGTATATGAATGTTATAGAATATTATTGTTCTATCAGAAATGATCAGGAGGATGATTTTAGAGAAGCCTCAAGACTTACATGAACTGATACTAAGTGAAATGAGCAGAATCAGATCATTATATATGGCAATATCAATATTATACAATGATCAATTCTGATAAATGTGACTCTTTCCAACAATGAGATAAGTGAGGACAGCTCCAAGGATCTTGTGATGAAGAGAGGCATCTGCACCCAAAGAAAGAACTGTAGGAACTGAATGTGGCTCACAACATAACATTCTCACTCTTTTTTTGTTGTTGCTTTCATTTTGTTTTCTTACTCATTTGCTTTCTTTTTCTGATCTGATTTCTCTTGTGCAGCAAGAGAATTGTATAAATATGCTTATAAATATTGAATTTAACTTATATTTTAACATGTTTAATATATATTGAGTTGCTTGCCATCTAGGTGAGGGACTGGAGGAAAGAGGATAAAATCTGAAACACAAGGATATTCAAGGGTCAGTGTAGTCAAATTATCTGTGCATATGTTTTCAAAATAAAAAGCTTTATAAAAAAAATAAAATGTGACCCCTTCCTTTCATGTAGCATAAGGGTATCATGGTGTCACTTACAGAGAGACAGATTAGATATCCTTAGTGTCTTCTTTCTATTTTTCTCCAAGGGAAACACAGTTCTTGCCAGGAGGTTAAGCAGAAAATTGGAGACAGAGGCTGCTCTGTTTTCTTCAGAGGGAGGGAATATCAGGCTAGAATTATATCTATTTGTTTCCTTCAATATCATTAGTAGATACAATTTTTAGGACCATGTTAACTTTTGATCACTGTTTCATTAACTGGAGAAAGCAAGATCTCAAGCTTTATATCCATGGATTGATTACCTTCCTTTCAATATCAGTTTCACAATGAAAACACAAAACATTAGCCAAAAAATAATTTTTTTTTTCCAAATTGGTAGCAAAACAGAAATCAGAGGAAGTATATGTAGGAAAATATGTACCAGACAATTAAAAAGTGAAGGTGTTCTCCTAATGGGGAGAGAAGTAACAACTCAGTTTAGAAAGTCCTAACTCTCTCCCAAGAGGAATTTTCCCTAAATCTCTAGTGAGACAAGAGCATGATGGAGACTGCCAGCTTCTCTTATGTCAGCTTCTTTCCAAAATCTTTGCCTTCAAAAAACTAAAGTGGAGTTGGTATCATCTTTCTTCTTTCTTAAAGATAGAAGTTATAAGGGCTCAAAGTAATTGCAAAATTTGAAGATACTTGAAGAAAATCCCAACACACTTAAGCTTAAAGGAAACTGAAGAGCCTGGAGCTCTTTCACACTAGCCATTCCTTCAGAAAAACTTAGGACATTGATCTCCACCAGTAAGAAGAGTCCCATATCTAAGGGCTTTAAAATTGGGGTTACCCAGTCAGCAGGATGATTTCAGAAAGGCCTAGAGAGACTTACATGAACTGATGCTGAGTAAAGAGAGTAGAATCAGAACATTGTACATAGCAACAAGATGTGTTGACCAATTCTGTTGGACATGGCTTTTTTTCAAAAGTCAGGTGATTCAGACCATTTTCAAAGGTCTTGTGATGGAGAGAGCCATCTGTACCCATAGAGAGGAGTATGGGGACTGAATATGGATCACAACATAGTGTTTTCACTTTTTGTTATTTGCTTACATTTGTTTTCTTTCTCATTTTTTTTTCCCTTTTTATGTGATCTTTCTGTCCAGCACAATTGTGGAGATACAGAGAAGGAGGATTTGCATATGTTTGGCATATGTTGGATTGTTTGCCATCTAGGGGAGGAGATGGGGAAAAGAAGGGAGGAAAAAATTTTCAACCGCAGAGTTGTTCAGGAGTGAATGTTGAAAACTGACTATGCATATGCTTTCAAAATAAAGTTTTAATAAACTTGAAAAAAAATAAAATCGGGGTTACATTGATCATTGGTTTTATCAAAGAAATCACTAATCAAATCCCTCTACAAGTCTTATATTGCAGGTTTAAGATTCAAATCCTGATCCATACTTCTTATAAAATGAATTCTCTATCTATTGTACATTTCTCTATGTATAGATTGGCTTACTCTGAACTTCAAAAATCTCATAATTTGGTAAAAGGGATATGGATGGACAGACCTATACATACCAATGAGAGTTGATGTTAGGGAATGGATTGCCATGATGGAGAGTATAAGGAAACAAAGGATATTTTTCAAGAAAATATAATAGACACACAAAAATTTAGATCTGGAAAGAATTTTGGAGCTTAGATTAATGCCATCACTTTATTGATGAGTTAATCCAGGATGAGAAAGGAATTTTCTCAAGCATCTAGATAGTAATTTGTAGGACAATGGTGGAACACAGACCTTTGGAGTCTCTGTTGAGCACTCTTTCCATTATACTGATAAAGAAAGATGCTGAGTTTCACTTCTGATAAGATCCCAGAATAATGGCCTTTGGTGGTGACTTCTTTCAAATTCAAAGGCACCATTAAAGCTTTATCCAATAATCTACCCTCTGCTTCTCAAGTCCACTATTCCATTGCAGCCTCCTCATATTTGCTTAAATTATTTCTCCCCAAGACTATTCTACCCTTTCCATTCCCTCAAGATAACTTTTTCCCATCATTCACTGCCCAACAAGTCCCACATTCTCCAAATGGCCTTGTTTGATCCCTTTCTTCTTTAAAATGCTGAAATATTTTAATTATGTTCCCATGGTGGGGACCAACTTTCTCCCATCTTGTTTAGTTCTTTTAAGGTTTAATTTGTATGGCCTAGATATTAAATTTGTAGAGATCATAAATGGTATCTCTCTTTTCATTCTCCTAGAATAATTCTGTGAATACAATGGGTTCTTGATAAAAATTTCTTTGCTAATTAAGTAATTCAAAAAGACTCAGCATCTTCTGGAAGGCCAATGGCAGCAGAGGAGGTAATCTGTTATTGATGAAGTCATGATAGAGATTCTGTGGCTAAAATAGTCACCAGTTAAACAGATTACACTGGTTACCATAACATTAAGGAAAGCAAGTTGTTTAGGACGAACCTAATGAATATAAATTATATACATTTGACATGTTTTTTCTCTCTAAATTCCTTGTGCTTACTACTTCTCTCCATTGTTCTAATCCTTTCTCATTGACTTCAAAGCTTCTCCCACCTTTATCTCTGCCACAGTTTCAGAACAAAGTGTACTTTTGCCCTGGGACCCACCCAAATATTGCTCCATTATGTCAGTGTTCCTCTGGCCACCTGTGGCAGGTGGAGGTTCCAACAGTCCCTCATGAAATGTATCTTGGTCTCACTACCTAGGAAGTGTTGAGTGGCAGAATGGGCTGAGAAGGAGAAATGGGAAATGCCTACAGGCACATGCTCTGGGAAAGTATTAAAGTGATAGTAAGTAACTCCCCTTTGTACCTCAGAAATGACATGGTTGACATCTATCTGTGGGAACACCAGCTGCCCCCAGGGATGTGCCTGTCTCTATTTCTGAGTGCTCTGCCCTCCCCCAATATCCAGCTTGCTTTCTTTCCTGGGAATTCTCCCACCCACAAGTGTTTGAAGTAGCTAAGGAACTTTGGACTTAATTAAAACATTTGAATCCAAACACCTACTTTCACACTGACTAGCTAGATGAATCTCAGTTTCCCTCATCTGTTAAATAAGCCTGAAAATATTTCTACAGAATTGTTGTAAATAAAACACTTGTAAAGCCCAAATCACTATAACACTTAAACATCAGCCATTATTCTGTAATTGGTTAAGGTCCAAAAAGATGGAAGATTGATGGGTGAGAAAGTAGAAAATTAAGAGGGAAGGATGCTAATGGGGAGTAAATAATGGAATTCTCACCTCAGTCTTTGCTCAGGAGGGTGTATTGATGGCTCTATCCCAAATTCAAAGGAGAGAATCTGATTCCTTTCTGAACATCCTTTGATCTTCTCTCACTTTGGCTTGGATCTTTAGGGTAGGGATTCTAGTATTTTGGGGTTTGCCTACCTTTTGTCTTTTAAATAAACCTTTCCATACCACTAATTCAATAGGATAGAAAACAGTTTCTAGATCCTACTATTTACATAAGAAATACAATGAAAGATATCAATTACTATTAATAGGACTATTTGTCAAATATTCTCCATACCCGAGTTGTGAAAGAATCCAGCCATTCTGGAGAGCAATCTGGAATTATGCCCAAAAAGTTATCAAACTGTGCATACCCTTTGACCCAGCAGCGCTACTACTGGGATTATATCCCAAAGAAATACTAAAGAGCGGAAAGAGACATATATGTGCCAAAATGTTTGTGGCAGCTCTTTTTGTTGTAGCTAGAAACTGGAAGATGAATGGATGTCCATCAGTTGGAGAATGGTTGGGTAAATTGTGGTATATGAAAGTTATGGAATATTATTGCTCAGTAAGAAATGACCAGCAGGAGGAATACAGAGAGGGTTGGAGAGACTTACATCAACTGATGCTGAGTGAAATGAGCAGAACCAGAAGATCACTGTATACTTCAACAACGATACTGTATGAGGATGTATTCTGATGGAAGTGGAAATCTTCAACATAAAGAAGATCCAACTCACTTCCAGTTGATCAATGATGGACAGAGGTAGATACACCCAGAGAAGAAACACTGGGAGGGGAATGTAAATTGTTAGCACTAATATCTGTCTGCCCAGGTTGCATGTACCTTTGGATTCTAATGTTTATTGTGCAACAAGAAAATGATATTCACACACATGTATTGTACTTAGACTATATTGTAACACATGTAAAATGTATGGTATTGCCTGTCGTCGGGGGGAGGGAATAAGGGAGGGGGGGTAATTTGGAAAAATGAATACAAGGGATAATATTATAAAATATATATATATATATAATAAAAAAAATTAAAAAAAAAAATATTCTCCATACCCTCTTGACAAACTTCTTAAATCACCCCCTGGTTCTAAGGTTTCCTGAAGCCATCATCCCATTGCATTTTTGAAACTACAGCATGCTTGCCCCTTTCCTTCTGATAGAAGGACTTTTGGACATGAGATTGTGCTCTGCCTGATGACTTTGTGAAAATTGCCACTTGACAGCTTGGTGAGCTGGTTTTTGTGCTTATGTTTCCCTGAAGAAAAAGGTGATCCAAGTCAGGGTAGATCTGCTTTGGGAGGTAGCTTCACTCTGGCTGCCTTAAGGCCACAGCTACAGATTAGACTTTCCCTTGCCCACACCCCACAAAGAGAGACTGGCTGCAAGGTAAACATCTGGGTTCCTATCTGGAGGAAAATAATGAAAACATCTGGCTTCCTGTTTCTTCTGACACAGAGATTCTATGTAGAGAGGAGATGGACAAGGAAATCAAGGGTGGAGTCTTGGTGGGGAGGAAGAAGGTAGAAGACAAAGACTTTTGAGATTCTTCCCCTCCAGATATTCTTCCTAGATACTATGGTTCCTTCCTATATATATGCTAATCTATTTTAATGTAGTATTATAATACTATATTTATAGAATCATACCTTGGAAATTTAGAGCAAAGAATTATATTAACTGGGGCTAAGATGTTGGAGGTAACCCAGGGAGAAGAAAGTGTACTAGGCTTTAAGCCTGAGCACCTGAATTCAAATCCTAGTCCTACTACCAGAAACTCCTATCTTAAATAATCAGAAGAGGAAAAAGAAGCCATCAAAAGCAAGAGAGGACACTAATGCATTCTTGATGGAATTGTGGATTCAACCAACCATTTAGAGGACAATTTGGAACTATTTCCTAAGGCTTATAACACTGCATGTGTCCTTTGATCCAGAAATAATACTGCTAAGTCTAAACCCTAAAGAGATCAGATAAAAGGGAAGGGGACCTATATGTACAAAAAATATTTATGGCAGATCCTTTCATGATGGCAAAGAATGAGAAACTGAAGAGATGCCCATCAACTGGGGAATGACTAAACAAATTATATTATATGTGCTATAAGATATGATGGGGATGGGAAAGAGAGTTTCAGAATGGTAAGTTCTTATGAACTGATATGGAGTGAAGTGAGTAGAAGCAGGAGATCCTTTTGCATAGTGAAAGCAATGTAGTAACAGTGATTAATTATGAAACACTGAGCTTCCCAGATCAAATAACACTGATCAAAGACAATTCCAAAGGACCCTTAATGAAAAATGCTTCCAGAGAGAGAATTGATGAACTCTCTATGCAAATAGAAGTATGATTTTTAACCCTTTTTATTTTTTCATGCCTTTTTAAAAACAATATGACTAATAATATATTATTATATTTATGATATATTATTCATATTACTTGCCTTCTCCATTAATGGGGAGGAGCTGGAGAGGGAAAGAATTTAGAACTGAATTTTTTTATGTAAAAAAATAAATAATAAACTAAAAAAAAAGAAAGAGTAGAGTGGTCATAGAATTAGAAGGAAACCCAGGGGAATAGTATTAGAAGCCAATACATACATACATATATAAAATATATATACATATACATATTCATATACATATCCTGTTCAGACTCATTGCTGTGTGAGTCTGTGGCTTTCACCTGCCTGCCTAATTGCCAATTACCTGCATTGCAAGAAAGCTTGCCTCATCTTAGGATACAAAGGAAGCAGGTGAGGGAAGGCAGGGTAGCCCAGGGAGTGGGGCAAGGAAAGAGCATCATCATCCAGTAGTGCAGGACCAGACCCAACTTTTCTCAAAAGTTTGCTCCTCTTCTTCACCTTCCTCACTCCCTTTCTGCAGTTTGGGTCTCTTGCCATGGGCTTCTCAAGAGTGAGCTCCCAACTGGGTCCTGGGTGCTGCTTGACTGATGCTCTTCTAGAGCGCTTCCCTTCAGATATCCCAAAATTTTTTTTTGCTTGTTTGCTTGTTTTACTTTCCTGAAATGGAAACATTCTCTCAATCCAGGCCTAAAAAGAGCAGTAAGACTAAGTCCATGAATCTTTCTCCAAAGGACAGCAAAACTGAAAGGAGAAATGACTTGTTATCTATTTGTGTCTCAGTGATATGGACTTGAAAGAATTCTATGTCTGGAGTCATGTCTGGAGTCAAAAGACATGGGTCAAATCCTCTTTTTGCTATTGATAAGCAATATTGTTTTGAACAAATCCTGGACCTCAGTTTTCTCATCTGTAAAATGAACCTGAATAGTTTCTAGGGTGCTCTTCCATCTCTCCAAATGTCCTAGACATGGCTTGTTTCTCTAGGCTTCTTTGAGTTCCCCTTTACCCCTTCCCTGATCCTCTCTCAAACAGTTACCATTTCCAAACAGGGCCCGGGCAAATGACAGCCTCCTTCCTCGGGCCGCAGCCTGCCGGAGTTGTGTACACTGGCCAGCGTACAACAGAAACTCAGCTTTGGCCTCCAGCAATGTCACACCCAGGGAAAGTAGCCTGCCAAGAGAAGGCCGGGCTCCAGCTGCGGATGCTGAGAGAAGAGAGAGCTCCAATGCTGGCCCAGAGACAGAAGTGCTCCTGAGTGATAGGTGGGGATGGATGGCTTGGACACAGGGAGATATATAGGAATTGACTTTTTGTTTTTTTCTGGTGCTCTCATTATGGTGGCACTGACCCTCCCTCATGGTCTCCCCAGGTCACAATTCAGGTGCTGACCAGTTCACACAGAACCGAGATGCCAATTTGGAGCAGAAAATGAGGTACATAAAGGGATCACAATCCCAAAGAGTGGCAAAACATAATCCCTCCCCTCCAAGAGCTTCCAGCCTAATGGGAGCAATTCCTGGCACCAAATGATTCAGGTGTGGACAGGCTCTCAGAGGTCACTTAGCCCGACCTCCTCATTTTACAAAAGGAGAAGCTGAACTTGGGGGAGATTGAATGATGGTATATTCAGTCCAGGTTCCACCTCCTACAGAAAGCCTTCCTTCATCTTCCCAGGGATCTCCCTCTTGGAATATAGTCTCAATTGTTTATATGATGCATCCTCCCCCCAGTAGAGAGCAAGTTCTTTGAAAGCAGGGATTGTTTAGTTATTGTCTTTATATACCTAGTGCCTTGTACATAGCAAGCAGTTAATAAACATTGAATTGAACTGAGTTGCCCAAAATAAGTAACAGAGCTAGTATTAAAACCTAAATCTTTTGACTCTTGACTGGCTGTAGTGACTGCTTGGTGCAGTCTTGTCTTGAACTTTTAAAAAAGGCATGTATCAGCCTTTGGGTATTTCGTTCTTAGATATCTATAATTATACCCTGAAACCCTATAGAAAATGTAATAATTATTATCCAATATTTTCCAACTAAAGGAGTTCCAAACTCTCTGTGACCTTTTCACAAAGAATCACTGAATTAATAGAGCTTTAGTAACCTGCTGGAATTTGGGGGAAGATGTAAGTATGGGGGAGATACAAACCCACTCACTGTTGGTGTTGCAAATAGAGCTTCTGCAAAGTGGGGGCAGAGATGAGAGAAAGGTGTCCCAGCATTGTCTGGTACAAGCCTACAGGTTGAGACTTGTGATTGAACTATGTTTGAATCCAGTGCCAGAGGTAATTTGTGCAGCATAGATATCTCACTGTGGTTGACTTCATGTGATTGTTCAGAAATGTGTATATACAAACTTGTACATATAGAGAACAGCTGGAGAAAGAGTCACCTTCTGCTCCCAGTTGGACAACTTCTTCCCTGTGTGACATCAAAAGAATCAAACCATTTAACTTCTCTTTTTCACGGAAACTGATAGTGTAATGGATAGAGTATTGGACTTGGAATCAGAAAGCCCCAAGTACCCTTAGATACTTATTTTTGTATGACTCTGGGCATAAAACTTCTGACTGCCTTAGTTTCAACAGTTAAAAAAAAAGAGTTAATAATAGCAACTAAATTGAAAGTTTACTGTAAAAAGTAAATGAAATTATATTTGTTTAAAAGCACTTAAACAGAGCCTAGATTATAGTAGGTAGTATATAAATGCTTACTCCATTCTGCCTCAGTATACTTTTGCCCTCTTTAAGAATAGACATGTTGTTATGATCAATTCTATTCCATCAATGGACATTTATTAAATATATACTACATGCAAAGCATTATTCTGGGCACTGGGGATATACAGCAGAAGGACAGCGTTCTTGTCTTCATGGACCTTACAATCCAGTGGAAGGCTGAGTGGGAGGAGAGGGAGAACAAGAGGGGTGGGTATGATATCTATATAAATAAGTGGACATGTCTTGAATATGATGGCCAAGCTAGTAGTTCTAGAGCCAGAAGCCATGGGTTAGAATCTTATCCCTGATTTTTCCTACTCAGTGATAAGCAAGATTACTTGATTTCACTAGGTTTCAGTCTCCCTAGCTCTAAAATTAGGATGCTAGATCAGAGGCCCTTTCCAGTTCTAGATCAATGAAACTTAAAAGTACTACTATTTGAGGATAGGGCAGCTATGTGGCACAGTTGATAAAAGACCCAGGCTTGTGGAGAGGAGGATTCATCTTCCTGAGTTCAAAACTGGCCTCGGACACTAGCTGTGTGACCCTAGCAAGTCACTTTACCCTGTTTGCCTCAGTTTCCCTATCTGTAAAATGAGTTGTAGAAAAGAAATCAGCAAACCACTTCATTATCTCATTCAAGGAAAACCTAAAATGGGGTCATGAAACATTGGACAGCACTGAACAACAATATAAGAAGAATGGCAGAAATCACTTTCATTGGGGGAGAGGGGGAGAGTGTCCAAGAAAGGCTTCATGCAGAAACAAACATCTAAATTTGCTCTAAAAGGAAAGGAAAGATTTCAACTGAACAGAAGGTATCTATTAGATTTAAAAAACAAACCAACATAAAAACTAACCTCTAAAAAGTATGTTTACCAACTTAAATGGCATTTGTATAAACATGTCAAAGTTTTGAAGCTCTTACTTACACTTTTCCCAAATGGGGTGCAATAAAACCACCATTTCTATCCATCTTTCCTTTCCTCATGCCAATTCAGCAATAGCCACTGGCAAGAAAGGCACACCCAAACTTTGCAACTCTCAGGGCCTGCACCTAATTTACATATAAATAGTCATAATTTTTTAATCAGAGGTAAATGCAGGCAGCCATTCTATTTGCTTGTCCTTGTGCCTGCCTTCCTTGATAAAAGATGCAGGATGATTTGCTCTTCATGTAGTAGCAGAAATAAAAGCAATCAATCCCACTTCTCTTTCTCTCTGTGGAGCTCAAGAGAGTTCTCCTATCTAGGCACAAAAAGCCCTTCAGTGGATACCTCATTCCAAAGAGACTGGGGAAATAGAAGTACTCTTTTAAAGAATGAGAACTCAAAATCCACATACTATTGACTTAACTTTTTAAATGTTTTTATTGATGGTTTTTTGTAAGACAATGTCTTACCTCCAGATAAAGATCCTTTTATGGGACTTCTTTGTAATAATCTTCTATAGGAAGCTTTTGCTGATTCCTCAAGTTGCCTTCTTTACCAAACTTTCTTATATTTTATAAATACACTATATACAGGGACAAAAGTACTTGGCATCTCTACCACTTGAATGTCATCTCCTTGAGAGGAGGGACTATTTCATTTTGACACATAATAGTTAATTTTGATGTTCAATTTTTTTTCCTTGAACATGGTCTTTAAAATTGAAAATAATAGTGTTTTATAGCTAAAAGGGAACTTAAAGCTTATTTAATCCAACCCCTTCATTTTACTGAGAAGGAAACTGAGGCACTGAGGAAAGTCAGTCCAGGGTAAGTAGTAGTGGTCCAGTCAGGGCTCAAATCCATGAATTCTACCTTCATATCTAAAATTGTTATCAGGGCTCCACACCTATTTTATAGATATTAATGAATTTACCCAAAAATTTTAAGGCTGTCATTTGGTCCCATTTTGAAATTAAGAACTTGAAGCACATGAAAGTAAAATCAAACTTGTCAGAAGTAAAAATAATGATTCAGCCTTCTGCTGCCTCACTCTCTATTAAAGTTGCTTGCTTATGTTTTCTGGAATGTCTATGAAGTTTCTGGGCCTGTTTCTTATACAGGAAGAATCAAATAGAACAAGACAATTGTAGTGGGCTTGGATTTACCTAGCTCACTGGAAGCAGAAATGTCCCATGTTCTCAATTCAGATATGCGGACCCCACCTTACTGGAAGGAAGGACCCTCATCAAACTTTTTAAGCATTTTGTCTCCTTTTCCCAAGGTTTTATACACTATAAGGAGCAGAAGGCAATATACTATACTGAAAAAAAAATACTAGATTCAGATTTGGGATTAAATTCTAGTACTGACATATTTACAAAGAAAACGAAGTTGGTACAATGGATAAAGCTCTGTTCCCAAAAAATAAGTTTAAATCAGACACTTACTAACTATATGATTTTTAACATTTGTTTCTTATTCCCTCCCCTCCGCTTCCATCCCCTCTCATTCCCTCTCTTCTTCTCCCCTCTCTTCCCCTTCTCTCCCCTTCCCTTCAATTCAATCCCTAGGCATCCATTAATTACCTACTATGTGCAAGGCACTGTGCTAGATGCTAGGGATATAAAGATAGCATGAAGGAATAGTTCTTATTCGTAAGGCTTTTATATATTATCAAGCAAATTACTTAAAGTCCTCTTATTATTAAAAGTTTCAGGGTTCAGGGACAGGGATGGAGTTTCATGTACTTTTGTTGAAACATTTGGGTCTTTAGAAAGTATTATTGTTATTGGTGATATTTCCTAGCAAGATATCATGTCCATTTGTCTGTACTAGTGTTTTGGTCTTGCTGTATCCTCACTGTGGTATTTCCCTTTTGATTTATTCTGGGTTTGTTTTTCCCCCATGCTCCTCAGGTTGTTGATTAATTAGCTGATGGAGACTGGCTACCTAGGACAAGGCCATTGCTCAAGTGGAAGTTTCTCATTTCTACACCTTCTGCCAGGATATAACATCTTTCTAAACAGCCATGATGCTAGTAATAGCACTCATGACTTTGGGGTCAGTGGTACAAGTCAGTTTGCTTTCTCTTTTTGCCAGAAATTATTTCCTTTTCCTTACCATGTAAACATACCACCCACCTTCCAGAGAATGATTCAGATGATTTTCTCTCATTAGCTAGTTTGCTCTGGGGAGTTTCAAGAATTAGCCCTAAGACAGGTCCTTTATGCAAGAGAAAAGTGTTGGCAGCTCTCAAGAAGGCTAGGCTGAGACTCAGGGACAATGATACTGCAGTTTCTAGGTAGATGTAACAATGAATATGGACCTGATGCTTTACTGTACTGGAGGACTACCCATGGGAATAATGACTCCTCCCATTTGAAGCTTATCTCTTTTTTTTTTTTTTCTTTTTTCCCTTTTTTTTTTTCTGTCATCAGCTTTAGAGCCAGAGAAACAGAGACAGGCTAAGAATAGCAAGCAGCAAACTGCACCTGCCTTCCTGGGAAAACAGGAACTAAGATCTAGAGGGGAGAGAGAACTCAAATATCAACCCCATCATTTTATAGAATGAGGTACAAACAGGTTGTGACTTTTCCAAAGTCACCTTAGAAATAAATATGAAATATGAGATTTAAAACTAGTTCTTATGGCTTAAAAGCCATATTAGTCCTAGGGAGGGCACTGAAACTGGGAGAACTTTTGCATGTTTGTTTTCCTTGTTTGGAAGCTAAATATTATTCACCAATATGGCATCATTGGTAATATTATGTTGTGAGAATCAGTGGGCTCTTTCTGAGTTTACCATCAGTTTATCAGAAGTTATTATCATTTTAATAATGTCAGTTTTATTTTCATTATAATAATGATAAATAATAATATTAAGCAAATAAAAGTCTTTTGAGAAGTCATTTCAGCCTTCTCTTGCAAAGAAAAGCTGATCTGAATTGAAACACAGCTTATTGTACTGGCCAGAACCCTAATCTCAGAAGACATGGCTTTTCATCAAAGGCTGCTATGTAGGAGGGTAACTCATTTAATCTCTCTGGGCCTCATGTTTCTAGTCCATAAAATAAAAAGGTAGGATTAGTTGATCTCTATGACCTGTTCTTCTCTAAATGCAGATTACAAAACCTGCCTAGAGGCAAAATACAGTAGAATTGGGGAACTGCAACTGTCCAGACATTTGCTAGAGTTCTCATATTAGTCTTGATTTACAGGTAATTTTATCTTTCCAAATGAGAAGTTCCACTGCTTTGAACTCGAAGATAGTATGCCTCATGAGATTCCTAAAAGGAAAATAAGAGAATAAAGACTTTTCCCCCAAGATTCCAAGGTAGGCACATTTCAAAATATTCAGACAAAAGAATGGTATCATAACTTGCAGCGACTGAAAGGGATCATACTATGGAGAATGCAGAACTCTAAAAATGCAATTTTAATGACACTATTATTGATAAGTCTAATGATGTAGATAAATGGGAGACATCCAAAGAAATGCATGAGGCTGCACAAGGAGCTCTCATAAGAGTTCTCAGAGGAAATATTTTAAAAAATAAAGGAAACATAAGCAGTAAAAATTTAAAAAAAAAATGGAATGAACCCATAAAGTCACAATTGATTTTTAAGTGATTATAGTACTCTAAAATTTAAAACATTGCTATATGGAAAAGGGAATTAGACTTGTTCTTCTTGGTCATAGGAAGCAGGGACTAGAAGTAATAGTTAGAAGTCATAGGTCAATTTCAATTCAATTTAAAGAAAAAATTTCTAATAATTACATCTATGAAAAAGTAAAAATGATTGACTCATGAGATAGTGAATTTGACATCATTATCAGCAAAGGTTTAATGACTATTTTCCAGGGACATGGTAAAGAAAAATCCTATTCAAGTATAGATTAGATTAGGTTTTTTTCTTGTTTTGGGGTTTTTTTTTTTCTGGTTTTGAGATTCTAAATTTCTGTTTCAGCATTTCTTTTTTACCAAATTCTCAATTCCTTCCCTATTTTCCTTAGTCTAACCTATTTTGATTTTTTTAAAGTTAAAACAAAAAAGGGAAAAATCTGCAAATTGTAGGTGGATGGTTTAATATTAATCAACTACAAAGAGAAAGCAGAAATACAAGAATTTTGTTTTGTTTCTATCATTTTTATTAAAGAGAATGATCTTGCAGATTGTACAATTTTCAAAGTATTTTCACACTTTTTATCTTGGTTCTCAATCACTTTCATTTAAAAAGATCAACAGTACTATGAGAACACTAAGTAGAGCCCTCATATTGTCATCCAGAAAAGTTAATCATAAAGCAAATTCTAGAATTCTCTCATCTTCTATGCTAAACTTACATATGTGTGTATGTGTTTCTCTGAAAGGAAAAAAATCTGCAAAAAAGAAAAGTTGAAAGTTTTGAATGAGAAAGGTATTAATACAGTGGATAAGCTTTTTATAATAGTGAGTATATGACTAGAAATACTTTGTCCTATTATTTTTGTATTCTCTCGACATTTGTAAGTCCTTTCCTAATATCAGGATCTTACCTCTGTTCTCTTTCTTCCTATTGATTATCTTTCTTCAATTGAGTAGTCCCAAATATATGTTTTGTCCTCCTCCTCCTATCGTATGGGGACATAGAAGTGTTTGATAGAGCTGAGGTGGAAAGCACATTTGATCAATAGGTGTCACCATTTAATACATATTTGCAAGTAATTAATATAAGAGCATAGAATATTATAACTGAAGTATTAGAAGTCATTGAGAACATGTTTTTCTGCATAAAAATTATTTCAAATTATGTGTCTTAAATTTAAGAACCATCTTTGTTATCAGTTCTGTAAAATGACACTAAGATTGGAAACAAAAAGCTTTCCTTAGGTGACAATGTCATAAATTCAGTCAAAGAAGGCTAAACTCAGATTGGCATGGTAAGGTTAAACAAATGGCACATGGATCTATTTACAGAAATGGAGCAATTTATGACAGTGATATACAACTAGGTTATTGTCATCAGAAATTTTAGAGATCATCACTAAAAAAAAAACTGGGTTTATTGATTTATTGATTGATGATATTATTGATTGATTGATTAAAAATTTGCATGGACACCATAGAAATTATGTAACACGTCATCAAGGGTAAAATAATAATAAGCCCCTACTTAGAAAGACACGATCATATAGCTAGCTATCTTCCAAAAGCTCTTTTTTGGTTAATAATTTGAAATATGTTCCAAAAACATGTAAAGTGAATTTTAATATTTTTTAAATTGTAAGTTCTAAATTCTCTTCATAAGTCCCTTCTCTCCCTAAGACAGCAAGCAGTTTGATGTAGATTATATATATGGAATCATACAAAACATATTTCCATTAATCATGTCACAAAAGAAAACACAATGCATACACATATGAAAATGAAAACTAGTACATATTTCAATCTATATTCAGATACTATCAGTTCTTTTTCTGGAGACAGAGAGGATTTTTTATCATGAGACATGTGGAAATGTCTTAGATCATTGTACTGGTGAGAATAGGTAGCTCATTCACGTCAATCATCCCACAATACTTCTATTACTGTATATCATGTTCTCCTGGTTCTGCTTATTTCACTTTGCATCAGTTCATGTCAATCTTTCTAGGTTTTTCTAAAAATACCCTGCTCATTATTTCTTATAGTACAATAGTAAAATAGTATTCCATCACAATCATATGCCATAACTTGTTCAGTCATTTCACAATTGATGGATGTCCCCTCAATTTCTAATTTTTTGCTTACACAAAAAGAGCTGCTGTAAATATTTTTGTATGTATATGTGTGTATGTCCTTTCCTTTTTAAAAAATCTCTTTGGCATACAGAACTAGTAGTGGTACTGCTTGGTCAAAGGGTATGCACAGATTTATATAGCTCTTTGGGCATAATTCCAAATTGTTTAAGAGACAACATGTCTCCATACAAATAGAAATAGCAAAACATCCTCGATAATTAAAACAAACTGTACTATTACTAAAGCATTATTACAGATCATATAGTTGCCAGCAATCTAAGATGTGCTGGAACCAGATCACATCAGCTTATAAAAACTAATTGTTAAACTTTCAGCGTGAGCATTTGGTCTTCAGAAATTGGCAAATGCTACAAATCAAGAATTTATTATTTTATTGATAGTCTAAGAGTAGAAAAGTGATGGAGAAAATATTAATGATGCAAATTAAGCTTAAAATTGTACCAGGAGTATTTTCCCCCAGAGGAATGCTATTAAATATTCTCCAGCAGACTACTGTCTTCAATCTCTCTCAACATAGTATTGACCCATAAATTCTTGAGTTTTAATAGCTGCCAACATACCATATGCTCATAACCTGAAACCTATGTGGAATGAAAAACTTTTGAAACAGAGACCTAACAAAAGAAACCAAAATTCTGTGAGAGAAGGTACATCTCATTTTCTTTGTCCTATCCTTAAATACAATTGTCCACTCAGTGACGTTGCAGGAGATCCAATATTTTGATTTCACTAAGCAATCATTTGATGAATATGTGAAATCAGAAGATTAAACGTAAGAGATTAACAACAGGTTTATGACTTGGTCCAGGACCATTTCTACCTGAAATTCATTGAAAAGGATGAGAATGAGATCATCATCATCATCATCATCATCATCATCATCATCATCATCAATTCAATTCATATTTATATAAAGCTTCATTTAATTTTTACAAAGCCCTTTCTCCATAACAACTCTCTGAGGAAGGAGGATTATGTTGCCTCCTTTGGAGATGAAGAAACTAATTCTTTAAAAGAAGTGACGACTTTGACTTCACAGGTAGTTACAGAGATGCTTTATTTCTAAGATCAGTAGCCATTCCTCTTTGCCATACTATGTCCTCAAGGAAGGACTTCAGCAGAGGATAGAGTGGTTACTTACTCTATTCTTCACAAAAAAAAGAAAAGAAAGCACTCTTTTTTTTTCTGGCACTTAGAAATAGCAGAAAATTCACATCCTTTCTTTCCTCAGCTCTTTTTAGGCTTCCTCAATATGCTTCTCAGAAGTATTATTACAGACAAAGGCTACCAGGACTTGGACGTTTTTGTCCAGTGTGATGAACCAATCCTTTCTCATTGAAAAGCCATCATTAACCATACAGTTGCAATGTCCAGGCCTTGGATTTTTTCAATATCCTTTACTATAACTATCAAGAATAACTACAAAATCTAAATCCATATTAAGTGTAGCATAAAGACTTTTTCTTTAGATTGCAGCTTTATAGATTCAGCTACATCCTTAAACAGACAAAAACTCCAAAATTATTTTTTCTTGACTCCCAAATCTGTTCCTAAGTAGACTTCCAAATCAATCACTTAAAAAGTATGTCTTACTACAAAGTATGATAGATGTTCCCTTGAGCATTTAAGCTCAATTTTCAAAGAACATTTTTGAAATGTTTGCATTATTTATAAAGTTTAGGATATTTATCACTTAGGAGTTTATCTTCTCAAAGTTCATGGCTCAGTGGATAAAGTGCTAGACTTGCAGTCAGAGAAATATATGAGTTCAAATCCTGCCTCAAACATTTGCCAGTTGAGTGACCAGGACAAACTGCTTAAGCTCTGTCAGCCTCCATATCTTCATCTCTAATATGGAAAAATAAGAGGATAAAAATATCAAGTAAGAGAAGTATGAAGAGGACTAAAGAAATATGTGTGTGAGTAAATGTATATATATATATATATATGTACATAGTCACATGTATGAGTACACATTTTTTTTCATATGGAGCCTATTATGTTCATTATACGTATATACTTATATAATTGCTTATTATAATTATATGACACAATTTGGATATAAGAGAGAGAGAGAGAGAGAGAGAGAGAGAGAGAGAGAGAGAGAGAGAGAGACAGAATACATATATACATGATGGTTTACTGGTAATTTAAAAAAACAGTTTTCTTTAAAAATAAATATACAACGTACTTTTAGGTTTAATTTACATTTTTAAAAAATTATTTATTTTATTTTTAATTTGTAGAATAAAAGAATTATTCCTATAATATGGTATAATAATAAAAAAGGTTGCACAAAAGTTATAAACCTATTATGTATAACTTGATTCTTTTAAAATATATAATATAAAATATAAAATGTGTACTGATGTATAATAAAAGTATCATGTAAATTTTTTCCCTCTTTTTCTCACCCAACTCTAGAAATGGCTATCATTAAACATAAATACATATGCATATATATACATGTGTATCTATGTGTATATATACACACATTTGTACTCATATATGTTTCACCATTCTATACATATTTCTATTTATTACTTCTCTGGATTACTTCTCTTTTTTCATGTTTCCTTTATAGTTAATTTGGGTATTTATAATAGTTAAAATGGCTTATTTGCTCAAAATTTTTTCTTAAAACAACATAGCTATTAATGTATATAACATTCTTTTGGCTAATAATCTGCATTATTAACATTTTCCCTTCATTTTCTCAAGTCTAGACAATCAACAAAATAATGAATCAAGGCCCTGATTTGTAGCATATGCTGATTACCAAGGTAAAAATGCCCAAACTGAAATTTTAATAATTAGCTCTTAAAGGCCTATATGAGCCAACACCAGAATTATTTTGCTATAGCTACATCTATATCTATATCCATAGGTATACATAATATACACATATACATACACACAACCCCTTGCAAACTAAAGCATGATACAAATATTAGATATTTGATATAGATATTATTAGATATTAGATAATTGATATAAAGAGCATGTCTTAAGGATACTATAAGCCAAATGCTGTTTGTTCTCAGGGCTAGGAATACAAATAAAAGCAAGATAGCTTGCCTCAAAAATCTTCCATTCTAATGGAAAAAGATACTATATAATGGGGAAGAAGAGACAAGAAGAATGAGGGGGAGGGTGAAAGGAGGGAGAAGGCAGGACAGAGCCAGGAAGTGTCCAGAAGGCCTAGTTCTGGGCAAACAAAATGCACCTTGCTGAATACATCCTTCCTGGAGCAGAGGGCAAGATTCCATTGGTTCCATTTTGAACCAGGTGAAGATAATCATCAGAGTACATGCTCCTTGGCATCAAAATCATAATATTGGCTATTTAGAAGTAGAAAGTAAATTAGACTCCATTGATTTCAAATCCTCTCATTTTAAAAGTGAAGAAACTGAAACTGAAACACTCTGCATGACTTGCTCAGAGACACATATCTAATAAGTTTCTGAGACTGGACTCAAATTCCTTTCTTCCTGAGTTAAAGTTCTGCAATCTATTCACTTTTCCAACTACTTCCTTCCTAAATGGCTTGAACAGCAGCAGCAGCAACAACTACAACAATAATGGTGGTTTTGAAATTGGAATGCAATTCTCCATAGAAATAGAGAATTTTAAATAGAGTTCTCAGGCTAGGCCATAAAAAACCCTATTTACCCCATATATATATATATATATATATATATATATATATATATATATATATATATATATATATATATATATATATATATATATATATATATATATATATATATATATATATATATATATATATATATATATATATATATATATATATATATTTAGAGAGAGAGAGAGAGACAGAGAGACAGAGAGAGAGAGAGAGAGAGAGAGAGAGAGACAGAGAGAGACAGAGATAGAGACAGAGACAGAATTTTTAATAGAGTCTCAGGCTAGTCCATAAAAAACCCTATTTACCCCATATATATATATATGAGGTTTTCAACCCAATCATTGCCTAGTGATAGGGGGCTTGTTTCTGAGATCACAAAAATTACTGGCTGCACCAAGCCAGTAATAGAAGATTATCAGTTTTACTCTACAAGGTGCCTCAAGACTATCAAATCCAAATTCTTTGTTTGACAGCTGAAGAACTGTGTCCCAAAGCTCGGATGTGAATCCTCTACTGCATGTACCATTTGGTCTTGGGTTCACCAGTTAGTAGGGTTCTGGAATTGAAATGCTTTCTGTTTTCAGAAAGGGATGAACTCTTAGTAGTGCTTTATTATAACTGAGAATTTTTAATATTTTCTATCTTTTCTAGAAGTAACCTTTACATATAGATTTTTTAAAAAAGATTTTCCTGAATCTTCAGGTTAAATTTCACAAGAAGGATTAAGGATGTTTAAACCAATTTGAACTATGCATAGAAAGCCCAGCTTCTGCAGATTTGTCATTTCAAGTATTTCAACAAAGACTGCAAATCTCATTGCAAAATGAATATTGTGTTACTATTATCTATTGGTATGAAATTGCCTTAAATAATATAAATATCTTGAGTATAATAATTACTGTACTATCTTCCCCAGCCCTTTAGGATGCTCTAGCCAAAAGTCAAAATCTATTTGCCATTCATTTGCTTTCATCTTTTTTTTTTCAGTTGTGTAAGTAGCAATTTTCCTCTCTCTGTTTTGAGATTACTTATGAGTAGATCTTCCATATGACTACAACACCTTGTGAAGAAGGGAGTTCTCTTTAAAAGACATTTTCATTCCTGTTTCAGACCCAAATTTGTTTGAAACCAATGTACATCACACCTCTCAGACTGGCTAAAATGACAGGAAAAGATAATGATGAATGTGGCAGGTGATGTGGGGAAAATGGGATACTAATACATTGTTGGTGGAGTTGTGAACCATTTTGTAAAGCAATACAGAATTATGTCTAAAGGGCTTCAAACTGTGCATACTCTTTCATCTTCTGTATCCCAAAGAAATCATAAAAAGGGAAAAAGATCTACTTGTACAAAAATGTTTGTAGCAGTCCTTTTTATAGTGACAAAGAACTGAAAACTGAGTGGATGTCCTTCAGCTGGGAAATGGCTGAATAAGTTTATGTTATATGAATGTTATGGAATATTATTATTCTATCAGAAATAATCATGAAAATGATTTCAAAGAGTCATGGAGAGAATTATATGAACTGATGCTAAGTGAAATGAGAAAAAACCAAGAGAACATTATACACAGCAACAAGATTATGCAATGATCAATTCTGATAGTCATGGCTCTTTTCAACAATGAGATGTTTCAGGCCAGTTCTACTGGTCTTGTGATGGAGAGAGCCATCTGTACCCAGAGAGGGGTTTGAGTATTGAGTGTGGATCACAACATAATATTTTCACCTTTTTATTATTATTTGCTTGCTTTTTGTTTTCTTTCTAATTTTTGAACTGATTTTTTCCTATGCAGCATGATAAATGTGTAAATATTGTATATATTTAATATGTGTGGGATTACTTGCTGTCTAGAGGAAAGAGTGGGGGAAGTGAGGGAGAAAAATATGGAAAAAAAGGTTTTGCAATTGTGAATGTTGAAAACTATCTTTACATATATTTTGAAAACAAAAATCTATTATATATATATATATATATATACATATATATGTATGTATACACATACATACATATATATTATGATAACTTAATGGGTTTGTGAATTTCTTGATGTGGGTAATCCCTCCCTGGTACTTAGTACAACTCCTCCACACTTTTTCATACAATATGATTCTTTTCTCTGTTGATCAACCCAATGTGTTAGAGTCCTTCCTCTAGTTCATTATGACTAGCCTACTGCCTCTATATTTTTCTAGTCACACATGTTATTAATATCTTTTTCTCCACTTAGACTACAGGTAACTATGGGTAATATATTTCAATTGCAGCATGAAAATAGGCAATGGGAATTTTGATTATTTTTACATGTTATTGATTACTTTTGACTTTTACAACTATGTTACTTCCCAATTACTGTCTCTACCCACATATCACAGATTACTCTGTTATAGCAATGAAGAACAGTTAAAAAAAACAAACACAGCTACCCATATCACAGTATGTGCATTTCCAATGACTCACATTTGTATTTTGCCAGCTCTCAATAGAGAAGGGGAAGTGTATTTCATCAATAATTCTTTGGGACTAAGATTAGATATTGTGAGCAATCTGAATTCTGTTGTAGCTAATGTCATTTTCATTTACATTATTGTACTCATATGTGCATATATATGTGTATGTATATATAGTTCTCTTGGTTCTCCTCTTCATTATTTCCTACAAATCTTCCCATATTTCCCAGAATATTTTTTGTCCAACCCTATTTTAAGACATAATGTTATTTCATGCATTCATAAATCATACTTTGTTCAATCATTTCCCAATCAATGGACAGCTACTAGGTTTCCAGTTTTTTGCCACTCTAAAAAATATTTTTATGAATATTTCAATAGGTTTAAGAATTTGCTGTCATTGACCTACTTGTGTATGTGTGTCTAATAGTAGGAATTACTGTGGCAAAGGGTTTAAAGCATTGAGTAACTGTTCTTGCATTCTTAATTGATGAATGATTCTTCTGAGATCATGATGTTTCAACCATTTAATATATTTGGGAAGATACTGGTATTGTAATGAATCTTCTTATAGGATTGTAGATTTAAAGCTATAAGAGACCTCAGAAGCTATTGGTTCTACTTTCTCTAATTTTGCAGATAAGGAAACTGATTTACACAGAGTAAATAAATCTCTCAAGCAAGACTTGAACCTGGGGTTTCCTGATTCCAATATAATGCCCTGTGTACTATGCTATGCACATTTTAATGGACTTTATCTATATGGTACAATATGGAAAATAAACACAATTGAATCTTTTTTTTTTTTTTTCCTGCTCATACTGATAAGTTTATCTCTTTAGAGATGTGCTGGATCTCATTGTTAAATATAAAAGTCCAGTGAGAGTCTTAGACCACATCTTTAGGAAAAGAGATTTCTCACCATAATACCTGAGCTATTAATTCTTCTATTATAATAAAGATAAATTTCACTTGAATAAGTACTCAGAAGATTTGAGGCCCAAAAGACATTTTCCTACCCCTATTCTTTCTTCAAAAATTAGGTTTCCCAAAAATTTCTTCAGCATCTCATAGAAATGCTAAAAAAGGACAAAGGAATTCCTGTACCTAAATAAAGCTTCATTTGGGGATCCTTCATTTGTTTTAGGGAATCCCCTTCAACAGACCTAGTTGCACAATTTTAACAAGCCATGATGAAAAATCCATAAGGTCCTTTTGTGCCAAAGAACATGAAGAATCATGAAATAGCCCTAGCCTAGAGGACCTTTTCTCAAGCTTCATACCCACAGAGTATCATGTGAATTTATTTTGGACTGGAAGCCTTTCCAGAGAGGTGTAAATTTCCAAGACTGGTGTTTCACAACTTTATTTTGAACTCAGTCATGATTTGAAATTTAAGGCTATATAAAGTCCTGAACGTTTAGAACTTCAGAGTTCCCTGACAGAATGTGTTAGCCTAGGTGTTAGACATTTTCACTATCTGCAGGGTCTCATACCCAGAAAGAAACTATGTCAATCCAGTGGAAGTTCTCATAACAACCCCAAAAATTTTTCCCCTAGAGCTTCTTTATTTAATTTTATTATTTATTTATTTTTAAACATCTTTTTAAAGTTTTTTGAGTTCCAAACTTTCTCACTCTTTCCCACTCCTCCCACACCCATTGAGAAGGCAAGAAATGTCATATCAGTTATACATGCAAAATCATGCAAAAAACATTTCTGTATTAACCACATTGCCAAAAAATTATGCTTCTATTCGCTCCCAAACTGCATCAGTTCTTTCTATGGAAGTGGACTGTATTTTCACCATACATTCTTTAGAATTGTTTTAGATCATTGCATTGGTCAGAATATCTGTCATTCACAGTTGATCATCTTATAATATTGTTGCTATTGTATACAATGTTCTTCTGATTCTGCTCATTTTGCTTTGAACCACTTCATATAAGTCTTCCCGAACTTTTTTCTGAAACCACGCTGCTCATCATTTCTTATAGCACAATAGTATTCCATTGCAAACCCATTTAACACAGTTTTTTCATCATTCTCCAGTTGATGGGCATCCCCTCGATTTCTATTTCTTTGTTACCACAGAGATGCTATAAATATTTTTGTTCATATAGGTTCTTTTTCCTTTTCCTTTTATCTCTTTGGAATACAGACCTGGTAATGGTGTTTGTGGGCCAAAAGGCATCCACAATTCTATAACCCTTTGAGAAGGATTCCAAATTATTCTCCAGAAAAATTAGACCAGTTCACAACTCCAACAACAACGCAAATCCAATTTTCCCACATTCCCTCCAACATTTGTCATTTACCTTTTCTGTCATGTTCACCAATCTGATAAGTGTGAAATGCTATATCAGAATTGTTTTAATCTGCATTTCTCTAACCAATAGTGATTTAAAGCATTTTTATGATGATTCATGGTAGCTTTAATTTCTTCTTCTGAAAACTGCCTGTTCAAAATACTTTGACCATTCATCTATCATTTGGGGGAATAATTTGTAATCTCATAAGTTTTACTCAGTATGCTATATATTTGAGAAATAAGACCTTTGTCAGAAAATCTTGTTATAAAATGTTTTTCTCAGTTTTCTGCTTTACTCCTAAATTGTATTAGTTTTATTTGTTCAAAAGTTTTTAATTTATTTATAATCAAATTAAGCATTTTTCATCCTGCAATATTCTCTCCCCCTAATTTAAACATAATCAAATTGCTTTTATTCACAGATCTGACATAAAATTTTTCATATTTCTCTTATTTGCTTATGATGTCATGACCCTTTGTTTTTTTTATAGTTTTTATTTACCAGATATATGCATAAGTAATTTTACAGCGTTGACAATTGCCAAACCTTTTGTTCTAATTTTCCCCGTCTTTCCCTTTCCCCCCAATGGCAGGTTGACCAATACATGTTAAATATGTTAAAGTATAAATTAAATACAATATATGTATACATATCCAAACAGTTGTTTTGCTATACAAAACCAATCAGATTTTGAAACAGTGTACAATTAGCCTGTGAAGGAAATCAAAAATGCAGGCGGACAAAAATAGAGGGATTGGGAATTCTATGTAGCGGTTCATAGTCATCTCCCAGAGTTCTTTCGCTGAGTGTAGCTGGTTCAGTTCATTACTGATCTATTGGAACTGATTTGGTTCATCTCATTGTTGGAGAGGGCCACGTCCATCAGAATTGATCATCATATAGTATTGTTGTTGAAGTATACAATGATCTCCTGGTCCTGCTCATTTCACTGAGCATCAGTCCATGTAAGTCTCTCCAGGCCTTTCTGAAATCATCCTGTTGGTCATTTCTTACAGAACAATAATATTCCATAATATTCATATACCTTCAGCCATTCTCCAATTGATGGGCATCTACGTAGTTTTCAGTTTGTGGCCACTACAAAGAGGGCTGACACAAACATTCTTACACATACAGGTCCTTTTTCCCTTCTTTAAGATCTCTTTGGCATGGGGCAGCTAGGTGGCGCAAGTGGATAGAATTAAGGAGGACCCGAGTTCAAATTTGATCTCAGACACTTAACACCTCCTAGCTATGTGACCCTGGGCAAGTCACTTAACCCCAGCCTCAAAAAAAAAAAAAAAAAAAAAAAAAAAAAAAAAAAAAAATCAAGATCTCTTTGGGATATAAGCCCAATAGTAACACTGCTGGGTCAAAGGGTATGCACAGTTTGAATAACTTTTTGAGCATCTCAGACACTTAACACCTCCTAGCTATGTGACCCTGGGCAAGTCACTTAACCCCAGCCTCAAAAAAAAATCAAGATCTCTTTGGGATATAAGCCCAATAGTAACACTGCTGGATCAAAGGGTATGCACAGTTTGATAACTTTTTGAGCATAGTTCCAAATTGCTCTCCAGAATGTGACCCTTTATGTCTAAATCATATACCCATTTTGACTTTATCTTGATAGACAGTGGTGTTAGTCTATATCTACTTTCTGCCAAACTATATTTTAGTTTTCCCAGCAAATTTTTTTAGTTCTGTCTCCAAAGCTTGGATCTTTACATTTGCCAAACACTAGATTACTAGATTTACTACTGTGTCTTGTGTACCTAATATTTTTCATTGACCCATAATTCTAATTCTTAGGCAGTAGCAGATTATTTTTGTGATTACTACTTTGTTGTATATGAGATCTGGTGGTTTGAGCAACTCTCTTTGCATATTTTTCATTGATTACCTTGCTGTTCTTTAGCTTTTGTTCTTCCAGATTAATTTTATTATGATTTTTTTCTATTTCTATAAAACATTTTTGGTAATTTGATTGATATGGCACTGAATAAGTACATTAATTTAGGTAGAATAGTCATTTCAATTTGTTGGTTTGGCCTACCCATGAACAATTAATATTTCTACAATTGTTTAGGTTTGTCTTTATTTATGCAAAAGTGTTTTATAATTGTATTCATATAGTTCCTGAGTTCATCTTGGCAAGTAGACTCCTAATTATTTTATGTGGTCTTCATTTATTTGAAATAGAATTTTTCACAAAAATTTCTGAAAAGGATTACCTAAGCATTTCAGCTACATCTCTAATCAGGCTCTTTTTTGTGGAAAGATCACTATATACCAATAGAACAAGAAAAGCTAATTTTTTGTGGCTTATATTTTATTTCTTATAGTTTTTTACTTAATTTTATTATGAACTTGAGAAATTTCAACAAACATAAACATTTTCATATGCAAAGACAAACAGACCTGTGAATCTCTATTATATCCATCTCATGATTTTTGTTTTTTGTTTTGTTTTATTTTCTTTTTTCTAAGTACATACTATATTTTGAAAGGCAATGTTGCATAGTGAACAAAGAGCTGGTTAGGAAGAATTTGAATTCTATTCCCTACATATACTAGAAATGAGCAAATCATTTAGCTTTCTCAAAGAAAAAAAATCATAAAAAACACTTAATAATTACATTCTAGGCAATTCTCTGAGACTGTTAAATTGTAGGTTGTAACATGAATTGGTGATAAGTTTTCTTACCTCAGAATTCCTTAGGGATACCAGTAAAATCTCAGGCTCAATTCTTATCCCCCTATATTTAATTTACTGCTATGGTACTAATATTGGTCTTATTATGTAAAGAAAGAACATATATGGTATCTGAATTTCTACTAATATCCCTTAGAAAATATCAGTTACCCACTTCATTGTTTCACATTAGATCATAGAAACATGGGACTTGAATTAGTTTAAATGTCAGCTTGTCTAACCCCCTGATTTATTGATGAGGCAACTGAGAGTCCCCCAAAGCTTGATAAGCTTTGTCTAGAGATTTGTCTCTGATGCTGACCCTGAACAAATCATTTTTGCTTTCCAGTTTATTTCTCCATTATTTTTAACATCTTTTCTATGCTTATTTTAGATTTATTTTTTGATTGTTTATTTTTAAATGCATATTTGATTGATTTATCCTTTCATTTTCATTTGTTTGTATACATTTATAAAGAGATGATTTTTCTTACCACTGTTTTAGCTGCCTCCCCATAATTTTTATAGGTTATCATTATTATTTCTTTTATATAATTATTAATGGTTTCTATGATTTGTTTTTTGACCTACTCATTATTTAGGATTTCATTGTTAAGTCTCCATTTAGAGCTGTGTATTTTGTTTATAGTTTCAAAGCTGATTACTATTTGTACTGTATTATATTCTCTAATGAATATATTTAAAATTTCTGCCTTCTTATATTTATATCTTTGTGTCTTAAAAAGGGTCAATTTTTGTAAAGTTTTATATGAACACATAGATTCTTTAGGAATTCCATTTAGAAGGTACTGAGAAAATGATTGTATTTACCTTAAAAAAAACTCATATAATATGACTTATGCACAATCCAGAATTGTTGTGAGGATGATTCTGTATAAATATTAAAGCTCTGAAATGCATGGTTCTATCTACTTAAAGTGACTTGTCTAAGGTCACATACCCAAGATATACCAAAGGAGGATCTTAAACTCAGGTCTTTCTGCTTCCTGAGGCTGGTACATTATGGCATGCTGCATTAATATCATTGAAAGCATCAGAGAAGTGTTAAGTAGGGGAGTTAGGATTCCAGCTAAGACTTATAATTCCATTATTAGGAATTCTTTGCACTAAATTGATGTCTACTCGCTAGTCTCCAAAGTGAGTTTGCTGCCTCAGTGTGCCAGAGTGCAGCAAATGCTAGATAGCTAGCATGGACAAAGTTGAGGGAAAGAATTCTGTGCATGCAATAGTCCCATTACCCCAACCCCCTCAACTCCATCTCAATTTAGAGAAATAGACCAGATAGCTCAATTGATAGTTGCTTAGTCCCCTCTTCTAGTTTGCTGAAGGAGCTATGAGAAAAGTATTAGCTTTCACTGGGTGAATTCTCAAAGCCAAAAGCCGAAATTTCTGGTGTTTTTAGTCAAAAATGAAACCCACTTCATGAAGCATTTTTCTCCTTCATGGGGAATAAATGAAAACATTTGCATATTTTTGGCAAATACCAAAGATTTGTTATTTTCACAGTGTAACTATATTTTTACCTGTGAATACTATATTATGTTTCAGAGCCTTCAGTTCTTTTTTTTTTCTTTTCTTTCTTACTTTTATTTATTTTATTTTACAGAATTCTCTCACTCAAGAAGAATTTTCTCCCCAAGTCACCACATATAAAGTTTTTCAGAACTTTTAGTCAGGGATGAGTAGATCAGTGGAGAAACAAATTCAAATGGCCCTATTCCCCCAACTTGCAAATAAGAGCCAAATTTTATGGAACTGCTCAAAGAAAGATGTTTGAACATTCCACAAAATTTGGAAAAGGCAGAAGAGAAACTGCCTCTAGAACAAATCATGACTTGGCATTCCTGGTCACTTGAGAGACTTACCAATTTCAAGTGATTGATCTCCTTCTACTCCAAATTAAACTAAGAGGTTTTCATTGTGAGCAAGAAGACTTTTTCATTTTCAGGATTATTAGTCACTCACTAAAATAACTCATTTTAGATTTTCAGTAGAGCCAACTGAAGATCTCCCCTCTGCCACCCCTCATTCTAGTCTGGTCTTCAGAATCATTTTGGGAAGGGAGCAATGAACAGCAACTTTGAAGGATTTAAATATTTTTGTTATTTATTTGATGTATTTTGATATAGAAAGAACTGAGATGTATTTTGATATAGAAAGAATTCAGGCAATTCATAAGCTTTTCAGAGTTTCCATTCTTTGGTAAGACCTGAATCATTCAAAATTTAGAGATTTTTGCCCTTCAGTAAGGATATACTTGTTTTTGTGAGGGATTTTCAGGGGCAGACAACCATTTACTTATTTTTTTATTAAGGCTTTTTATTTTTAAAACTATGTATGCATAATTTTTCAACACTGACCCTAACAAAACCTTGTTTTCCAAATTTTCCCCTCCTTGGCCCCACCTACTCCCCAGGTGACAAGTAACCCAATATATGTTAAACATGTTAAAATATATTAAATCCAATCTATTAGATAGTCATTCAACAAGCATTTATCCCATATTTATTATCTGATAGGCACCACAGCAAGCATCATAAATAAAAATATAAAAAAAGACAGTTTATGCCCTCAAAGAACTTACATTCTAATGAAGTAAACAGCATTAGTAGTGATTCGTCTTCTCAAAGAGGAATAATGTAAGGATTTGTTCATATGTTTTCAGATGAAGAACTTAAAATAATTTCTAATCATATCAAAAAGTGCTCTAAGTCACTATTACAGAAATGCTAATTAAACAACTCTGAGGTATCACTTCACAACTGTTAGATTGACTAAAATGATAGGAAAAGATCATGATAAATGTTAGAGGGAATGTGAGAAAACTAGGACACTAATGCATTGTTGGTGGAGTTGTGAAATGGTACAGCAATTATGGAGGGCAATTTGAAACTATGCCCAAAGGTCAATAAAATTATGCATACCCTCTTATCCAGCAGTCTCATTACTGGGCCTATATCCCAAAGAGATCATAAAAGAGGGTAAAAGACCAGCAAGCTCTTTGTAGAAGCTCTTTTTGTGGTTGGAAAGAACTGGAAATTGAGTGGATACCCGTCAGTTGGAGAATGGCTGAATAAGTTATGGTATATGAAGGTAACATAATATTATTGTTCTATAAGAAATGATGAGCAGGCTGATTTCAGAAAAACCTGGAAAAACTTATATGAACTTATAAATGAAGTAAGCAAAATTAAAAGAACAGTGTACACAGTAACAAGATTATGTGATGATCAGCTGTGATGGATTTGGCTCTTTTCAACAATAAGGTGATTCAAGGCAATTCCATTTGATTTGGAGTGGAAAATGACATCATCATCCAGAGAGAGAACTATGGATCAAAGAATATTTTTTTCACCTTTGTTTGTTTCTTTTCCTTCTTACAGTTTTTTTTTTGTTTGTTTTTGTTTTTGTTTTCCTTTTTGGTCTAATTTTTCTTGCACAAGACAAATATGAATTTTTTTTAATTGTATACATTTACCCTATATTAAATTGCTTGCTGCCTTGGAAAAGAGAAAGGTAAGGCAGGAAGGAAGAAAAATTTGGAATACAACATCTTACAAAAATGAATATTGAAAACTACTTTTAATGTATTTGGAAAAATAAAATACTATTAAAATAAGTAAATCAAAGGGGACCAATAACATCAGGAGGGTGATGTCTTGGCTTTCAAGTAAATAGTATTTAAGTGAGGCAGAGTTATGCAAAGTCATCAGCTCACTCTCTCTTCCAGAGTTATCTGACTCCTTTCACAAAACATAGATCAAGACAACTGGCATGCAGTGGGAGACCTTGACCTTCTTAAGTAAAGGTCTTTCCCAGTTAAAGACTATATAAGAATTGAAACCACAGATAGCCTATTTTGCTTTGAGAGGGGATATTAAAATACACACACACACACACACACACACACACACACACACACACACAAAACACCAACATTATAATCTTAATTAAGCATAGACTTAGAGTAGGAGGTGGCAACTTTTGCTTTTGTACCAAATCAGTGATTTCATCTGACAGAGGCTTGATGGAAGAGTCCAGAGGAGTTCTTCCTGGTGTGAAATAAAGAAATGAAGTGACAGCACAACTATCTGGCAGTCCTGGCACTAAGAGAGAGATGTCTCCAGCCCACACTCTGCCCATAGATATCGGTACTTGTTAGGGCTAGCTTTCTTAGTATCTACTGGGCACAGTTGGTCTAGGAGAAGTAGTGGGTAGAGGTAAGCTATGAGATTCTGGATTGAAACAAGATCTTGGAAGGGAGACAGTACTTCAGTCCCCACTATAAGGCTGTGACTTACTGGAGATATCCTCCAACACATCCTCTGCTTCTTCAAATCTAAAAGGCTTTTCTTTTCCATGTGATTTTCTTTTCCTTCATTACTCAATCTTTTCTGCTGAGCAAGGCCAATGTGAATAGGGGTTGGAAGACCTAGTCAAAAGTATGATAGTTCAGCTTAGGTTCAGCAGTTTTGTTTTGTCCCGGGGTCTCTACCCACAGAAGGTAGCTTTTTGCCCTCAGGGAAGTGCTGGCCCTCCCTCTGAGGAGCTCCTGGGCTCTTGCCCAAGCCATTGTTCATGATGCCTCCATCCAGGCACAGAACTCCTACTTACAATCACTTAACTGATATGAAATATAAACTCCATAGTTACAGATCTGTGTCTATCACAGGCCCAAAAGGCTGTGCAGGCTAAAAATATAGCTATATTTAAGAGAGTGCTAAATGGTGGTGTGGTAGAGAGAAAATTTGGCTTGGAGTCAGAAAAGATTTAGGTTAGACACCTCACTCAGCCTCTAATTAGTCCCATGTCTCTAGGGAAGCCTCCCAACCTCTCTGAACCCCAGCTTCCTCATCTGTAACATGAAGACAATACTTGCATTAGCTACTACACAGGATTGTTGTAAGATTGTAAAACCTTGAGGCCCTTTAGAAACATGGATTTTTAGGAGAAATGCATAGATTACAGAGCCAGAGTATGTTTTTAAGATAAATGAGGAAGTTTTGGGATATCCCAACCATTTTGGAGTTCTGGAGAGAGCTAACAACTTTAGTAATGAAAAAGAGTGATAATAGTGAGAGGCAGTGTGGACAAGTAGATAGAAAATAAGCCTTGGAATCAGTTAGTTAAGATGTGCCAGTATTGTGCTAAAGGATACAAAGAAAGGCAAAAGATATACACTGACTTAAGTCATTTAAATTTTCAAGGATCCCTTTTAGACTCATTTGAAATATGTTTAAAATAATTGTGCATATATATAACCTATATCAGATTGCTTGCTGTCTTAGAGAAGGTAGAGGTAAGAGAAGGAGGGAGGAAATAAATTGCAGCTCAAAATCTTACAAAACTAAATGTTGAAAATTATCTTTACATGTAATTGGAAAAATGAAATACTATTGAATTAAAAAAAAAGAATAGAAATTGAAGAGATATGATCTGCATTGATAAAGGGAAGTTTATTACTAGAACTCCCTATATTGATGAAACCATAAGTTCATTCTAGAAATAATAATAATAACACCACCAATACTTTTTAAAGCATAAGTCACTATATAAACATGTGCTACTACTCTTGATACCCCAAGACAATGGTATCAGAGGCAAATAGAAACAAGATAACTTATTCACACATAAGGAATCTGGCTAATGGCATATCATAGTTTTATTTATTTTGGTAAATATTTCCTAATTACATTGCAATCTGGTTCAGGCCACACTCAGGAGTGTTGCCTCTGCTGGGAAGTCTGTTTGACACCTCTGTCCCAGGAGATCCCTACTTAAAGTTTATTATCCCCATTTCACAGATGAGGAAATGAGGATCAAGATGTTAAACAACTTTATGCCATTCACACAGTTAATGGGTGTCAGAGAAAAGACTTAAAATTCCCTTCTTTCAACTTCATAACTAGCTTTGTGTTTCTTTGCTTTGTTTTCTCCACTAGACTAGACTGTCTCCCTAAACTTTGCTTAATCAGTGCCAAGAGACAGAACACTGGCCCCAGAGGGCTTCACCCATGTGTGGTGCCTACATTTCTAGTGTCCATAAAATATTTAAAATTTATGGAGCATCAAGGTTAAAGAACATTCATGGATGGGGCCTAAGTTGTTGAAAAGCCTGGAAGCCTTTAAGCTGATTAAAATGGGGGAAATGGAGAAGAATGTCTGTTTCACTTTTATAATGACTTGTTATTTTTGCAGTTCACAGCTTGGATAGTAAAATGAAACTGGAGAATTTCACTCTGGCTTTCACACACTCACACAATCTTTCTACGTGTAGGAGTCTGATGTTTCCAGATGATATTTTTTAATAGAGTTTTCATGAGCTGAAAAAGAAAAAAATATATAAGCATCAGAGGTTTTGTGTTGCTCTCTGTATGTCTGTTTTCTCTCAGAAAATTTGAGGAAATTTGTTTTCAGTGATTTAGAGTATTTAAATGAAATTCAAAGGCCATGTATTATGGCTGTTCTGGAGGGAGCTGTTTGTTTGCTGAGTAAGTCCTTGGGCCCACACACTTGGTTTACACTGGATATTCACCATCTAGACCTGCAGCAAATATTGTCATCAAGTATGTTTGCACAACTGGACAGCAAAGGTACCCCGACAAGGAGCTCAAATAGTCTCTGGAATATCTCTACCTACTCTCAAAATAATTCACCCCTTACTTTAAGGAGATATCAACCCCTTCAGCTGCAAACAACACTTTATCCAGTCCATAGCCTCAGAGCATCAGAAAGAGACCATATTTTCTAGAGGGTGAGGTGTCAATCTGACTTCCCAGAAGGCTTCCATTTACTCATGCAAAACGGATATTTACATATCCAGATCAGGTAATTTGCAGGTACAAACAGGTACTTAGGTTTGCAATTACCCAATCTGCATGCACAAGCAGGTTTATGCAGCTGTAGTGGAAGACTCAATGATTAATGGACACACCTGTTATACTCTTTTCAAACTCTAAACTGAAAAAAAAAATGGTCTCAAAGGTTTATTGCCAATCTAAGACATAAATGTATTAGTTAAAACCCAAACAGCCCTTTAGCTCATCTCCTATCCCTTTGTTATTTTTCAGAACTCCTGCTTTGAGAGTTCAAAAGAACACCAGAAGTCATTTTAAAATAGTTGGCATTTATATAGTGATTTAAGATTTAAAGCATTTTACAAATATCATCCATTTGATCCTTATAAGAACACTGGGAAATATGTGATATTATTATCCTCATTTTATAGATGGGAAAATTGAGACAGAGGCCAAAAAACTTGCTCAGGGTCATATACCTAGTAAGTGTCTATGACCAGATTTCAACTTAGGTCTTCCTGATTCAAAGTCTCATGCTCTATCTACTGAGTCTCATATAAAAGAAATCTCTAGGAAAAAAATTAGAGAGATAATGCCTGAATGCCAGAATCCTCTAAACTGCTTAGTGCAACTTATTTGACAGCAGGAACTCACTTTGACCATGTTCTAAACAAGCATTCAGTCAGCCAGCCTCTGCTTGAGGTAGGGAACCTCTCATGACCTATTTGTTCCTCAGCAGCCAAACCTGACTGCAAATTATACTCTAGTGGTCCTAGTCTCTCCTTCCAGAAAAGGACAGAACAAACTCCCACATATAGTCTCTCCTTCCAGAAAAGGACAGAACAAACTCCCACATATCAGTCCTTTATGCTATCAATTCAATTCCACATTTATTGAACATTGAGAAAGCTGTGGAGTCGATCATACAAAGACAAAAAAAAAAAAAACACCAAATTATATGTGTCCTTAAGAAGCTTATATTTCACTAAGGAAGACACTTACCAATTGAAAAAGCGTGGGGCAGTGGAAAGACCACCAAATTTGAGGTGAGAGGAATCAGATTCAAAGTATGACTCTGAGACCTTCAGCAAGTCATTCAACAACTCTCTGGGGTTAAGGGTTGTCTTTTCTACATAAATAGTCTAAATTTCTTCAAGCATTCATAAAAGGGCATAGTCTCCAGGCCTTTCTGTATCCCACTTATCTTTCTATGAATAGACTCCAGTTTGCCAATGACCTCCTTTGAATGAAATTCCTTTCCAATTTACTTAGCAAGAGATTCAAACTCTGACGAAGGAAGGAAGGAAGGAAGGAAGGAAGGAAGGAAGGAAGGAAGGAAGGAAGGAAGGAAGGAAGGAAGGAAGGAAGGAAGGAAGGAAGGAAGGAAGGAAGGAAGGAAGGAAGGAAGGAAGGAAGGAAGGAAGGAAGGAAGGAAGGAAGGAAGGAAGGAAGGAAGGAAGGAAGGGAGGGAGGGAGGGAGGGAGGGAGGGAGGGAGGGAGGGAGGGAGGAAGGAAGGAAGGAAGGAAGGAAGGAAGGAAGGAAGGAAAGAAGGAAGGAAAGAAGGAAGGAAGGAAGGAAGGAAGGAAGGAAGAGAAGGGAGGGAGGGAGGGATGGAGGAAGGAAGGAAGGAAGGAAGAAAGGAAGGAAGGAAGGAAGGAAGGAAGAGAAGGGAGGGAGGGAGGGATGGAGGAAGGAAGGAAGGAAGGAAGAAAGGAAGGAAGGAAGGAAGGAAGGAAGGAAGGAAGGAAGGAAGGAAGGAAGAGAAGGGAGGGAGGGAGGGATGGAGGAAGGAAGGAAGGAAGGAAGAAAGGAAGGAAGGAAGGAAGGAAGGAAGGAAGGAAGGAAGGAAGGAAGGAAGGAAGGAAGGAAGGAAGGAAGGAAGGAAGGAAGGAAGGAAGGGATGGAGGGAGGGAGGGAGGAAAGGAAAGAAAGGAAATCATTTATTAGATACTATATTCCAAGCACTTAGCTAAGTACTAGGAATACAAAGAATAAAGCAAGATATTCCTATTCTCATTGTGCTCACATTTTAATGAAGGTCAAAATACACATGAGGATGAGCTATGAAGTATGAGAAAGGCTCAGAGGTCCTAAATGTAAAAAAAACAAGTTCCTTAAGGTCCATCTGCCAGACCAAAGATCTCCTTAGCTTCAAGTTTCTACCTCTAAAATAATTGGACTAGATATTTCTAGTTCTTTCCAGTTCTAAATCCATGATCCTATGATATCCTCATGTTCAAGTAATACATGTATTCCTGTCCAAAGGAGGATATCACATCCCAAATGACCTTAAACCTATGCAATGAAAAGTATTGTCTCAGTTCCACTCCCTGTGGAGCTACATTCTTGATGAATAACTTTGGATTATTTGGACTAATTACATTAATGTGTCCTCTTTAGACCTCCACTGGAGCTCCCAAATGCAATCCAAATATTTCAAGTTAATAAAAACTGATATAGAATATGTTAGGGACCTGAGATCTGGAAGCAGGACGAAAGAGGAGAAGTTGAGAATGTTGCAGAAAGCATAATATTAGAAAAGGTGTAATTAGTTTCCAATTATGATAGAAACTTAATAATGGCCAAGTAAAAAGCAGGATCCTCCCCTCATAAAAATGATAGATCCCTATGGACTACTCTGAGTTTTCCCTCCAATATCAGCAAATAACAAGAATATTATCCAATTTTATGTGTCCAACAACTCTGGGAGATGGATTATTCCCATTTTACAGATGAAAAAGAAAAAAAAAAGCTAGGACAAAAGTTCTCTGCTTTGTTCAGGGTCATACAGAGTTTGAGGATAAATTTGAATTGGGTCTTCCTGAGACACCATGTCCAGTATTCTATTCCCTGTACCACTCAGCAGCCGTAGATGAGAAAACTCAAGTAATTAAAGAATCACAGAATGCCAGATCAGGTAGGGACCAAAAAAGTTGTTTAACAGCACTGTAATATTGATATTGAGAATCTTTTCCCCAGAGAGGGAAAGCATGTAAGGTTTGGAACAAGATCCCCACAGCACACTGCATCCCCTCAACATTTAAAGAGAAAGACAACTACAATGATTAGAAAATAAAAGAAGGAAGAGGCAACCTAATGAGGAGAAAACAAAACTGCTGTGCTTTAAAAGGTGATGACTAAGAGTGGACATAATTCAAGCATTTAAAATTATAAAATGTATGTAAAGGGTGAATATAGACTTCATCAACAAATCCCAGCCTATTTGAATAAATGGTGCTTTTGAAAGTAGTAAGCATTTATTAAGCTAAGTGTCAAGCACTGCTCTAGACACTGGGGATATAGAGACAAAGAAAGATACAATCTTGACTCACAAAGGTCTTACAGTTCAATGGAGGAGTAAATTAGATAAGTAGATAGGTAGGTAGGTAAGTAGGTAGACAGACAGATGGAGAGAGAGAAAAATAGGCCAATAGATGATAGATAGATTGATAGAGAGACAGACATATCTATATAGATATGATAAGAGTTAGGGAAGGGGGAACCCCTCTTGGGTCAGCCCAAGAATAGTCCTGTGATGGTGCACAGAGTCCCCTGTAAATGAATTTACAGGCCTGAAAACCTAGATTGATAAAAAGGATGGCATGACCGACATAAGGATGCCATGCTTAGGACTTCTGCAAACATGGACTCCAAAATAGCCCCTTTTATAATGGGTGCTCTTGGTAATCTTGAAGGTAGGTGAAGTCCCAGGCTCCTGGAGGGCTTTCAGTCAGCGTCAGCATTGAATAGAATTGAATGGGTTTATTAAACTGTGGGGGTTGGGAAAACCCAAGTTAGCTCAGATCCATCCGGTAGGGGATGGGGAAAGCCCAGTGACCAGGATTTGTAAATCAAAGGTCAGCCATGGGGAGGGTTTCTTAAAGGGACCTCAACCCCCATCAGATATGCATTTCAAATAATATATATGTACATATAACATAAATATATATAAACATATAATAATATAAATGTAAAGACAATAAATGCAAATAAACACAAGGTAATTAGGATAAAGGAGAAGGATACTAGCCATTGGAGGGAGGGGTAATCCAGAAAAAGCTCTTCCTGGAGTTCATGGGGCTTGAGCAGAGTTTTGATGGAAGAGCAAAAAATATACTACTGTAGGTAGGAGTTACAATAGTAACTCAGCAAACATGAAGGATACAAGGTGAGGATTCCTATATACAGACAACATAAAAGCTATTTCATGCAGAGGCTAATAAATATGTGGAACTCCTTACTGGACAAGAATATAATTGGATTTTTAAAATGGGTTTGGGAAAAAAAAATGTCATCCAGTAACCACACCTGGCCTATTGCATAGCTTCCTAATTGGTCTCCCCATCTCTAGTCCCCACCTTTCTAATCCATCCTACTCACTACTGTCAGGCTGATCTAAAGTCCAGCTCTGGTTATAATAACAGCTGGCATCTACAGAATACTTTAAGGTTGGTAAAGTGATTTACCTAATCCCATTTGATCCTCCAAACAGCCCCATGAGGTAGATACTATGAGGATTATTATCATTGCTTTCCAGAGGAGGAAATGAGGCTCAGACAAGAAAAGCAACTTTATGCAGCTTTGAATTAAGAGAGTCTGTATTCAAACCCCGGTCTCTCCTTGCTCTGAGACCAGTGCTAATTCCATTAAGTCACATTGTTTTAGTATTTCCTCATTACTTATAGAATAAAGTCCAAACTCTTTAGCTTGGTATTCAAATTCCTCCACAATCTGGTTCCAACCCATTTTTCCAGTTTGATCTCCCACTTTCTTTCTTGGTATGCCTTATTAACTGTTCAAATTAGATTTTTCTCTGCCATTTGCTTTCTCCTGCCTGGATATTGTCTGTGCCATTCCATTCTCCTGAAATGATTTTCTCTTTCCTTCTCTAATTAGTAAAATTCTACATTGAAGGCCTAATTCAAATACTATCTCCTCTATGAAGTCCTCTCTAGTCAACTTAGCTAGATGTGGCATGTTGCTCTTAAGAAGCCCTAACCCTATATAATACTTGGTGGATGATTTTCACACATTCTACTTGGTATTAGAATGGTTCAAACATGTTTTATTTTTCACATTCAATTGTAAATATCTTTAATAATAAGGAGAACCTGGTAGAAATCACTGTATTCTCCAGTGTTCAGTCCATTGTCTGGTACATGGTAGACATTTGATAAATATTCCTTAAATGAGTGAACAAATGAATTAATTATATCCAGTTAAAGGTCACTTACATAGTATATTCTCTGGTTAGTCATTTAAAGTTAATGTTAAAAAAAAAAAAAAAAAAAAAAAAGACAAGGCCCATTCAAGGTCCCTCTTCAGGCTTCAATTGAATCCTAAACTGAATAGACCAAAGCAATAAAATAGGGTAACAATCCCCATCTTCTTACAAAAGTTAATCAATTTTCTTAACCTCCCTCTCTTCAAAAGTCCTTCTCTAATTCACTCCATGCCATAAACAGAAAGCATCACTTCTCAGATGGATGTTAAGTCCCAACCTTTTCCTAGACTCTTGTATTTAAGTTGTTCTCAGTTTAACATATCTTCCCTTTATGTGGGTGTGTGGAAGGAGGTGTTATAGAATGTTCAAGACTATTGACCTGAGGCTACTTGGGAGAGAATAGTAAATAAGAGAGGGAGTAGTATCAACAAATAGCTTAGTAACTTACTCTACTTAATTCCTCAGTAAGAATATGAAAAAATTATTTGTCCCTTGGGATAACTGAGAGGTGGTTGTAAGCAGTCCCCTAATAGCCTGAAACTAAGAGGTTGAGTTTCTCTAATACCCGCCCTGGGAGTGACCTAAGCCCAGGGGAAAAAGTTGGCTCCTGACATTATAACCAACCATTTTTGTTCCTTATGCTGAAAACTAAGTAGCTATTAAAGTCGACTTTAAGTTCTAACCACCAGAAGCTGTAACTTATGACTCAATCCAGGTTATAATTGAAGGGAACAGAAAGCCAAAGGGATGCTGGGTGGGGTGAGGCAACTGAACAGCTGAGCTGGAATGGAAAATATCACAAGAGATGTCCTGGCTCTTCAGAATTCTCTAGACAATCCATGGAGGCATCTCCTGCTTATTTCCACCTGAGCACATAGATATGCTATGTGTGTGGGGATTTCCTCTAATTCAGGACCCTATGCCACAAAAGGATCCTGCAAGATCAGAACTAAGAACAAAAAATGGGAATTATGATCAGTATAGTGACTGCTCAGGGGCTCTGTTCTAGCTTCATTTTCAAAGAATTTATTGCAGAGCAATCTGGATAGAAGAAATGAGAAGTAGAGAGAAGCCTCAGATATAGTGAACAGAGCTCTGGGCTTGAGTCAGGAACATCTGAATTTAAATATTACTTCAGAAACCTACTAGTTATATAAGCTATACACTAGTTGTATATAAGCTTTTTAACATATATGGATAAATCATTCAAGCTAAAATAATTCTAGCTCTCAGTTTCTTATCTGTGAAGGAGGAATAATAATAGCATCTATCTCATAGGATGCTTATGAAAATAAATGAAATAATATATGTAAACAGTTTAAAAATCTTAAAGGGCTTCATAAATGCTAGTTATTTCTAACTGGAACCAAAAGAGAGAAGGAAACATCACATGGGCACTTAGATACAGAAAGACTAGGGTTCAACTAAGTGGAGAACAGTAAAGCCCTTGAGGAAGAGGAGTTTTATATATAGATTCCCTGTCCTGATAGAGATTTGGTATTATCCTGTAAATAAGCATGTCCATGATCTAGGACAATGAAGAACTGCTAATCAAAAGAAAGGAATATAGATCCAAGAGCCAGGTAGTTCCAGACACAACTTCTACTATTATTCTTTGAAATTGAAAGCTCTATGTAGACAAGAGCAATGTTTTATTTTAGAAATAGCCCTTGGGTTCTAAGTAATTTGGGGTGCTATCCAAGGTAGAACTTTCTATCTGTATTTTTGCTAACAGACTTCAGGATTTAGTGGAATTCAAGTCATTCCTCAAGTTGGAGGAGACTAATAATAATAATAATAACAACATTAACAATAATAAAGGCCCGATCTTTCAGCCAAGAACAAGGTCCATTCATCATGACAACTACTGAAATGAAATCTTGTTTAATATGTTACTATTTTCATACACACTATGATTTAATAGTCAGCCTATTAGTTATTCAATCCAATTTTCTACTTCCAAGTAGATGAACACCTATCTCAAATATCCACATTTAATAAATTCACAGATTTAATTTCAGAGATCATCTAGCCCAATCCCACCCCTCCTCCCATTTTACAGAGAAGAAAACTGAGGCCCAGAAAGATTAAGTGACTTCTCGTGTCACACACAGACATTAAGTGATTTAATGATGATTTAGACTGCGATCCTCTGGCCTCTGAGATCTCAATTCTAGTATTCCTCCTATTGCACAATGTCTCATCTCTAGTTTAAGTCAAAGGTTTGCTCCAATATAGTTTCCATTTCCCACCTTCCCCCAAATGAAATAATGTACATAGAGACAACTCAGAAATTGCTGCTAAAAGGGACTTTTATTAAGAGATTGTGTCATTCTCCAGTAGGATGATTTCAGAGAGGCCTGGAGAGACTTACATGAACTGATGCTAAATGAAGTAAGCAGAACCAGGAGAACATTGTACAACAGCAACAACAAGGTTATACTATGATCAATTCTGATGGATTCAACAAGGAGAAGATTCAAACCAGTTCTCATTATTCAGTGATTAAGAGAGCCCTTTGCACCCAGAAAGAGGACTATGAGAACTGAGTGTGGTTCACAACACAGCATTTTCATTCTTTTCATTATTGCTTGCTTGCATTTTCTTCTTCTTTCTTCTTCTTCTTTCTTCTTCTTCTTTCTTCTTCTTCTTTCTTCTTCTTTCTTCTTTTTCTTCTTCTTCTTCTTCTTCTTTTTTACTGGTTTGAGTTGATTTTTCTTTTGTAGCACGATAATTGATAATTGTATAAATATGTACACATGTATTGGACTTAACACATATTGAACCTAACATATATTGAATTACTTGCCATCTAGAGGAGGAGGTGGAGGAAGGAAGGGAAAATTGGAACACAAGGTTTTATAAGGGCTAATGTTAAAGAATTGTCCATGCATATGTCTTGAAAAATAAAAAGCTTTAAAAAAAGAGATTGTATCATTTTGATTTCATTTTACAGATAAGAAAGTTGAAGCCCAGATGGGGTGAATGATTTGTTCCACCTCACACAGGAAGTAAGCAGCAGAGCCAAGATTAGAATCCAGGTCTCTAGATTCCCAAACCAGGACTTTTTCAAAGAAACTATTCTTTATACATGCCCCTCATCACATAATAGAATATAAGCTTCTTAAGGACAGGAAATACTTTATTTTATCTTTTTTTAAATTTTTAATCACTAACATCTCATACAGTGCTTAGAACATAATAAGCATTTAATCAATCCATATAGAATGGAATGATTTACTGTCAAATAAATGTGGGTTTATGTTGTTTTTTTTTTTTTAAGTGAAAAATATAAGGGAAAGATTTGTCATAAGGAAAATACTACTGCTACTGATGACATTTCATTGGATCATAGATTGAGGGTTAGAAGGGGCCATCAAATAGAAAGCCATCTGTTCAGGGTAATCCAGGGGCCCAGCTAAGTGTCCTTTGTGTACACGTCTGGATGTGCTTCTGTCCACTGCTCCCTGACCCAGAATCACACCATTAAATAAACCCAGGGATTACCAATAGCCTAGAGTTACAAACAAGCTTGTCAAGTCCATTAAAATCTGCTAGATGCTCTCTGAGCTATTTGTCACTTACAGATGAGACCAAATGAGTCCAAAAAGGCACAGAAGGTTAAAGTGAGAATTGAAAGGATTGAAAGCCTGGGGCTGAGAAAGGTTAAACTACTTGTTCTCTGTTAATGATTAGTTGAGTCAGAACTGGAACCCAGATCTTCAATTATTCTACCAAATGAGGAAGGTTGACCTAGATGATCTCAAAGGTTCCTTCCAAATCTAAAACATTGTGATTTCTATTAAACATGTTGTCTCACCATGGTAGAAGGAGGTTAGCTCTGGTTTCCCTTAGAGATGGAACTTACAGAAAACCAAATGACAGCACTTTCCTTTCTAGCAGTTTCTGTGCTTCAAGACTAAACCAGCCGACAGCCTATGTCACCCATAAGATATTCTAACCTCAAATACTGACCCCAAACATCATGGCTGGACAAATTTGAAATCCCCCAAACCTGGATTAAGCCCATAAGCTTCAATTGAGTTCAGTTCAAGCCCAGCTCCCTGGTTTGGTCATGTATGACATTACATCATTGCCTTGCAATGAAACGTATAATCAAAAACCCAGACGCTGCTTTCCTCTGGGATTTTGAAGGAGCAATTCCTTTTTAGGGGCAAAAATGCTGGCTATGACCTTGTTCCTTAATTGTTCAGACAGGGACTAACCCAAAGAAGTTTTCTTTTTTAGAGAGAGGATACTAAGCATGAAAGTACTCAACCTATTCAACACTTTGGACTCCATATAGACCAAGACAAACAGCTTTAAGGACAGATAAGATGATCTAGTGATTGCTCCTATTAGCTTAATGAAAACATTTAGACTTCAATGATGCTGGTGATAATTGTCTTTGGATGTCACTCTATGCATCTTACTCATAGGATAAAGTTAAAGAGAGACCCAGTCTGACTCTGGAATTTTGGATCTGGTAATTCTATGACATAAAGGCAAAATTCTTCCTCTATTCCCTTGGTGCCAAAGTTTCAATTTCTTTTCAGTCTGCCTGGCTCCTTCTTCTCTTCATACAGAAGCCCTTCCATTGCAGGCCACATTGGTTTTGTGCCAATTGTCTATGGCTTGAGGTCGCCCAGAACTCAAGGGCTTCTGTACGAAGGAAAGGGGGAAGAATTCCAGCAGCCAAGCAGTCTACTCCTTATCTAATACTGGTGTAGGATATGCTCACAATTGATGCCAGAGGAAAGGAAATGTGAGGGCCCAAATTAAACTGGAGTAGAGGCTGGCCCCAAGGCTATATGACATTCAGGTCTAAACTCCAGACAAAGTAAGATTCCGGTGTTCAGTTTGCTTTCTCCTTTAGGGGCCTTATATGTCATGCAGGAAGTCTCTAGAGAAAAAGTTATAAAATGGTTAGTATAAAACAGAGAAGTAGCTTAGTATCATGGATAAAGACCTGGCCTCTGAATCAGGAAGTCATGGGTTTAAGTCCTCTCTCAAAATACAGTGGCTGTGTGACTGGGTAAATTAATCACCTGTACAGTGCAGAGTGTAGGCAGCTCTAAGACTATAGATTTCAAAGCAGTTTTCCATCTGCATTAATAAAGTTTTCTACATCAATAAAATCAAAATGAAGGACTAAAAAATGTCTAGAATAAAAATTGCAACTTGATGCAATGACCAGAGCAATAGTCTTAGATTTCAGAAAATTTCATGGCCAAATTTTTCCTAAGCTTGTGACCCTGAATAAATCAATTTGTCTCTTCAACCTTTGTTACACACACACACACACACACACACACACACACACACACACACACCTGGCTTTAAACTCCAGAAAAGTAGGAACTGTGTTTTATTTAAATTGTGCATTTCTCCCAACTATTGGTGCACAATCTTGTACACAGTTGGCATATAATATTAAATTAAATTTAGCAAGTACATATTAAGTTTTGCTCTCTCCTAGGTACTATATTAGCTGCTGGTAATATAAAGATAATGAAAATAGTCCCTGCCCTCCAAGAGTTCACATTCAGTAGGGAGGAATATTTGTTGAATGGATTATTTATTTAAAAAAAAAAAAGGAATGTAATAAAAATTATGCAAAAGTTATCATCTTGATCAGTCCTTCACTATTCTCCCAAGAAAAGCTTTAATCTAAGTAGAATGTCTTAAAATATGCAAATTGTTCCACTTACAAACAGTTAATAATTTATAATGATCTTTATTTGCTAATAATTTGAATATTATGAACTGCAGAACACTGCTAAGCATACGGAAGCAGGGCTCCATGAATCCTTCAAACAGTCACACTAGAGTTGGACAGAATAGAAGAAAAAAGCCATCATCGCTTTAGGCAGAAATAAAATGGTTTGTCTTATCTCAAGTTTTTTATGGATTCTACCGAAAGTAAAATAGATTCCCCTTTCATTGAGAAGGCGAAAATGAGGATTAAGATGTTTCCAGGGGTACCCTACTCCCCTCCATCCCCCCTGGGAGAACAGGCTCCTGTTATATATAACACTTTTCAGCTTTAAAAGTCCCCACTTTGAAGTTGTGAACTGATCCAACCATTCTAAAGAGTGATATGGAACTTTGTCCAAAGTTTGCCATCAAACTGTTTATGCTCTTTGATCCAGGAGTGTCTCTATTAGATCTGTATCCCAAAGAGACCATTAAAAAAAGAAAAAGGACACACATGTTCTAAAATGCTTGCAGCAGTGCTTTTTATAGTGGCCAGAAACTGGAAACTGAGTGGATTCCCATCAGTTGGAGAATAGCTAAATAAATTATGGTATTTGAATATTGTGGAATATTATTATTTTATCGTTTCTTATAAAGAAACAATCAATCAGGAGGATGATTTTAGAAAGGTCTAGAGAGATTTAATATGAAGCTATATGAAGTGAAGTAAGTAGAACCAAGAGAACATTGTATACAGCAACAATAAAATTATGCAACTATCAATTCTGATGGACCTGGATCTTTTCAGCAATGGGGTGATTAGGTCAATTCTAATATACTTGTGATGGAGAGAGCCATCTGTCCCCAGAGGGAAAGCAGTGGGGACTGAATGTGGACCCCAGCATAGTATTTTCACCTTTTTTGTTGTTATCTGCTTGATTTTTGTTTTCTTTTTCAATTTTTTCCCCTTTTAGATCTGATTTTTCTTGTGCATCATAATTGTGGAGGTATGTATAAAGGAATTGTACATGTTTAACATATATTGGATTGCTTGTTGTCTAGGGGAGTTGGTGGGGAGAAGGAAGGGAGCAATGTTGAAAATTGTCTTTGTATGTATTTTAAAAATAAAAAGCTATTTTTAAAATAAATAAATAAAATTCCCACCTTTCTCGTGGACTATGATTGAGCTCTTAACATGGATGGATTACCTTGTCCCAAGTTCCCAAGATTTAGAGCTCCAGAAATTTTGGAGATTTTGTCTGAATAGATCATAGATCTAGAATTGAGGTCTTTGGTCTAACTCCTGCATTTAATCAAGAAATTGAGACTCAGGTCAAATATCTTTTTCATGATCATACAGGTAGTAAAGGGCAAAAGTGGGATTAGATTTTATCTTCACTAACATTAAATTAATTTCCCCCACTATTCCAGGCCAGTATTAAGAATTGGTAATTCAGGTACATACACTGGAAGAACAGGATCCTGTTATATATCTTTATTTAATCTGAGACTTCATTGTATGCATTGTAAGCTGTGCCTACTTTAGGTGGCCTAGGATTCAATATCGGATTCAACAGTCATGGGAATATTTAATGTATATGATGTGGTTTTGGTTCTCATGTTCACCAGAGCATGGCTCAGTCTCCTAGACTTTCCTCTCTGCCTAACCCCTCTTCTCATCAGGTCTGTGGGCTTCTGTGTGGCTTATAGCCAGCTTGCTCCCCTCCCCACTACTCCCAAACATATATACACACCAACCTTCAAGAAAAAAGAGAGGAATCTAGCTCTGTGTGTGCCTGAGGTTGCACAGACATTAAATGATGATGCCTAGAGCAATCTAAACTATAGAGTATAATTACTATATACAGAGCAGGTCAAATAATGGTCTCCTATATGTAGCATAATCAGTTAAATAAGGAGTTCTATAGAAGCATTGTTGGTCTGTGATTAGAAATGTGGAATTGGAGGTTAACTTTGAAGATAAAGTAACATCAAAGGGAAACAGCATATGACTTTAGTATTCCTCTCTGGAATATTTTAATTGCATTTTATTTTTCATTTTCAAAAGGGAAAGGAGGGGTGAATCAAGTCCATCTTAGGGAATAACAGAATCAGGTAGTATAGTGAAAGGGAAAGAGTATTGAATTTAAAGTCAAAGAAAGTGGTTTTGAACATAGGTTCTACTATTAACTACTTGTGGAATCTTGGAAATTGGTTCTGTCTCCTTGGGCTTCATTTTCTATACCTTTTCAATAAGAGTATTGAACTACATGATCTCTAAAGTCACTTAAAACTCTAGATCTTATGATTCCGTGTACACATCTTTTTGTTTGTTTGTTTGTTTTGTTAGACCAAGCCAGGAATATAGGGAGTTAATTTCTTAGTAATAGTGATTGTCATATCTAATAAGGTATTCCTGGTTGCAAACAGTCATCATTTATTCTGGCTAATGGGACTTGAGCTGAATTTGTAAAAGACAATGGCTAGATGGAGAAAGTTATGATATACTCCACACATAGTAGGCACTGAACAAATATTTGTTGAATTGCAACAAATTTGGGTTTTAGGTTTGTGAAACTCCTTAAGAGAGAGGACCATAGGATTTTGTCCTTGTGTCTTCCTGGATAGAAAATAGGAAGTGTTTAACTGGCAATTAATCAATATTTGCTATATGGAACTGAATTGAAATACTCCATTCTTGAGAGTTTAAGAGAGGCAGAGAATAAAGAAATGCTTCCAGAGTACAGGTTAACTCTTTCCAAAGGCAGTAGGGTAGCAGAGAAATAAAAGGAGGAAAGGAAGGAGATGGCCAGGGCTAGACATGGTAGATTCTGGGTAAGTGAATTCCATTTATTTCTAAATATATACCTAAATTCTGCCTTTCCCCAGAGGACAAAGACAGATTAGGAGTACCTATAAGAAAGTTAGCAAAACCAACCGATGTGCTGACCATTTTAGATTAAGCATAATAACCAATACTTTCTATTCCCAACTTCTTTGATGAAAGGGAAAGAGTAACATTTTCTCATTTCTCCCCTGACCAGAGGTATGGTCTTTATAAATGAAACATTCAGTTTCATTTTATTGTTCTGCTGAATGGTTATTTTGAAGATTCAACTAGATTCTTTTTACAAAGTCTTTGCCAAACCCTTTGTAAGGTACAGGAGATACAAAGATGATACTGTAGCAATCCCTATCCTCAAGGAGGGTTATATTCTACTGGAGATAATAAACATAAAGGTAAAATCTCTTCAATGTTGGGTTTTATTTCTTTTTTTAATATTCTATTTTTTATTAAATTTTATTTTCAAAACATATCCATGGATAATTTTTCAACATTAACCCTTGCAAAACCTTGTGTTCCAATTTTTCTTTGCTTCCTCCCACCCCCTCTCCTAGATGGCAAGTAATCCAATATATGTTAAATATGGTAAAATATATGTTAAATCCAATATATACATGAATATTTATACAATTATCTTTGTGCAGAAAAATCAAATCAAAAAGGGGAAAAATGAGAAAGAAAATAAAATGAAAGCAAACAATAACAAAAAGATTGAAAATGTTATATTGTCATCCACATTCAGTACCCATAGTCCTCTCGCTGGGTGTAGATTTGGGCTTTATTTCTTAGGGATGCCTAAAACAACTTTCAAAGAATGGATCTGGCTCAAAGAATAATACTTCCTAATCATCCATTTCACATTCCTTGACCCTTCAGAGACTAGTTTAGAGTCTTGCTTTTGCTTTTTCTTTCTTTTTGCCCCCTACTTTTTTTCCCCCTTTGGTGGAGGGGGAGGGGAAAAAGAAGATTGGTTGAGGAGTGACTCAGGTTGAAAGAACCTGAGAAACTATGTTGGCTCTTTTTAAAGGCCTATGAAGGTTAAGGGACTTAGTGCAAGACCAAACATGCTTTATGGCCTGGGATAGGTGTCGGCTTCTATCCCCATTCACCTTTTAAAGCCCAACTACAATATCACCTTCTCTTCCATGAAGCTTTTCTTGATCCTTTTCCGAATTCACAACGCCTTAATAATTCTGCATCACTGTGTCTCTTCTGTTCTACTGCATATTGTAATGAATTCAGTTCAAGAGCTATCTTCCACTTGAAACTTTTCCTGGTATCCCTGATTTTTAATGATCTCCACAAATAACTTCGTGTTTAATTGTTATATATATTTTGTTTTATATAAGCAATGATGTGCTGGTAAATGTTTAAAAATTAGCTTTCAAGGAAGGGGGTTGGATGCAAGACACAATTTTTAAAAATTTTATTTTTTAAGCTTTTTATTTTCAAAATATATGCATATATAGTTTTCAGCATTCATCCCTGCAAAAACCCGTGTTCCAAATTTTTTCCTCCCTCTCTTCCCTCCCCTCCCCCAGATAGCAAGCAATCCAATGTATGTCAAACATGTGCAATTCCTCTACATCTACTTACATAATTATCATGCTGCACAAGAAAAATCAGATGAAAAAGGGGGAAAAAAGCATGAGAAAGAAAACAAAATGCAAGTAAATATCAACAAAAAAGTCAAGATATCATGTGATTCATACTCATTACCCATCATCCTCTCTATAGGTGGAGATGGCTCCCTCCATCACAAGACCATTGGAACTGGCCTGAATCACCTTGCTATTGAAAAGAGCCACATCCTTTAGAATTGATCATTATATAATTTTCTTGTTGCTGAGTACAATGCTCTCTTGACTCTACTCACTTCACTCAGCACCAGTTCATGCAAGTCTCTCCAACCTTCTCTGAAATTATCACACAGATCATTTCTTATAAAACAATATTCTGTTATGGAATATTATTGTTCCGTAAGAAAGGATGATTTCAGAGAAGCTTGGAGAGATTCACATGAATTGATACTAAGTGAAATGAGCAGAACCAGGAGATCATTATACATGGCAACAATAAGATTATATGATGATCAACTCTGATGGTGGCTCTCTCCAACAACCAGATGATTCAAACCAATTCCAATTGTTCAGTAATGAAGAGAATCAGTTACGCCCAGAGGGAGAACTATGGGAATTGAGTGTGGACCACAACATAGCATTTCCATTCTTTTTCTTATTATTTGCTCACATTTTTGCTTTCCTTCTCAAGTTTTTTTCTTTGTTCCTAGATCTGATTTTTCTTGTGCAACAAGATAACTGTATAAATATGTATACATATATTGGATTTAACATATACTTTATACTTTAACATATTTAATTACCTGCCATCTGGGGGAGGGGGTGGGGGGAAGAAGGGGAAAAGTTGAAACAGAAGCTTTTGCAAGGATCAATGTTGAAAATTTTCCCTTGCATATGTTTTGTAAATAAAAAGCTATAATTTAAAAAAACAATAATATTCTATTCATTCATATATCATAATTTAACCAGCCATTCTCCAACTAATGGACATCTACTCAGTTTTCAATTCCTTGCCACTACAAAAAGGAGTGCTATATTCCTTTTCCCTTTTTTATGATCTCTTTGAGATATAGGCCCAGTAGAGACACTGCTGGATCAAAGTTTGATAGCCCTTTGGACATAGTTCCATAGTGCTCTCCAAAATTATTGTTAACAATTCACAATTCCACCAACAATGTATTAGTGTCCCAGTTTTTCCACATCCCCCCAATATTTATCATTATCTTTTCCTATCATCTTAACCAATCTGATGTGTATAATAGTACCTAAGTGTTGTCTTAATTTGCATTTCCCTGATCAAAAGTGAGTTAGATATGTATATATTTTAGACATGTTTAACATATATTGAATTGCTTGCCATCTAGGAGAGGGGGAAGGGGAAGGAAGGGAAAAATTTGGAACCCAAGGTTTTGCAAGGATCAATGTTGAAAAATTATTCATGCATATGTTTAAAAATAAAAAGCTATAATAAAAAGTAAGCCAGAGCATTTTTTTTCACATGACTATAAATGGTTATAATTTCTTCATCTAAAAATTGTTCATATCCTTTGACCATTTATCAACTGAAGAATGACTAGTATTCTTATAAATTTGAGTCAATTCTCTATATATTTTAGACATGAGGCCTTTATTGGAATCCTTGGATGTAATTTTTTCCCAGTTTCCTGCTTTCCTTTCAATCTTGTCTTCACTGGTTTTGTTTGTACAAAAACTTTTTAACTTAATATAATCAAAATTATACATTTCACATTTTAAAATGTACTCTAGTTCTGCTTTGGCCACAAATTACTTTCTTCTCCACAGATCTGAGAGGTAGACTATCTTTGTTCTTCTAATTTGTTTATAGTATCACTCTTTGTCTAAATCATGAGCCCATTTTGACTTTATCTTATATAGGGTGTTACGTGTAAGTCAATGCCTAGTTTGTGCCATACTAATTTCCAATTTCAGGACACACTTTTAAGATTAATGTGCAAGATGAACATTTTCTCCATCGCTTTCTTAAGTCTAGGTGTTAGTGATTTGAGAATCACATTTTTAAAAAAAAAATCTCTTTTCAAGTAATTTATATTCTATCAGGGTAAATAGTCAACCTTCTGCCCTTAATGATGATACTCTCTTCTCACTTCTATGTGTCTTGGCTCAGATTGTTCCCTAAACCCTCTCAACCCCTTTTCATTCATTGAATTCCTATCCATTCTAGTTTTTTTAACTTTCTAATGTTCAAAATCTCAATATGAGGTTTAAGAGGAAGGAGATAGTGCTAAAGTGACTCTTTAAAAAATAAATTAATAATGAGTATTATTTTAAGTTACTTTTGTGGACTTCTTACTAACCTAATAGAATATCATCTACATGAGGATATGGGTGATGTGTTTCCCAAACTTTGTATCTCTCTTAGCTCTGAGGGTCTTTCTCTCCTAGACTGATTCTTTTGTGAAGGCAAAGTAGATAAAATCTCTAGGGAGGGTGAATGCTGCATGTTTTATATGACTTCATGTGCATAATGAGTATCAACTTTTTTTAATGCTTTTTAAATGAAAGTGGGAGAATTTAGAGTTGAAAATTAAAAAAAAATTTAAATCAACATGCTTAGTTGCAAATATCTAAATTTTTTGAGGAAAGGGGTAGCTTTGAAAATGTTTATAAATATAAGGCAAACTTCTATGATAAGTTATTAATTGCTTAAAAATGAGACTGGCAAGACAGTGAGAAAAATGTGTTATCTGAAATTAGAAAATGTGGATTCAAGGCCTTGCCAATTGTTGTTCATGTGTCCTTTGGCCTTCCCCAGCCTCCATTTCCTCATTTTTAAAATGATAAGATTTATCTTTAGATAAAATTAGAAAAAATTAAATACTATTTACCAAAAAAAAAAAAAAAAAGAAGGGATGGTAGTAGATGATAATTAAAGTGTCTTTTAGTTCTAAATCTATAGTATCACAATCCTCAACTCTAGAGTTGTGTGTCTCTTCTTCACAAATTTTTTGCCTTTGGGTTTTGCTATCTTCTACAAGGCTTATCAGAGTAAGTCCTCCAGGTGATGGAGGAGACCCAACACTAAAAACAGCACCTATAGCTTGATGCAGTCATACACAAATCCCTTAAAGAGGTCACCAAATACGAACTTAGAGCACACTTTGAATCTACCACATGGTGATGAATTAAAAAGCTACAGAAGCAGTGGTCACACAGGATGAGAGCCTTCTCTGAAAACTGGAACAAGAATCTGACCAAAAAGCCCAAAGGAAGAGAATAAATAAAAATAAGGAATCAAAGCAATCACATTTTTTTTTACTTGAACAAGGAGCCATATGCATAGCCAGAGCAGATCATTTTGCTTTTCCTGTGGAAAATTTATGAAACCCAGATTGAGAAAGTGTCCTGATCCTTTTGAGGTTGGCATTTTGAGTTGGACGGCCTTCTTGCAGCAGCACATAACTGCACAATTCAATAACTCTAACCATGGTGGAAAAATGCCATGTGCCAACAGCGATTTTCCACAATTTTGTTCAGAAAATCTGAAAGAAACGCAGAAAATTGATTTGCAGCCCTGGCAGCAAGCTGGAGAAACAGTAGCGTAAGGCTGCAGGCCAGTAATTTCTGTTTCAAATATCACTGAGTGCTTTGCCTGTAATTTCAGGGGAGAATGATAATAATTAAAAGCACAAACTTACAAGTCATTTCTTAGGGAGGAAAAATGCTGAATGCACTTAAAGTAGAAGGGATTTCTTTAAATTGTTTAACTTTTTCCAGAGAGGTTTCAGAGATGAAATTATTATTATTATTATTTGAACACTCACATAACGATTTCTCTTCTGAAATGTTCTGCCATCTCCTTAGAGTGGAATAAATTAACCCATAGAACTTTCCATAAGTCCTTTTTGAAAGTTAGCATAATAGAAAATTCTGGGAATTCCACAGAGATTACAGGTCAGACTGTCCTGAAGTGGGAGTCATTTTTCCAGGGTTAAAATAAAGCACAGCATATATGTATGTGTTCAACATGACAGCTGTTTAATGGACACAGAACAATTTGGAACAGGGAATGAGAGTGCCAGTTCTCATTAAACCCACAGGGTCCATTCTGTATGGTGTTTGGCTCCCATGGTCAAGTGAGCACTCTTGTACTTGGCAAAACTCTGTGAAATGTCAACAAGGGACCAAGACATGGGTTTTGCAAAGTTTCTAAGGGAGTTCTATCTCCTTGGATATTCCAGGATCCCTCATCCCAGCATGTGGCTTGAGTTCTCTCTTGACTAACAAGGAAGAGAACCATCTGCTAAATTACCAACTTCTGATGACTAAGTGGAACACTTCTGCCAACCCCACTAACTGTAACATCTGGATTTTTTGTGAAGGCTGTGTCTCCTTTCTAAGCACTGACCGGGTCTGACCTTCTGTAGCCTGGGAGAGTGGATGATATAACAGCCTAGAAAGGCACAGCTGAATGTTTATTGAAATGCTGTGATTAAAAGATAAAGTAGAAGGCACTAAGTCAATTCCATAATTGTAGTACTATTCAATTAGCACTTTAGTAAATACAGTAATTTAGTGTATATGTATGTGTTTTCTCTTTGCACTGCAGTTAACATCAATTACATTGCAGGCAGATCATCCTCACTTATCTAAGACTAGTCTTATTTTCTAGATGTATCTCAAAGATGCTATTACCTACTATAGGAGCTTAATTCTTAATTCTTGGAAATTATGAACCAGAAAGATGCTCAGATATCAGACAATTCTTCTTACTCCACACTCCATATTGAACTAAGGCAAAACATCTGCTTAGGTGAACATTCAATGGGATGCTAAGGAAGAAATGGAACCATTATTCAAAATTAACTATTTTGTTTTACTTTGGGGGAAGACTTATGAACAGCCATATCAGCAGACTTATCAACTGCAAAACATTAGTATGATCTGGAACACCGATATAAAAAACTCATTAAAAACGATTTATAAGAGGATGATGATAAGCATTTATATAGTATACTACAATTTGTATTTGAAATTACATTTCATATCCATGATATAATTTCAACTCAAAATTTTAAACAGTTATCTGTTAGAGGTAGATAGGTAGTAAAAGGGTTCTCATTTTCATTTTATGGATCTGGGAAGTTTGAATGAGATTTCCAAGGCTACATAAGTACTAAGCCAGTGTTCAAATCCAGTTTTTCTGACTCTTAGTTTAAGGATCTTATCATCATCCCCATCTTGTCTTTCAAATACAGGAGATGTTATTATTCCAATAACAGATTTTTGGGACCTAAGAATCAATTTCCAAAATTCATATTAATACACATTTTTTTCAGGAGTACATAATTAATGTAAAGTAAAAATAAATCCATACTATCATAGATGCCTAGAATTTGAGAGATGGAAGGGACCTTTGATATTATATAGTTCAACTTCCTTTTCAAGAAAAGAATTTCTACTCTGGCAAATGGCCATTCATTAGCAAAAGTTCTAGTCACAGGGAACTCACTATAGATAGCCAGCTGGCATAATGAATAGAATGCTAGACCTGTAGTAAGGAAGTTTTGAGTTCAAATCCTGCCTTAGACACTTGTTGGCTATGTGATCCTGAATAAATCACTTAGCCTCTTTATCTTATGAAATGAGGGATAGTGATAGAATTTATTTCCTAGGATCATTGTGAGAGGATCAAATGAAATTTTTATAAAAGTGTTTTATATAATGCTTTACAGCACTATATAAATATTAGCACTTATTGTTTTTATCATTTTATTATTTTTATTGCAATTTCCAATTTTAGTTTTGTGCAGATGAAATTATCAGAAAGTTCTTCTTCATAGGGAGCCAAAATCTGCCTCTCTAAAATTTCTCAAATATTCCCATTTTTCCCTCTAGGAACAAGCAAAAAATGAAAGATATGATAGCCCATCAAATATTTTTTCAAATATTTGAAAAAAATACATCTCCTCCTATATTCTCTTCTCTTGGATATATACCCTAATTTTGTTGAATTGATTCTCTATGGCATCATATTCATTCCCCTTACTTTCCTGATTACCTTTCTCTGGAACTCAATCAATGACAATCCTGAAAATATGATAGATATGCTAAATATAACATTTCAGGTAAAAAGTGATTGGGAATGAGGTTTATGGGGGTCCTGACAACCCCTTCATTATAAATACTGTACTTCCATTAATCTAACCTAAAATCCCATTAACTTTGAGGCTGCTATCTAACTGTGTTGACTTAGAAGCTTACACAATTTCTCACATGAAAGTCTGTTTGGTCAGATTTCTAAATGGTAAATATTTCTAAATATGATGACATGAATGATTGATTCATAATAATGACAAAGTTTTATTAAGTGTCTGCTGTGTATTAAGTCTGTGCTGAGGTTAGAGAAGACACTGATCTGTCCTCATGAAGCAAACTGGAATAAAGCACCAGCATGGAGAGTGATACCATATGATGTTGTATGAATAATGAGTTTCTTGGGGACAGGAAAACAAACTGCAAAGTAGGTTCCCTGACACACCAAGGGTTAAATAGTGTCCTAGTTATCTCAAAGAGTTTTCTGCAGCTTCCATCTGGCCTGGTCAATTCATCTGGTTAGAACAGGATGATAATGAAGCAGAAGTCCCTTGCCTGATATTTACCCTGTTCATTTAGCTTCAGAGAAAAACCTTTTCCATGGACACAAATTATGTTCCTAATGTTATCCCTCACTGCATAACATTGTTTCTATAGGGAAAAGAGAGTGTGAATAGCTCAGAGCGATTCATCCCTTCTCCTGGAGGAAAAAACACACCAAAAAAACAAACAAACAAAAGCCACCAGCTCAAACTATACAGATATTCAGTTTTGTTCAATTCATTTGTTATGTGTAATGCCTACTATATTATAAGCACTGAGTATAAAAAGAAGAAAAAATGAAACAATCCTTACCCTTAAGGAGCTTATATTCAATACCTTTTATAAGCATAAATAAATATAAAATATATAAATAGGCACAGTTCAATTAAAATTAAATTTTAATATGTAATATATAAATGAACAAAATATTGATATATATACACAGATAAATAATTATAAATTTTACATTAATATAATATATCTTTTCAGGAATCTATGCATCATATAAAGTAGAAATATGTCTGTAGTATCATAGATTCATGGAATATTAAATCTGGAAGCATTTTTGGGGTTTTTCTCATTCAAAACCCTTTTCAATAAACTACTCTTTTCTCTCCCCTCCCCACTGGATGAAAGAGATTTGGGGTTCTAACACTTTAAGGGAATCAGGGAAAACAAAAAATACTTATGTAGGAAGTGGCATCGAACCAAGCCTCCAAAGGAGCTGGAAATTTAAAGAAGAGGAATTCATGAAGGATAACACTCCAGCAATGGAAAATAGCCTGTACAAAGGCATTGAGAGGACAAATGGAATATTGCATAAGTGAAATAACAAGTAAGCCACTTTGACTTGAATTCAGAATCCATGGAGAAGCTGGTGATATAAAGTAATGTGAATTCTCTCTGAAAAGATAAGCTGGGGCCAGAAAATGTAGGGTCAGAAGAGTGGATTTTGTCCTATAGGCTATGGGGAATCATTAAAGCTTTTTGAACAGGAAACAGACATATTCAGATTTATGTTTTAAGAATATCCAAAATACCAGCTGGGTGATATATGGATTGGAGAGGAGAGAGGATAGATGTAGGAAGGACTGGATAAGAAGCTATTGCAATAGTCATGGTTTTACCACAGCCTCAAAACCCATTGGGATGGGAATCTTTTCCTATTACTAAAGATTAAAACCCATGCCCATGCTAGGAATGGAATGGAATTGAAGAGAGAGAGAGAGAGAGAGAGAGAGAGAGAGAGAGAGAGAGAGAGAGAGAGAGAGAGAGAGAGAGAGAGAGAGAGAGAGAGAGAGTGAGATTCAGTTTCTGGAATTTTCTTTGAGCTTTCTTTAAGTCTTTTCATTTTTTTTTTTTTTTTTTTTTTTGAGATGGTGTCTCTTTATGTCCTACAGTTGTTTCAGGTGATTCTGGCTTCCAAGTTTGATAGAGAATAAGATAGAAGCCAACCCACCTCAGGTTTGAAGACAACATGAGAGGAGCTGGTAGTCTACATCATGTCCTGATCTTCAGCTTGCTACATGAGAAACTTTGGGGAACTTCTCCTTCTGTGAGATCTGGGAATTCAATGAATTGAATTACCTTGTTCCCAAAGGGTCAGTTTCTTCATTTTGCATTATCTAGTATAAATTCTTTATGAAGTGTATACTTCCTCTAATTTATTTTTGCTACCAATTTATGGCAGTTGTCTTGATTTGATTTTTGTCCTATCATTGGACTTCAATGTCTCAGGAAGAGAATGTGAGGCTGGTGCCTTTGCATACCTTTGCCTTTTTTAAATCCAATTCATACACAAGTCAAGTTATCATCCATGATATTATTGTTCCTCTTTAAAAATGAAGGAGGAACAACAAATGAATGAATGAAATAAATGAGTTTCTTGGATAATTGCTACATGTGTTCATTTTGTAACTGGTATGTGAGAGGAAAGGAGTCAAACTGATGGAGGTGTGAAATTGTGTTCCCTTTAATCTGTAAAATTATCACTCTGAAATTGTGTCCCCTTTTGATCTGAGAGATCAGGGTCTCCCAGGTTCTATAGACTCTGTGAAAGAGCGTGTTTCTCAGGCTGGGTCATTTCTAAGGCAAATCACCCTCCCTTTAATAGCTGGATGCCCATTCAAATTTATGTTTGAAAAAGCCTTCAAAGTAATTTCAATTGGGAGATCCTGTTTTGATCAGTTCACACTGCTACCAACCCCCCACTAAAATCTGCTAATAAAATAGATTTCTGTTTGCTCATTTCTTTGCAGAAGTCTGGAGTAGGGCATAACTGCCTGCCAGCACTCCTGTCTGCTGAGAAGACATTCTCTTCTCAGTACCAGTTTCCATTTCCATAATAGGACTTTGCCACCGAAGAAGTCAGTTTTCCTAGCAAAGCTGACTTCTCATCCAACAATAAACTTCCATTTTTGCCACTTAAAACTCTTTGGGTTCATGAATTCTTTCATGAAGGACCTGTGTTGACCAAAAGGGGATTTTCTACAACTCTCTGCCACTAGAACCCCATCAAAACCTTGGATATAAAGTTTGGGGTACTGCTCTTTCTCTCATTACATAAGTGGTGATCAGAAGTTAGTTTGAACCTGAAAAATCATATCCCATGGATTAATAGTAGGTAAATATAATTCCAGCCCAGTATACCTTCTCCTTGAGTAGTCCCAATCTTACTTCTTCTCCTGTAAGGAATTAAAATCTCCCTTGGAAAAGGTTAAGAAGAAGAAATCCATATATTGCTACATGAAAGAGACAGCCCTTGCAACATGGGTGAGAGGTGAGGAGCACCTGAACTAATTTGGTGCTTCTATAAATAGAAGGGAAAATGAAGTAAGGTAATTAAGCCTTTTGAAGTACCTACTATGCAGCAAGCATTGTACCAAGTGCTTTAAAAATATTACCTCATTTGATCCTCATAATAATCCTCTAAGTAGGTGCTATTATTATCTTTATTTTATACTTGTGGAAATTGAGGCAAAAAGAGATTAGTTGACTTGCTCAGGGTCATTCAGCTACCAGTGTCTAAGGACAGATTTGAATTAAGATCTTCCTGACTCCTGGCCCTATGATATATCCATTGTACCACTTAGCAGAAAAAAAGAGGATGAGCAAAAAGATGGACCTAACACAAAATTTTATGAAAGGCACTCTCTCCCTGCAGTACTGACAGCATATTTTACCAGTATACTACTAAATATACCTAACTTACAATCAAGAAATAGCTGAGATACTGGGAAAATTGGATTCATTAATCATTATGTTTACTGCATCTAACACAGAGGGGTTAACACCTTCTTTAGACCAGACTTGTAGTGTTGACTTGACAATGAAAGATATCAGACTATACATTATGACACATTACTGGGATACTTCCTCTTCCCTAAGGCTCTTGTCTGAAAATAATTTGTCCTAAAACAGCACTTTGTCCCTCTCTTTGTGCAAAGGGTAGAACAGCTAGATAGGATGGCCTTATCACACTGCCTGATTAGAGTTAATCATTATACCCTTAAAGAATATCCACTGAATTTTAATGTGTATTGTTGCTGTTTACTGAGGACTTCAGGCTATGCTTAGTATTTCCATTAGAGATGGAAAGACCCAAGGCCAGGGGAGCAAGCATTTCAACTAGAGATGTCTAATGTAATGGCTGAATTAAAACCTTTCTGGCAAAGGTCTGTCCTTCAGTGAGGAACATTACCATCTATTCAGAGTAGGTCCATGGTACAATGAACAGAGTACTGGGGTTGGGATCAGGAAGACTCATCTTTCTTTTTGAGTTCAAATCTGGCCTCAGACTATATTAACTTTGACTTCTTTAAAAAAAAAAATAAATCTTATTTGATATTTTATTTTTCCCAATTGCTTGTAAAAACAATTTTAACATGATTTTTTCAAAGTTTGAGTTTGAAATTCTCTCTCTCCTTCTACTCCCCCTGCATTGAGAAAACAAGCAATTTGATATAGGTTATACATGTGTATTCATACAAAATGCATTTTCATAAAAGTCATTCTGTGAAAGAAAACACAAAGACCTCAAGAAAAATAGAGAGCAAAGAAAAATTATATTTTTTTATACTTTCAGGTTCTATCAATTCTTTTTCTAGAAACAGTCAGCACTTTTCATCATAAGTCTTGTCTTGGATCATTGCATTGCTGAGAATATAGCTAAGTTTTTCATGGTAAATCATCATATTGTTACTATGTACAATGTTCTTTTGGTTCTGTTCATTTCACTTTACTTAAGTTCATGTAAGTTTTTCCAATCTAATGCTTTTTCTAATGTAAACTTGAGAAAGTGACTTAACCTGTTTGGGCCTGATCTGTAAAATGAGGATGGTTCACTTTGTAAACTGCTGTCTTAAGGATTAGCATAGAATCAAACCTCCTCACTGATAATAGTATATCACCAGGTCAATGACACTATGTCCTTCACAGTGTCATCAGTACTACCTTCCCATACTTCCCAGACTTACCAGAACAAGCTGTCAGGAGGCCCTAAACTTCAGTTTTCTCATCAAAGAAAACCCTAGAAAATCTCTTCTCCTCTTCTCCAACATCAATTCTAATTCTTAAAACCTGATCTGTGCTATAATGACCTTGACAGGTAAAAGTTTAGTGATTTCTGGCAGCTGAGGTGCTAAAATATAGAAGTCTAGGTCTTGCAGTAAATGGAGATCAACTGGGGGCTTCCCTCTATTGCAGATAATTTGAAAAATAGTAATCTGGAGATGAGAAGACTGAAGGAGGAGGAAAAGCTATTCTAGGCAAGAAGGAGAGCCTAAACCTAGGAGTGATCTAGTTTCTTCAAAAACAGAACCCACATTCTTTCACAGCTTGGTGATTTACTAAACTTTGCACATCCATGCCTTTCCCCACTTTTGTCCAAATCCCACATTTTGAAGCTTGATTCGTTCATTAGACCATCTCTCAATCACTTAATTTAAACATTAGCTTATGTAAAGCCCATCTTTTCATTATGATTTTTCCTAAATCCTAATAATATAATTCCTAATAATGGCTTACATATGTATGGTACTTTAAATGAGATAATGTATGTGGAAATTTTTTGAACGCTGTAATCAGTCAGATGGAATTCCACTCAAATCCACATATAATTTGGGGAGAGTGTTTGTTTTATTCCCAGGATCTGCCCTTGGCAGTGACTTTCAGGGAGAAAGAATGAAGCTACTGTCATAAAGGGGTTTGAATATTAGGATACACGCTATTGGCCATTTAAAAGTAGGGGGAGGGGAAGAAGCTAGGGAGTCAGAAAGACAGTGATTCTGAGCCAGATGTGGACAGCCCTTCTACAGACACCTCTGGACACCACCATTCACACCCAGTATTAATTAATGTTAATGAAACTAAGACTTATCCATTAATAGGGTAAGCATATTCCACAATGAGCAGCCGGGACCACTTGCAAATGATCTCATTTAGCAAACATCACCAGGAAATCACACCCTAACTTCACACATCTTTCTCACCACTCTCAGTCACAGTCAGGACATTGGTCTATGTATTTATGAAGTCCCCAGAGAGAAGGGACATACATACAGAGTTGCAAATAGCTCAGCAAAGCTACTAAAAATAATATTTCAGTGGCTAGTTCACAGCAAAAAGACAGGAAAAAAAGAAGTTAATTTACCCTAACTGGAGCAATCTACAAGATGAGTAAAAACTTTGCCTTAAGAAATGATTTAAGTTTTTGTTCAGTGCAAGGACAAGAAACGTAAGAGTATTTTACCAATGTATTCCTCATATTTAGAGAATTTTCTCCAAGCACCCATCCTCCCAGGTGCCTTTAAGGATTACAGAGCATATAGTTGCAGAGTGATAACATTCTGATTCAGAGAGGATTAAAATGTTAGCAACTAAATCTGAGTTCAGATCCCAGTTGTGCTGTTTAATAATTTTTTAACCTCAAAAACCTCCTCCCCTCTTCTGGACTAGTGTCTGTCCATTGCTGTAAAGTTAAGGAATTGACCTAGAAAAGGGAAGGACAGAGCAAATAACTATCAACTGCCTACTATGTGCTAAGAATTATGTTAAGCCTTATAAATATTAACTCATTTGATCAATAAGGTACTTCCCTGGCTTTAAATCCTATGATCCCATAAGGGCATTATGGTATGTCCAATAATATTTTAAAAGAAATGCTAACTTGATAAAAATGAGAAAATCCTAGAAGGTGAAAGGTATGAAAGTTAGTTACATTTTGGGAGGAAGATGCAGGAAATGACAAAGAACAAGTCTATAAGAATATGGAGTGAAAAGACTGCAAACCAAAACAATCCTGAGATTTCATCTTTTACCCAGCAAATTGGCAGAGATAAGAAAAGATAGGAATAATCATTCTGGAGGGATTGTGGAAAGACAGGCACACTAATAGATAGCTGTTGTAGTTGTGAATCAGTACATTCTGAAAAATTTGAATGATGGAAATAAATGAGCTAAAATGCCCATACCTTGTGACCCAAAGATTTTACTGCTAAATATATGTCCCAAAGAGATTATTGACAATACAAAAATACTCCAAAATAGTACAATTTTCTGTATTATGAATATATGGGAAACAAAGTAGAAGCCCATTGATTTAAGGAACTGCTAAACAAATTGTGGTATATGAATATAATAAAATATTATTGTATATGAATATAAGATATCATTGTACTGTAAAAATGATAAATATAATAGATACAAAGAAGCATGGACATGAATTTATGTAAAGTGAACAGAACCAAGAAAATAATATATACAACAATGTAAATGGAAAGAATACCAAAAAAGTTGAAAACGAATGCTATAAAATTACGGAGAAGAAGCTTGATCCCAAAGCAGAGATGTGAGAAAACACTTTGCTTACTTTTTTGCAGAGGTGGGGAATTCATCATTGAAGAATATTGTGTTTATTTTCAGATTTATTGAGCTAATAATTGGTTTTGTTAATTTTTTTCCTCTTATTTTTTAAAAAGTCTTTTGTTAAGACAAAGATGCCTCTCTGAGAAGGGGAAAGAAAGGGTTATTGAAGAAAATTCAAGTGAGGTAAAAATTAAAAAATACAATGTTTTTTAAAAAAGCATCATAAGTTATTATAGAAATAAATGTCAAACCAAGAATTTGGGAAATTCTAAGCTCTGATTACTAGAAGAAATTGACTGAACCAGGACCTCAACTACAAAATCACAGGTTTAAAGATTCATATGGGACCACACATAGAGTCTGCTCCATCCTATAATTTAATAGAAACCCCCAGCATAACATACCTCAATATTTATTCATCTAAACTCCAGTTGAATTTTTTCCTTATGTCAAAAAAAAATTTCTTCCTGTAGTTTTGTTTTTTCTATTTTTTTTCTTTTTTTTAATCTTTCAAGTCAAGCAGAACAAGACTAATCCTTCTTTGTCCTTGAAATAATTAAGGTAATTTCCCCTTTTCCACCACAACCAAAGTTCTCTTTTCTCATCCAGGTTCAATATCCTCAATTCCCTTCACTAATTCTTCTATGTTTTAGTCTTAAGATCTCCAAAAAATGGAACTGGTCTCTGTTGGAAGGATTGTTACCTAGGTTATCTTCCTATGGATATTCTCCATCTTGTCAACATTCTGTATCAAAGAGAGTGACCAGAATAGAACAAAAGCTTCATAGATGGTCTGGTCAAAGTACACTATATTAGAACTTTCTTTTGGTAAAGTTAGAGGTGTTTTTTTTTGTTATGTTTGATGGTTTTCAATGACATACTGTTGGCTCATCTTTAGAGCTTCTTAAACTTTTTCCACTTTTTATGTACTCTGGCATATGGATAAATAAAATAAGTATGCAAATTAAACATTTGCTGATAATAATTTATAATTTCATAATCTTTACATATACTTATGAGAGCCCATATGGGGTCATGACCCATACTTTAAAAAACTTTTATTTAGATTACTACCCCTTCCTACTCCCAAATCTTCTACACGTGAAGTGCTTTACCTGTCTTGACTTTTTTTTAAACTAAAGTGTACTCACCTTTAATTTTTTGGGGGGAGGGGTGGTGGGAGGTGGTAGAAAACAAATCTTCTATTTCAATAATGAATATTCAGAGAATTCAGAGAATATTCAATGAGGAAATTTTCTCTAACAATGCAAATTGACATCAGCTCTTCTACTTAATCACAAAAGTTACCTGGGACTAAGTGATTTAAGTGATTTGTCCAGTGTCACACAGTCAGTATATTGACTCCAAAGCCAATTGTCTTTCTACTATGTCACAGCCGAGGCTGCTCAGTGATATAATGAATAAAGCATTACCCTTAAAATGAGAATGATCTGAATATAGATTTACAAATTGTGTGCCACTGCCACTGATCATTTAATCTCTCCACTTAAGTTTTCTTATCAACTAAAAGTGGTATAGTAATACAATCTACTTTACAGATTTGTTGTGAGACAAATAAGATAACGTACTTTGCAAACCATAAAGCACCAATTGTTTTTTGTGATTATTATTACATTTTCATATATCTTTAATAATATCACCTTGTTTGATTCTGCCCTTCATCCTGACTCTATCATCCAACATATTACTTATCCCTTCCAGCTTTGAATCTTTGGCAAATTTAATAAACACCCATCTATGTTTTCTTCCAAATCATTGACAAGTAAAAGATTGAACAGAGCATATCCCTGGGGCATTCAACTAGAGACCATTCTCCAAGTTTGATGATGATACAAATGAAAGAGAAGGACACTGAAAATATTTTCTTTGCCAATTTCTTTAACGAAGTTCAATCATGAAACATACTTCTTTGACAGAAGCTTCCTTACTAGAGATAAAAAAATACTACAAACATTTATTGAGTGCTTTAGATATCTCAGGTCTAATCTTAGGCAATTGGGTAAGATATAAAGACATAATATATGGCCAAAATCCTCAAGGAGTTTATAATGTAGTGAAACAGATAGGTAGTACATAAAGTGCTAGACCTAAAGTCAAAAAGACCTGAATTCAAATTCTACCTGCAAAAGTCATATCATTTCTCTGCCTTGGTTTCCTCGTCTGTAAAACTAATAATAACAATTAGAACATTTACCCCACAAACTTATTGTGAGGATCAATGATATATGTAGAACATTTTGCATATCTTAACATGTCACATAAATGCTACCAATTATTAGTGGAAGACATTCTATAATTGGCATAGGAATAAATTCTAGGACATTAGATAAGGGAACCATAAACCTATTATTAAATGCTAACTAATATAATATTAGAAGTGGCAAGTCTCAGTGGATATAATGATAAAAAACCTTGCAATGCATCAAGGCCTTAAGGATGAACGGGAAATATAGATTAAAGGTTTACCATAGTCACTACTTTTGTGAGGTTTTGAATCAAGGATTAGTTATTCACTGTATGTTTAAAAACTTTAGAATATGCTTATTCTTAATTTAGGATAAATTGGGATAATTGAAGAATAAATAAAATGTTCTTATTATATTGTTCATCATTAACTATTGCTGTGGTATAAAAAGAACAATATCTTAGCTCTAAGTTGTGATTGCTGAAATTTACTATTTGAAGTGAAGTCTCATGGAACTATAATTGATATTAATCTAAATTTTGGTTTCAGGCATGATTGCCTGAATTGTTATGAAGCTAATAATCCACTATTCAAGGGAAATGGCATGTATTGCCCAAAGGCAAAATTGCTATAGATAGATATCTGTATCTGGGAAAACTGAAAGGATGACCTTACATAGGTGAAAGGTAAAATCCTTTTCACTTGGTTTCTCATTGTGCTATTTCCTTTCTCAACAAGAAATTTTCCCATATGGTAAATTCTGACCTAGTTTTGATATTCTGTGAATAATGTAGAAATTAGTCAAATGACTGTTAATTATGACTCTTGCCTGGAACCAAATAGATATAAAGAAGTGTTTTCCCTGGTATGTCTTATGTAACTGCCCTTGATATCACAACCATGTCCTTCTTTTTTTAATTTTATAACTAATTTTTGAAATAAAAAATTTAATTATGGTTAACTATGGAAGTTTTGTCACCACAACACTAAAATATCTCTGTTACTATATTAGGATGCAGGAATAAATAAGTTCTACTATTTCAATCTAAATTTGTAGTCAATTCCATATCCTAAGCAATTTAGTAATTGAGTTCTTAAACTTGTCATTCATTTGTTAATAATTATGTATTCATGTATAAAAGTAGATCCTTGAAGTACTTTATAGGGAGATATGAGGATAACATCCTCAAAAGGGGGGAAGAAGACAAATACATAAAAATAAGACAAAAATATAAAAGTTTTCTAATTAAGTGCAGTGATAAATTTTGAAAAGCAACAGGATGATATTTTTCTAAGAATTAGAATATACTTTTTTATGTTTCCAAAAAAAGGTGTTCAAATGTTTCCAATGGAATATACAAGTTCTGATTATGTTTTAGTAACAAGTTCTCAATATTAGATTAAGGGTAATCTTGTGATTTAAAAAATAGCAGTAGTAACTCAGTTTTGTCTTTTTCTACCATAAGTTTTAGTCGCTGATAAATCACCTGATTTTGGAGAAGTCACAAGATTGCTCTCTTTCCCAAAAGTCACCCTACTTAGACAATGTCACAAAACTCTTCTTCTCTCTTTTACTTCAGTGTTTCCTGATCTGCTGCATTAATCAGAAATCAGATGTCTTAATCCCTATAATCCTGTTTTTCATTCCCTCTAAACTAAAATTAATTGTGTAAAAATCATGGTGCTAGGTCCTTGGCTACCTAGAGCCTTACTCTCAGTTAAGTTCTGCAACCGTATGCAGATACATAGATAAATTGTCTGATGTAACAACTCAATTTTCTTTATACCACCAGCTTTTTGGAATAAGGTGAAGTAACTAATCACTTTACTGAAATCAGTAACCTTACCTCAAGCAAAGCTATCATTGGTTTTTCACAATAGTAGGAAGGTGAAAGTTTTATATTTGGGCTTGTTTTGCTCATCTCCCCAGGCCCTCTTGCTATGGACATGAAAAACCCCTCACTTGTCTATTCATTCTTGTAGCTTTTCTAATGTTCATCTTTGTAGACATAATGACAGGCTCTTTTATAGCACCTCTCCTACTTACTGATGAATTTCTCTGCTCCCAATTCACTGCTCAACCCTCTTTGTACCTCAGTTTCTTCATCTCTCAAATGAAAGATTTGAACTAAATGTTTTCTTAAACCTTTCCCAGTGATAGATTCAATTCCCATTACATTCTCTTCTTTCTCTGTCCCTATTTATGGCAAAAGGTAAAACAAAATGAGGGAAGAAAGTAAGGCAAAAGGCACCAAATATAACATTATTCTAATTTCAAACAGAAAAAGAGAACTATTTTTGAAGTTATTACCTCAACATTCTCTTCCTAGCTTATTCCTATTTTTTTCAACTAATACTTCATTGGCATGGAATTGTTTTTGTTTGTTTGTTTGTTTGTTTGTTTTTCCCCCCTTAGAATCTCTGTATCTTCCCCCTTTTATCATCTGGAGCTCAGGCATTTCTTTTTCTTGAAAAAGGTGTTCTCTCTCCTCACTCAAGATTTGAAACATTTGAAAAAATATAGCACCCTTTTGCCAGCAGAATTACCAAGAATTTCTTCATATCTACACATTAGCACACTGTGATAAACTGGATCGGGGACTCAGTGAAACCAAGAAGTTACCTATGACAATCTTTTTCCAACCCAGCGGGCATAGAAATGATTATAGGATGATCTGTCTTGCTCATGCCTATGAATGTTTTCCCCTTAAATTATAGAAGGGTGACTGAAGCCCTGACATGGTATCCTCCTGTGTTAACCCACAGGAAAATGTCTTTACCCCCACTGTTCACGCAGTATGTCCACACTGGAGGAGACTAACCATGTTCTAACCACACTGGACTGGGAATCTGTTTGTCATGTTTTCAAACATTGTTCTCAATTCTGATGTCACCAGAGCAAAATGTCACCTATCCCTGGACAGTAACAACCTTTTTTGCCATTAGGTCATTAAAGCTCATTTTAACCACTTTTACCTTGAGCTGAAGGGTATGGATAGATGGAGAGGTATCAGGAGAGCAGAATAAAAACCTTTCATTCTTTTCGGGGAATACAGGAACCTTTTTTTTTTTTTTTTTTTTTCCTGGAATAATTGGAGCAGAGTAAGGAAAACGACACAGCCAATGCCATGGAAGTCATACTGTGGGAAATTCAATTGCACAGCATTTGAGGCAGGAGAGGAAGCTCCTCCTCTCTGCCCCCTTCAGAAGCAGTCTTCCCGGAAACCAAATTTATGGAGCTGCAAACAATGTATGCTCTGTGGTTGGACACTGAGTGCCCTCATCCTCCCCCTTCCCCAAGGAGGGTGAAATCACTGGGCATGAGAGCCTTAGGCTTCTTCTGCTTTCCTGAGGAGGGCCATCTATCTCCCCCAAAACGAGTGGGAAAAGAACAGTAACAGCTGAAATTTCAGGCAGCAGCTTGCAGCTTTCCATAGTCTGTTTTCTTTGGCCAGACCCTGTTATTCCCTCCTCTCTGTCTTCAGAAGTGTGAAACCGGTTGGTTGCTGGTATTTGTGGTCTGCGCTAACTGTTCCATCTGTGTAAACTCAACTCTGCCAGCCTGGGAGTTTAACAACACTTTCCCTTCAGCTGGCGGCTTGTTGGAAAATGAAGGTTCCCCCTTAAGTGGCCCTTTGAAGCTCTGGAAAATAAGGTGTTCATGTTTGATGATGGGCGGCTGGAGTAGGCATGGTCTGCACTAGAGTCTCTGATTGCCCAGTACTCTTTTTAGTTTTTTTTTTTTTTTTTCCTTTTTCTTTTTCTTTTTAGCTTCGGATAATCAGATTGAGCAGAGCTAATTTCTGGATCTGCACCTGGATGGAGCAAGGCTTTGGAGGAGGGGTTGGAGTTGAGGTCACTGGAATGTGTGTCTTATACATCTGCCCCTGCCCTGTCCTCCATTATAAAATGAGACAAAGTACATGGCAAGCTGAAATCTTGAGAAGGCATGCACCAGGTTTGCCAATCTGCCCTGTGTACGGCCTTCCTATGCTAGGTGATGTGGTTTCCCTTCCCCTCCCTTTCCCCACTTTGGAATTTATAGTCTGGATCTTACTGGCATTTTTTATTTTTATTTTGTAATGTCAACAATTACTAAATTAGACTGGTAGGAATTTTTTACTTCTTTTCTGGGGAAAAAAACCACCAATATTTTTTTTTTTCCCTGAGGTAGGTAGGAGGTAAACAATACTTTGATCTTGTCAGCCTCAGTTTCTCCATTTACCAAAAGTAAAAGCTTAGATTAGATGGATTCTTGAGTCATTCTCCACCCACCCACTCATTCCTCTCCTCAAGCACTAACATTTAACACTTGAATTTGAAGTATTTCCTCCTTTTTTTTTTTTTTTTTTTTTTTTTTTTCATTCCTTGGTTATATGTATTCTGGCTAATATCCATCAACCAGCTAATGCCCATCAAAAGTCAGCAAGCTAGTGGATTATGCTTGTGTTGATATTTCTATCCTGGAGGCAAGGTCTTGTTTATTTAAATGCCCTCATTAGTTATACATCAAAAAGAGATTTTAGAAACTGAGAATTAGCCTTGGGGTCAACAGAATAAACATAACCACAATTTTCTTCTTTGCCAATTTTTTAAAGTTCTTGTTGATGTTATTTGTTTAATGGATTGCTATCGTTGAGATCCAGTGGCTACTGACTGCAAGTCTTATAATTTCCTGAAAGAATAGGGAAAGCTTCAGATACAGTTATCATGACTTTGTAACAAAGGTTCAGTGCAGATTAGCAAAAATATGGGGCAAATGGCAAGGTTTGTACATCCAGAATTTCTGGTCACACAGATGGAACTGGATTTAAGTCTACAAGAAGGTCAAAGACTTTGGGTTAGGGACTCTTAAAATTACATGTTCAAGTAAAGGGGTTCAGAATGAACATGAGTGTATGGAAAGAGCAATGCGGAACTCAGAGGCCTTGAGACTGGCTGAGTTCCTGATTCAATTAGCTAAGTGTGACAGGCATGTAAAGTACAAAGAACTAGTGACTGATTCTGAGAAGTTCTGTATATTTGAAGGAGGACTATCTAAACACATCCTAATTCCAGGACAGAATCTGTCAGAGAAACAGGGAAGAGACATAAAGAAGATAAAGAAAGATATGTAGAGGATAAAAATAGTAAGAGATTGACAGAAAAGTAGAAAAGAAAGGAGGAAAGAAAAGGAATAAAGAAAATAGAGGAGTGAAGGGAAAGAAGGAAAAGGAGAAAGAAAGGATATAAGGAAGAAGGAAGAGTTGAGAGGGAAGGAAGGAAAGAAGGCAGGAAAGAAGAGAGGGAGAAAGATGAATAAATGTTTGAAATAACTGATCTAATGACAAGGTAAGAAGAATAGGTAGAAAAACGTAAAGAATATATGCTTGTATATGCAAATGTGTGTTGTATGTTGGTAGAGCTGGATTTTAAGGAAAGCTAAGTGACCGTGAATTGATGCCTTAGAATTGTGATACTAGAGAAGACTTTTGAGAATCCCTTGGGTAGCAAGGAAATCAAATCAGTTAAAAGAAATTAATTGAGACTATGCACTGGAAGTCAAATACTGAAGCTAAAGCTTTAATGCTCTGGTCACATAATGAAAAGACAGAACTCATTGGAAAAGACTCTGATGTTGGGAAATATTGGAGGCAAAAGGAAAAGAAGACCTTAGAGGATGAGATGGATAGAGAATCTCACAGAAATAAAAAAATATGAATTTGGAAAGACTTTGAGAAATAATGGAGCATAGAAGGGACTGGTGAGCTATGTTCCATGGGATCATGAAATGTCAGATATGGCTGAAGGGTAAAAGTATGAGATGTGATGTGATGTGTATGTGTTTCAATGATGTTCACTTATATGTTTGTGGGGGTGGTAATCAAACTGCATGTCCATCAATTCATGACATCACTGTCATTATCATTATCCTAGTTTGTTTGCAAAGGAAGGCACATCAACCAGTGGGTCATTTCTGAAGTACTCTGATCATCAGCCCAGTCCACTATCTGAAGTCATCCTGCAATGGATTAAAGGAGACTTACTCTGAGGCCATCAAACAAGTATCATGTCTCACTGAAGACCACCTGTCAAATATACACAGAAAGATGCTGTTGACAGTGGTATAACAGGTGTATGGTTGCATGATCCGTGTGAGAGCACTTCCTCTCTCTTGCTCCTCCCTTTTTTCTCTCCATCTTCTCCATTTTTGTCTCCTCTTCCCATTTCCTTCTCCCTCTCTCTTTCCCTTTCTCTTCCTTGTCCTTTCTCTCTATGCGTGACTCTGTCTTTATCTGTCTCAGCCTGTTTTTCTTCCTCACCCTCTCATACTGTCTCTATGTCTTTTTGTGTCAGTCTTTATCTCTAGCTCTTTTTCTTCATTCCCTTCTACTTTTTTTTCTCCCTTTCTTTACCTGCTGGTCTTGTGTCTCTCCCTACATCACTTCTTTCTGTGTGTCTCTTTTGCTTCCTGTCTTTCACTTAACCTCTCCTTCCCCCTTTACTCTTTTCTTTTCCTTGTCCGACCCCTTTTTAATGCTTCAGATACAGGTGAATTGTGATTGTGTGTGGATCTTTTTTCACCTATGGCCTTATAATAAAACAAAATAAAATGAGTAAATGAAAAGACAGACTCTCACTAAGAAAACCAACCTAGTTGATTGAGTTATCTTTAAGGAGACAGAAGCACAAGAACCCTGTCTATGCTAACAAAGAGAAGCAGCTAGGTGGCACAGTGGATAGAATAATGGACCTGGAGTCAGGAAGAGATGTCAATTCCCATCTCAGAAACTTATTAGCTATGTAATGCTGGGCAGATAACTTAACCTTTAGATTGGTCTCAGTTTCCATGGCTGTAAAATGAGCTGGAAAAAGAAATGGCAAACTATTCCAGCATCTTTGTCAAGGAAACTTCAACTGGGGTTATGAACAATTAGAAATGAAAAAACAACCCTATGCTAACAAAGGGATGTGATTATTGAGATCACTATGTGGATAATTTAGATCTTAAGAAAGAAGCCACCAGGGCACCTAAAGTAGCTCTCCAGCAGGTTGTGTTTCACAAAAGAGCCTGTGATTTTCCTATTAACTCCTTTGTCATGAGAAAGAATAACCAGGAAAATGAGGTAGCCAACGGGAGGCACTATCTGCTTGTGAAATCTGTTTCTGCCCCTTGGCATGAAGGCCTGGAAGGTGAAGGGCCAGAAGAGTTGACCTATTTGGGACACCTGTCCAAGTCTTTAAAAATACACTTAAGTTTTCTTATTCTAAAGGGGATGGGGCAGCCAGGTTGCCATGACGACACGGGGAATATTACATTTCTGCAGATGCCGAGATGCGACTGGTTGAAACTGTATCTGTGTAATATCTCCTCACACCCTGCAGGCCCCAAAGTCCACTTGGCTCTGTTTTCTTCCTGGATAACAGTGAGTGCCCTTGAGTGAACATAGGTCACTGGCAGGCAGGGACGGTTGATGGGCCTGCTACTTTAGGACCCCAGCTGCTCTGAGGCTACAAAATATGCTCCAAGCGGTTTCCAACGGATGTTTAAACATCACCCCAAAATGTTTCAATGTCAAGTCAAGCTCAGAATGTTCACAGCTGATCCCTCAACTCTAGAGACAACCTCCTCCTGGTCACCTTATTTCTGTTAATGACAATAGCTCAGGTTTAAGTTCTTGATTTGGACATTATCTCTTCCTTCTCTTTTGCTCCCACAGTCAGTCATTGAGAACTATTGGTTATGCCTTAGGAATAATTCTTTCATCTGCCCTTTCCATTCCATTCTCACAACTCATACACTCTACTTCAGGCATCCATTATAACCTTCTTAGAAACTCATAATCCTCTAATGAATTATTTCTTTGCATTTATAATAATTTTTGATCAATCAAATATTTATATTAAGTGCTTCCCTAATACAGGACTAATAGGGAAACACATACAAAAGTGAAAAGACAATTCCTGCCCTCAATAGGTGGATATCCATTCTTCTTATAGTATTTTATTTTTTCAAATACATGCAAAGATAATTTTAAACATTCACTTTTTTTTCCCCTGAGGCTGGGGTTAAGTGATTTGCCCAGGGTCACACAGTGAGGAAGTGTTAAGTATCTAAGATCATATTTGAACTCAGTTCCTCCAGACTTCAGGGCTGGTTCTCTATCCACTGTACCATCCAGCTACCCCTAAATACTCACCTTTACAAAATGTTATATTCCAAATTTTTCTCCCTCTCCTCCCTGCTTCCCCCTCCTCAAGATAGCAAGAGATTGGATAAATGTTAAACATGTGCAGGTAGACATTCTTCTAATGATACCAATAAAACTTTTAAAAGTTTAAGGGTCCACGATTTTGCCAATGTAAACACTTCCTACACAAAACACATTAAAACTTAAAATTTAATGAGGTTTTTTCCCCCACAGACTACAAACATGACTTTGTCTCCCCAGTCTTGGGCAAACTCATATTTGATCCTTCCATCACCAGCATTATCCTATATCTTTTGCCCTTTCTAGCTAAACTTATTGACAAAGCACATCTACAATAGGGGCCTCCACTTTCTCTTCTTTCATTCCCTTCTTTCCAAATCTTAGTGAATTTTTATTGGTTGCTCATGCCAAAAAAAACAAAAATTAAGCAGAAACAAACAAAAGCCCTCCAAAACATCAACTCTGGCCAGTTTTGGAGAAGTGCTTTTTTTTGACACATAACTTTGATATGGGTTAAGATTCCTTTCCAATTCCCAGCCCCCATGAATTTCAATGGGAGATATCTAGGGCTCTCCTAGGCCCCATTCTAATGATTTTCTCAGGTTTCCCCAACCCCCACCCCCAGCACAAACATTTCCTTACCTAAAAACCCATTGAATTCTATTCAAATTCTAACCCTGGCTGAAACCAGCCAAGAACCAATCTGGGACTCCAACCATGGGCCCCTTCAACATTCCCAAAAGCCCCCTATTATAAAAGAGGAGAGTCCAAACATGGCCTTATGCTGGCTATGTCAAGGATTCCTGTCTGCCTGGTGCTAGCCCTGGCCCTGGTGTCTTTCCACCTTTAACCTTACTTCTAAACCCAAAATAAACCTCTTTTATTAATCTAAGTTTTCGGGTCTGTAAATTCCTTTACAGGGGACTCTGCACCGCTACTAGACCTCATTTAACTCTGTATCCTTGCGCTGAATCCAAAAGGGTTGCAGGGGAGCTCCATTTGACTCTCTGTACCCCAAACCTGCCACTAGACCTCAATTAATCCTAATTTCATTCAGGTACCCCTTACCTAACTCTCATCAGCTTGAGGCCCTACAGTTTCTATAATAAGGCATCATTGCTTTAGCACAATAAGGCATTTAAAGATGATTTTAATAGAGGAACAATGATGTTTAAAATGTAATTTCCTTCTGTTACTGCTTCTTCTTCATTCATTACCCTCACTAGTTGAAGTGGAGGAGTTGGAATTCTTGTTTGTCATTGCCATTTCCAGTTTCTCTCCCTACCTCCATTATTTAATAATCTCTTAAAACTTTGAAGTTCATCTATTCAACTCTCCTACTTAATCAAATTCTTGGCATCTATTGGCTGCAGACTTCCAGATTCTTCCCCTTCCTTGCTCATTGAGTTTGATATATACCTCAAAATTTCTCTCCTCTCCCTAACTACTGAATCTATACTAGGAGACTTCAATATATATTGTTAGTGTTAGTATATGTGTGTGTATGAATATATATATAATATATATATATGTAAACACTTCCTTCAACATTCTAAAAACTCAGTTCCTCAACTGATCCATTTTTTCATGACCTATTCCTTTATTCCACCTCAGTCAAACACAAAGATGGTCATAATCTTGATCTTTTCACTCACAAATGTATCATCTTCAAAACATCCAAAATTCCCTAACCTAATAATAACCCATTGCTTTTTCTTCCCTTACAAAACCCTACCTTTCATCCAGACCATGACCCTCAGTCCTCCACCAGCCTGTCTCCTCTGCCCCAACCACTTTCTTCTCTCTTTCCTAGTTTGACTCATTGGTGAGTCAACTTAAGTCTATGCTGTCCTCTTTGCTTGATTCTGTAGCCCCTTTATCAAACTACTAATTATGTCCTGCCAAGCCTCAGTCTTGTATCATTCCCCTGTCTTCACTGTCTTCAATTCTATATACTTGCTGCTTTGAGAACTCTTTAGAGAAGCACTCTCTCTATCAATCTATATTGTCAGGGAGATAATTGGGAACACTTAGAGTTAAATGACTTGCCCAGGATCACACAATCAGTATTCAAATTCAAGACTAGATAGGGATATTTCCACTAAGCCACAGCTTCCTCTTTGTAGCCCATAAAGTACTATAGAGGGATATTATTTTCTTTATTATATACGTGCTAAAAGCTATTGAGCCAAACCATACCTTAGCTGATCAGGTATTTTTTTTCTCCATTTAAGCCACTAAAATGAAGTTTTTTGTTCACAAGAAAGCTATAGCCCATGTATGCTGAAGGCTGGAAGCTGGAAGTAGCCCTGTGTACAGTTATAGTGGGAAAAATTGTAGACAAACATCAATTTGTATGGAACTGAAAGAGGTTTTAATAAAGCAAGAGCAAGCACAGAGCAAAAAGAGTTTTGGACCAGAGCACCAACAATCATTATCCCTGAATCTCTTCCAGTTTACATGACTGTGGCACAACTTTTATGCTTCCAACTTTTAGGGGAAGCAAACTATACTAATGGTTACACTATGTTTTATGCTATGCCCAACTTCAAACTGTTGAAAATATTCCTAATTACAGTCCTAGGCTTTAAAGTTCATTTATTCTGACCCATTTTTCCTCTTCTTCCTTCCCTCTACCTCCAAGGAAGTTCAGCACAGTTCCTGGCACATAGTAAACACTTAGTATTTATTGAATTGAATGAAGGATAAAGATACAGAAGCATCACTGAAATTTGAGCCCAAGTCTTCTAGTTCCAAAATCAGTGTTTTCATTCAAACATAGTCATACTGTAACCTCCCAACAAAAATGTGAGGCATTTGTATCCCCATTCTCTCATCCTCAGATAATAATATAATAATAACAGCAATAATTAATATTTTCAAAACTAGGTAATATCCACTATAAGAATACTGAGACTAAGATGGGATTAAGTGCTTGATTTGTCCAAATTATAAGTTAGAAAAAGGCAACATTGGGATTCAAAATCAATTTCCCTGAAGCCAAGTCCAATGTTCTTGCAATGAAATCAACCTAACTCTCCTATAAAGATAACCTTGATAGCTACAAGATGGCATGACATTAGCAGTCACTTTTGTGTGTGTGTGTGTGTGTGTGTGTGTGTGTGAGAGAGAGAGAGAGAGAGAGAGAGAGAGAGAGAGAGAGAGAGAGAGAGAGAGAGAGAGAGAGAGAGAGTGAAAGGGAAGGAAGGAAGGAAGGAAGGAAGGAAGGAAGGAAGGAAGGAAGGAAGGAAGGAAGGAAGGAAGGAAGGAAGGAAGGAAGGAAGGAAGGAAGGAAAAGAAAGGAAGGAATAGAGGGAGGAGGGAGGGAGAGAAGGGAAAGGAAGGGAAAGTTAGGGAAGAAAAGGGAGATGGAGAGGGATAAGGAGAGGGAGAGGAAGTCTGGGTCTCCTTTCTCATATTACCCAACATAATACAGAGCTTTTTATTGAACAGCTTATGTGGCCCCATTCTCCTACTGACTTCTTCCACTATCCCCTTTTATTTTTGATTCCCTGCCCTCCTCCCTTTCTTCCCCTCCAAATACACACACACAGACACACACACACACAGCACCCTCTTAGAATAGAATCCATATTAGGTCATGCACAAACAGGCTAGATGTGGGATGTGCACAACAAGAACATCTCTTGCTTCATTACCAGGGCCCCAGGTGCCTGCTGCTTCCCCTGAGTAGCAGGAGCCTTGTTGTTTGATGTGGGGATCATTATGGTGGAGAAGCCAGCCTCCCTCCTCTTCCCTCCCCTCTTCCCAGCACAGCTGAAGCTTGTCTTATGGTCATACTTACAGACAATGAATAATGAACTGATTTTTAATACGTGTGATTTCCTTTGAGATTGTTTTGAAATGCACAAAGTTAACTACTTTAAAGTCCCTCATCCTTTGCTGCTTTTTTGACACTGCGGGCTTGAAAATAGTTGATAATGAACTTGGGAGGTTGGGCTTCTTGTCAGAGGGGATTAGATGTTATAATGTTTCAAGTGCAACCATGTATTAATGGTTCATCCCTAAGGGCCAAACACATACAAGGAGTTTTTTCGACTACAATGCCAGGTTCAAAGATTGGAAAACAAAGGGAAGGGATCGAGAGAGGAACCTAATTTTCTGGCTCTGCCAGGAAACACGGGTGATAAGGCTATGTCTACACACAGAAAGTGGTTCACATGTCTTTCTTGGTTCAATTGACTGGCCCATCTTCCTTCTTGTTCACTGTCAACGACAGCTGGTTCCCTCACTTGAGAAGAAGGGGAAAGAGCTGAAGAAATACACCCCTGGGCTCTGGCTTTTTAGGAAAGATGAAAAGCTCTTAGACAAGAGGGCAGGAATAATCCAGGAGGGATTCCAAGAAGAAGAGACTTGTGAGGGCAGTTTGACTGAATCTAAGAGTGCCACTGAGGGGATAATGTGTAAGCAGCCTGGATAGACAGGCTGGAGGCAGATTTGTGAAGGGCTTTAAATGAAAAACAGAGCTCTTTTCTATTTTAATCTAAAAGAAATGGGGAGCCATTTGAAGATTCTTAGGCAAAGTGACATAGACCTCTGTTTTAAGAATATCATTTTGGTAACTATGTAAAGGATAGATTGAAAAGAGGAAAATCTGGATGCAGAGAGTCCCAATTAATGTCATCATTGTCACTGTCAAATAAAGAGGCGATGAGATCCCATAGTAGGTTGTTTTTGCATTATTAGAGAGTAACAATGTATGTAAGATGAATATGTATGAGGGATTGACCACTGATTACATATAATATATTATACTTAATCAATATAATTAGTCCTTATTATAATGTTATGCTTATTATAATAATGATTACTTATTTTACTTTAAGTATATTAATGATCATATTTGCTATCTAGATATAAATGAGAGTGGAAAATTTAAAATGTCTCCTAAATTGCAAACTTGGATGACTGGAAGGATTGGTGGCATTAGTAGGACCATAATTATTATGAACCAAACAAGGATTTGTATCAGGGTACCAACAGAGAGTGTATAAGGGACTCACATTCTGTACTATCATCAAAAATAGATATAATAGGAGTAGGGGTGATTAAGATACTAAGTTTGGTTTCACACATGCTCTGGGTGAGATGCTGGAGGGGTGGGGTAGTCAGATGTCAAATACTGCAGAGAGGTCAAGAAGGATGAAGATGGGAAAAAAAAACATTGAATTCAGGAAAAAATAGATCATTTGGTGACTTTTCAAAGAGCAGTTTTAATGGAATAGTGGACATGAAATCTAGATTATAAGTATTTCAAAAATGAATGAAAGGTGAAAAAGTGGATGTCACTTTCTTGGATAAGTGGATAAGAGAGAATATATCTACCTTTTACTAAAAATTCAACTCTAAAAAAGGAAGAGATATATAGCATGATAACTTAAGGGGATAATAGGGTCAAATCAAGACTTGTTTTATCTTTAAGGATGGCAAAGATCTTGCAATGTCTGAAGGCAGAAGGGCAGGGTCTACTGAATCAAAAAAAGTTGAATAGTAGGAATGGATAGGGTTTGATCAATGGGGAAGCAGTTAGAAGAGATAACTGGGATCAAGGACAAAAGTAGACGGAATTGACAAAAAAAAAAAATGAGTACTTTCTTTGGGATTGGAACAAAGGAAAAATGACAGGGGTGAAATAAAAAAAGATTTTAAGCATGGAATTGGGGAGGAATGGAAAAGCTCAAAGGGATGACTTAATTTTTTTCAGTGATATAATACAATGTTATATAAGGTTCTGTCTAGAGTAGCACTATAGGACAATGGGATAAGCATTGGATCAGAACCAAAAAACCTTAATTCATGTCTCATTTCTGCTGTTTACCAGTTGTATAACCTTGTACAATTAGCTTCTCCACCCTGGACCTCAGTATTCTTAGCTGTAAAAAGAGGGGATTTGGGATAAATAGAAATGAAGGATTCTTCCAGCGTTAAATTTTTATGTACTCTGTATAGATGTCTCCAGGTGCCACAGAATTGTATAAAAATTCAGTAATTCAGTTAGTAGTGAGGAGGAATTTTGATACTGATCCCAGGAAAATAAAAGATACAATGTTAATTGGTGACTGCCTTGGCAGGCTATGGAAATAGATGTGTAGGTTGAATGGTATAATTTAGAGATATATTTTATTCCTGGAGTAAGTACCTGAAATATAATGTAATTTCTTTGGCTATCTCCCAGTTAATAGTGTTGCCCATTTGCTACCCCACCCCACCCCCATTTACTTTTTATTATTGTAGGTAGCTAGCTGGTTCAGTGCATAAAGTACTCGACTTAGAATCAGACTAAATTCAAAATCTGTTCCCAGATACTTTAAAGCAGGGGTCCTCAAACTTTTTAAAATGGGGACCAGTTCACTGTCCCTCAGACTGTTGGAGGGCCGGACTATAGTAAAAACAAAAACTCACACTGTCTCCGCCCCTCAGCCCATTTGCCATAACCCAGGGGGCCGCATAAATGTCCTCAGCAGGTGCATCTGGCCGGCAGGCCGTAGTTTGAGGACCCCTGCTTTAAAGTGCTAAATAAATGTTTACCATTATTAGTGTTGGTATTAATCATTTCTTTTGCATGTATTTATCTGGCTATGGTTATTTCTCCCCAACAGTATGTAACCTCTTTGAAGGCAGAGATCATTTCATTTGTTAATTTGTATAACTGGTGCTCATTATAGTGACTGGGACATAATTTATTTTAAAATTATTGTTGAATAGGATAGGATAGAATTGAATAGGATAGGACTGGATAGGATATGGTAGGATAGGGGAGAATAGGATAAAATGGAACAGATAGGATCAATTAGAGTAGAATGAGATAAAATGGGATGGGATAGGATAAATAAGGAAGAATATAATAAAATAGGACAAAATAAAATAGGAAAGGAAAGGAGAGGAGAGGAGGGGAGGGGAGAAAAGGAGACATAATAGAATAGATGGTTCAAATAGGGTAGAATAGAATAGAACAAAACAGGATATGTTATAAATATTAACCAGTTTGAATCTAGGAACTATATACAATTATTATTCCCATTTTACATATGAGGAAAGTGAAGCAGATAGTAGTTAAATGATTTGTCCAGAGTCATGGTAAAGGTCTGAAATCACATTTGAATTCAGATCTTCTTGAGTTCAGATCATTCTATCCACAAATCATCTAGATGCCTCATTAAAAAATGAAGCTATAGAAATGATGTAGGTATGAGGGGCAAGATTATATAATTGGAAAAAGGACTTGAAACTTGTCTTGGAAAGGACTGGGATGAAATCTTACCTGCAACACTTGGTAACTGGGTGGATGTTAATGGGTAATCCATTTAATTTCTCTGGATCTCAATTTAGAGGCAGCAAGATAGCCTCTTAACATCTCTCTACCTCAGTTTCCACATCTGGAAAATAAGTATAATAACACCCATTTTTCAGAATCATTGTAAAGATAAAATGAGATAATATTTGCAAAGTACTTTGTAAACTTTAAAGCAGTATATACTATAGCCTCATTATTATTATTTTCTTATTTTTAAAATGAAAATTTCTTTAGTTCTGAGAATCACAGGCGATCATATATGTAAAGGATTTTATAAACCAGTGATTCTTTATTGATGGATAAGAGGCACATGGATAGGTTTCAGATGAACTTGGATAAATATATATATATAATATGAATATTTGTTTTCACTAACCTATAAATTAAATCATTTACTTCACTTATAAACTTTTAAATCAAGCGAAAAGATTATTTGACAGTTATATGTCATCAGAGTGACAAAGGGATCCATGACATAAAGGAAGTTAAGAACCCCCATTATAAAATTACAAAGCACTGTATAAATGCCAGCTACTTGTCATACAAATCAAGCAGTTGTAATTATAAGAACAACCCAAGTAAATGGGAGGCAAGTATAATAGAGACCTGGGTTCAAATTCTGCTTCTGACATTCATTACCTTTTTTTAACTTGAGCAAGTAAGTGATTTGATGGCCCTGTGGCTAAATGTCTTCATCTATAAAATGAGAGAGGTGAGACTAGATGACCTTTGAGGTCCTTACAGCTTAGCAATTATGATTCTGTGAGAACCAGTAAGACTCATCTGCCTGTCTATCTGAGCCTCTAGAATGTTCCTTCTCTCAGTTAGCCAGCAGCTGACTTCCATAATTGTCACCAGGAAAGCCCTTTGCTGTAAGTCAGAATTCTCTGTCTTCTAGGCAAGAAAACCTGGATTTTGTTCAAATGGTGTTTGGCTCTGACTCCCTAGAGAAAATGCTGCAAAATGGGATAGCTGGTTCTGTCTCCTCCGCACTTCTGCTAATTAAACACCTTCAACTCACTCTTTTTTGGCTCATTCCAAGAAGATATTATTTTTAGCTCCACAGGGTTAAAGGGGAAAGGAAGTGTGCCAGATTCAGGTTGTTAGAGAGGGAGGCAGAGGAGGAAGCTCAGAGGGGCACCACAATGATTAAGATTCCACTTAATAAGAGGATGGAGCTCGGGAGCTCAATCCCGACCTAAATTAAGCTCCCCTGCTTAGAGGACTTCCTAGGCAGTATCACTGAGCCCCTGAAATGCAGAGGAGAATTCTAACAAAGGGCAATACAACTTTCTTTGGACATAAACAGAAATAAAAGTTTTTAAATTTTCCCAAATAAGTTTTTATCTCTCATAACTTGTGAAAAGGACCCATCTTTCATGAGTTACAACTAAGACAGGATAAACCCAGCACCTCATAAGCCTTTTCAGCTTTTTGACAGCCCTTCTCTCCCTCCAGACCATCAAGGTAATAAATGGCAAGAGTAGAACACTCACAATTAGGAGGCCAAGAGGTTAATCTACAGGGTTCTTGCTGATAAAGTCCATCTCCAGACCCTGCACTCCATTGCCTATTGATAATCTCTGCCTTACCCATTACTTAGTGTCGGTGTTGGATTGAGGTGTACAGGCTACAGGCCTGGCTCAAATGATGTGATCAATCTCTGTCAGCTTTGCTCTTTCCTTTGCTGCTTCTTTCTTCCCTTGGCCCCTCCTCTTCCCATCCAGCCAGTGATTAGAGATGCAAGCTCCTTAGGCCCTTACTGACAATGCTGCTCAATTCAGGGTCTGGGAGAGTCAGATGTAGTGGACAGTACTTGGGACAAAAAAAAAAATATATATATATATATATATATATATATATATATATATATGGCTCTAAGTTACATAAAACCACCAAGTCCTTTAGTCTTGGATACATTAAGAAAAAAAAAAAAAGTGTTCTCCTTTCTTCCTCCCTTCCTTCCTTCCTTCCTTCCTTCCTTCCTTCCTTCCTTCCTTCCTTCCTTCCTTCCTTCCTTCCTTCCTTCCTTCCTTCATCCTTTCCTTCTTTCCATTCTTTCTTTTTTCTTTCTTTCCTTCCTTCCTTATTTCCTCCCTTTCTCCTTTTTTTCCTATTTTGCTTCCTTCTTCCCTCACTCCTTCTTTCCTTTTTCTCTCACTCCTTCCTTTCCTCTCTCCCTTCCTTCCTTCCTTCCTTTCTTCATTTCTTCTTTCTTTCCTTCCTTCCTTTTACACTGTCCTTCTTATGATACAGGTATGCCATCATTTAGCTAGGCACAGGTTTTGTTGATGGTACTGTTTCTGTAATATCACCTGGCTTCAGCACTGGAAGAACCCTTAGCTATAAACTGATCCAACTTTTTCATTTGGTGGAGGATAAAACCAAGTTCTAGAGAAGGACAGGGATTTCCCCACAGAGAATAATAAGTATGAAGGACATTACGTTCTTTCTGTGTAAATCCAATATTCTTTCTATACAGATCATATTTATATTTTTGTTTCTTTTTAAATAGCACTTGAAAGTTTGCAAAATGCTGTTCCCACAATGACCCCAGGAGATAGGTAGTACAAGTATTCTTCCCATTTCATAACTGAGGCACCAAAGGTCAGAGAGTGTAAGTGACTTCTCAAGATTGTTATTCCTTTATTCTCAAAGACTTGAATGACTCTGGAGAAGAAAAGAAGGCTAGTGACTTTGTGCCATTCTGCTTCACTCAAATCCATGTGCAAGAGTGGCATTTTGACTTGCACATGGCCCAGGATGCAGTGGGTGATCTTGATCTTTTTGAATTAGGGTCTTTCCTAGATCTCAGCTTGTTTAAGGTTACACCCATTCTATGATTGCATTATGCAAGAATTGAGAAAAAGATGGCCTGATTTACCATTCCATAGTTACCAAACAGAAAACAATTGCTATTTATACTCATTCTAAGTCATCAAACCTAAACAATGAGCTACAGAGGCTTGGATTGGGCCATTCAATGAAAGCCAGAATGATTTGGGGTTTTAAGCATAGTAATGTAGCTCCAATTAAGACATAACAGACTTAAAAAAAACAAAAGCCTGTTTTTCAGAACTACATTTCATGAATAAAAATAAAAATGCAGAGAACACAATAAATTGTCTTAGATTTAAAAAATAAAATGAAAGAGGAAGAGCAGGAAAAAGAAAAGGAGGTAAAGGAGGAAGAAAGAATAGCAACATTTTTCAACTTCTGTTCCAATTGGCATATTGTGTCCCTAGAAGATGATTTCTATTATTCTCAAATGATATGGTTGATAAGTAATACAAAACTTTCTCCTAATAATTTAATTTACTCCTTCCCATAAATAAGTTTTAAATCAAGATGTAATTCCTTAGTACCAGATTTAGGGTTCAAATACCCATCTTCAAAAGTGAAAATGTGAAGACAAAGGGGAAAAGCATTAGTGCCTCTTGAAATCTTTCCCTGGAGCTGTTAGAAGAGTTATCTCTCTGAACAGGAGAATGGAATTTACAGATACAAAATCCTTTAAAATGATTACTTTATTCTAGAGGTAATGGGGTTTGGTCTAGGTCACAATATGTTGGACTAGAAATCTACATGCATTGAGTTCAAATCCTATTTCTGATTTGAACAAGACATTTGATTTATTAGAATCAAAATTTCCTCAGCTACAAAATGGAGATAATAACTGCAATTGTTTTGTTGTTACGTGTTGTTATGAGGCTCCAATGAGAAAATGTGAATAAAATGCTTTGCAAACCTGAAAGTGACAGAAATGTCATTCATGATTATTATCACATCATCAATCTCTCATTTCCCACACTGGGGAGCAGGCACAGTGCCATTAAATGACTTTCCCAAAGTTAAGCAGGTATTAAATAGTATCTGAATCTAAGTCTCCTGGTCCTAAATCCAGGAGTCTAAATGATGTTCATGAGAATGATTGAACCAGGAATCCATGAATTCCAGGGATGGAAAAGTCCTCCATGAAAATAAATCCCATATCTACTCCTACCCCCATGCTTTGGTGACAAGTCCTAGGGAGTTCTCTGAAGTGTATAGAGGCTAAGTTACTACTAGTTTAGAGTCGCACAGACAATCTTCAGAAGCAATATTTTTCCCCAGTTCTTCTTGACTCTATACTTGATTTTCTATTCCCTACATCCTTTGAGGCCTTTATAGAACATGACCTCAGTGTGTTGAACATACTTATATATATTTGGCTCCAACTGATATGACAAAGAACTTCTGCCATTCTCTTGGGAGATACAACCTAATAGGCTATTAATTAGATGGAATTTAATAGTTGCAAGTGCTTTTGTCACAGAACCACAAATCCAGAGCAGGAAGGGAACTCCAAGGTCACTCTAACCCCCTGCCTTATTTTATAGATGAGGAAGTTGAGGCTCAGATAGGGGAAATAAATAATCTGAGGTTATACATATGGAAAGACTCAGAAGTAGGATTTGAACTTACATCATCTAGCTTCAGAACTCTTTCCATTATATCAGAGAGATGACTATTATTAGGGAATTTGGAGTGGAATCCCTTGCTTCCTAACAAACACTTGGGATAGAATTCTGCAAACCAAGGTACAGGTAGATAAAGTTATTATCCACAGGATACCATAGACTATCTATCTTAATGAAGATTCAGCAGAACATGATCTATAGCATAACTAAAAAAGGAACTTCTGGCCTAGAAGTGACCCAAATGCCAAGGCTCCTTGAGCTGACTGCTTAGAGCCACTGGGTGATTCTAAATAGGAAGCAGTGCACTTCAAAGAGTACATAGAACCTTTGGTGTTATGAGTCATCAGATGCAAAGGGTTGGTTTGATGTTTTTCAGTTTTTAGTCTTTGTGATCCCATTTGAAGTTTCCTTGGAAAAGGTACTGGACTCCATACTAGTAGTCATTTAACTTCTACATGCCTCTGTCAACTCCCTAGGACTGGTCACTGAAGTCATGGGAGGAGATATGGGATCTACTGCCATGGAGGATTTTCCCACCTGTGGCTGTTCATGGATCTTTAGTGCAATCATTCTCATAAGTTTTCTTCTTTAACTTATTTTAGAGATGAGGAAACTGAGGCAAACAGGGTTAAATAACTTGCCTAGAGTCACACAGTTAGATTGAAACTCAGGCCTGGCTGACTCCAGGCCCAGCTCCCTATCCACTGAATCACCTCATTGCAAGGGTATCAGTCAATTATCATAAGCATGTTCTAAAAGAATGATTGATGGATTTCCTTTGAGACACTAGTTGGGTCTTAAATTGGACTTTAGGAGTGGACAGTTATTTAACATAAAAATGTAATAACTATTAAATTCCATCTAATTAATAGCCTATTAGGTTGTATCTCCCAAGAGAATGGCAGAAGTTTTTTGTCATATCAGTTGGAGCCAAATGCAACACTAGATTTTCTTGTTCAGGGACAAGTTTTGCACTGATCGAATTGAACTTTTGAGCTGCCCTAAAGGCATTTTAGATAGTTCTACAATTTTCGCTCTTAATGGAAATTTAGCTGCAATTTAATATTATGGAAGACAGTGGGGTGAAGGGGCAGGCACTCTTAAAATTAAGAAGATCTGGGTTCAAATTCTAACTCTGCTATTTACTATCTATTTGAACTTGGGCAATGTTAAATTTTCTTGCATCCATCCTCTTTTTAATAGCACAACTACAGCTCTATTTTAGAAGCTCATCATTTTTTTCCTATACTTTCATTATTAATTGTCTTCTGATTGATATTCCTGCCTCAAGTCCACCTTTCCAATCTATCCTAAACAAACTACAAAATTGGTATTGTTAAAGTACCACTCTCCTCCTCAGGAACCTTCCATAACTCCCTAATGCCTATAAAATAAAATTCAAATCTTTTTGTTTGGCATTTAAAGCCCTTTAAAAATCTATCTTCATTCTATGTTTCCAAGTTTACTGAATGTTTACTATCTACCATGAAGTCTATATTCCAGTTAAATTGGCCTATTTGTAGTTTTTTTTGTTTTTCTGGTTTTTTTGGGGAGGGGATGTTTAGTAATTTTTTAGTTAAGTCTGACCCTTCATGGCCCCTTTGGGGTTTTCTTGGCAAAGATACTGGAATGGTTTTCTATTTCCTTATGCAGTTCATTTTACCAGATGAGGAAACTGAGGCATACAGGGTTAAATGAATTGCTCATGGTCACATAGCTCTCAAGTGTCTGAGGGTTGATTTAAACCTAAGAAAATGAGACTTTTTAACTCTAAGTCCAGTGCTCTATTTGCTGAGCCACATGGATGATCTATAAGGTTCCGTCTAGCTTTAAACTCTGGACTTGTTCCTACCCATGGAGTGACTAAGCAAGCTATTTTAATTCCCTGAATCCATTTCCTCATTTTTAAAATGGAACTAACTATACTTCCACTTACTGTCTCTCAAAAATTGGTGTAAAAAATATTTTATAAACTTTAGAGCCCTATAGAAAGAGCCTATTTTGTAGAGAGAACAGGAAAAATCTGGACCATGCTTTCCTCAGTATGGCAGAGCTCCCAGTGTGTCAACTCTTACCACCAAGGCAGATAGGCTATCCATCATCTCAGAGATTTTTCTGGTCTCTGAGAATTAAATGAATTGCCTATAGTCATATAGCCAATAAGTATCAGAGTAGAGCCATAGAGAGGAATTATTTCACATGAATAAAAACAGTAGAATGGGGTAGAGGTAACGAGTTGGGGTTTATCAGAGTAAAGTAATGTCCAATGAGCATAGTGGACACTGAAGAAAGGGCAGGCAGTCTGTTGAATGTCAGCATTCTGGAAATAGCACTATTGGGCTCATGTGTCTATATCTCTACAGAACTTGAATTCAGGTCTTCCTGATGTCAAGGTCCAGCCCTCTGGGCAACATCCTATACTGCTGCTCATTAAATTAAATTTCTTACTGAAGTAATTTTCACCTAGTAACTCATTTGAAGATAATTTGTAAATATAATTATAGTTCTTATCTAATTTGATTCTTTTCCCAAAGGAAAACAAGATGGCCTTCTAACACTTCCCAAGCAGACCATGTGAGATACTGTTTGGACTGGCTCTTCTGCTGAGAAGCTTGAATCCCAGAGGTAGTGAGAGTGCCAGCCATCCCTTCCTCCCTCACATGATGGTATGTAGCACAAAACTCTAATTTAAAAAAAAATTATAAGTGCCAAGATATCACTTAGCTCTATTGCCATTTGAACACACACACACATACTCTTAGTATTCTCCATAGTCACAACTATTATCCAAGTATAGGATTTCCCCCAGAGCTATAAACCTGGAAACTCAAATATTAAGCAGCATGAAAGAACAATGTATATGGCCGGTTCGTTGTTTGGTTTTCTTTCTCTTCACTCCTTGCATGTACAGCTCCTCCCATCTGAGAAAGCCATTAGTGCAGGGGAGAAGAGGCCTGCCTCACACTTCATTGAAAATGGGACATATTTGCTTTTTTTGGAAAGTATCCTCCGAGAGAAATCAAATTCCACCAAAGGGGAAAATGTAACTACCCAAATATAATCACATGTTCCTTAAGGCAAGGTTGCCACAGGTTTAAATACTCCCCAGCCCTTTATGCTTCTCTGCCCACTCTACTATATCCCAAAGGGAGAGCTCAAGCAAGAATGTAGCATGCTAGGAAAACATTATTAATTAGAGATTTCTCTCTTGATGACTTAGTTTTCTCATTTTTAAAACACAAAGAGTTGGACTCAAAGCCCTTTATACTCTCTTTAAGTTCTAAGTCCATGATTCTAAGATACTAGAAACTTAAAGTTCTTTCAGGGTATAGGGATAAGAGCCATCTGGAACTGTCTCTACATTAGAACATAGCTAAATTTCAAAGTAATATATTTTTATGCTTATGTCTTAACAACTTTTAGATAATACACTAACTGTGCCCTTGCAGAGTTCTCAGGCTAGTAAGGAGATAAGACACTGACACAGATAAGCATAATGTGCAATAATATTTGACAAGAACATTAGAGTGCTAGAAATAACGTCCAACTGAGTTGGCTTTTAATGGATGGATTAGAATTCAGAATGAAAGAGAACTGGGGGTACTTTTCAGGTATAAAAAAAAATAGAGAGAGTGAAAAAGTACACAGATCTTTCAAGACAGATTATTGTCCCAGTTAGGCTAGAGTGGAAAATGAATACAATGAAGATGTGAGATAAGACTGGATATAGAATCTATTGCTTTAAAGTACAGACTTTGAATGCTAGCACAAGGGCGAGTGACATTATTGGGTCAACAATTTGAGAAGAGTGCTGACAGGACCAGATTTATATATAAGGACATTCCCAGTAAATGCAGATGGACATCCTTTGTGCAACTTTTACATTTTGAGATTTGCCTAAATCACTTGGAGATTAAATAACTTGGCCATGGTCACACATGCTCTATGCTACCCTGCTAGCTATTATCCTTTATCTATTTTCCCTTTCACAGCTAAACATCTTGATATGGCTATCTACAATGGGTGCCTTCATTTTCTTCCTTCTCACTTTCTTCTAAACACTTCAGTAAGACCAATCTCATCATTCAACTGAAACTGCCTTCTTCAAAATTACTTATTAATTATTATTAAATTGTTCTTAATGGCCTAATCTTAATAACCTTTTCTTAGTACTCATCCTTCTTGACCTCTCTGCAGCTTTTGCCACTCTTGGTCACTATCTTCTTAATATTTTCTTTTCTGTTTCCATGTCATGGCTCTCTCCTGGCATCCTCTTACCTGAGTCTTTCTTAATCTATTTTGCTAGGTTTTCAGCCAAGGCAGGCTTATTAATTATGGCTGTCCCTCATGGCTCTGTCTTGGACCCTTTCCTCTAAATCTTTTTTTACTATTTCAGTTGGTGATCTAATCATCAACTGTGGATTCAATTATCATCTCTGCAGATGATTCTCAGATCTACCTGTTTATCCTCAACATCACTCTTGACCTCCAGTCTCATATCTTCAATTGCCTATTGGACAACTTGAATTGATTGTCTTGTAGACATTTTAACACTCCCTTCTTTTAAACTTCTGGATTACTGTTAAAGACAGAAAAGGTAGTGCAATGAGTAAGTACTGACGCTAGAATCAGGAGGACCTGAGTTCAGTCCCATCTTGAGATACTGGGCAAATCACTTAATCTTATCTGCCTTGTTTCCTCATCTATCAAATGAAGTGAGGAACACAATGGCTAGCCACTCCAATCTTTGCCAAATGGGTCATGGAGAGTTGGACTTGATTGACACAACTCAACCTCAAATTATAGTAAAAAGTGTCATTATCTTCCTAGTCATCCAGACGCACAATTTAGATAGCATTCTAAATTCTTCACTCTCACCCCGATAATCTATCAATAGTCAAGTTCTATTATTTCTACCTTCATAACTCCTCTCATATATGCACTCCCTTCTCTCCTCTAACATTGCTACATCCTAGTTCAGGTTCACATCATCTCAGTCTGCATTTTTGCAGTAACTTATTAGAAGTTCATTTGGTCTCCTCAGTCACATCTTCCCCATTCCAATCCAATCCCCATGTATCAAATTCATCTTCTTAAAAAGCCAATGTGAACATGTCTCGCCCTTCCTATTTATTCAACTGCAGTGGCTTCCTATTACCTCCAAGATCAAATAAAAAGTTCCCTATTTGGCTTTTAAAGACTTTCTTAACTTAGCCCCTTACTACTTTTTCCAGTTATCTTCACCTTACTTCTTTCCTCTCATGTATTCTGTAATTTAGTGACATTGGCCTTTTTTCTGTTCACACATCATCCTCCCCTTCTCTCAACTTTGAGAATTATTACTAACTATTCCCCATGCCTGAAATGTTCTCTCTCCCCATTTCTGCCTTCTGGCTTCCCTGGCTTCTTTCAAGTCCCTACTAAAGTCTTTTACAGAGGAAGCCTTGCTTGATGCCCTTTTATACTAGGCTTTCTCTCTATTAATTATCTCCAATTTATCTTGTCTATAGTTTATATGTATATAGTTTCTTGGACATAGTTAGTTACCTTTCCCATAAGACTGTAAGTACCTTGAGAAGAATTGTCTTTCACCTATCCTTGTATGCCTAGTACTTAGAGGCCACATTAATGTGAACTGACTAGATCATGTCAAATTAAGAAAACATAATTCAATAGGGTTAAATGCAGTCTTATTTTGAATTTATCTAATTCCACTTTGAAAAATCAACATTATAAATTTAATAAAAAGTAGAACTATTTAGACAAAAGTTCATATATAAAGATGTGAGGTTTTCAGTTGCCTGTAAGACTCTGGACTATTGTGGTCAGCTTTGGTTGCCATATTTATAGAAAGGATAATATAGAGATGTTTAGGGGAGGGCAACAGGGATCTGCAGTGGCCTCAAGATCATGCCAGTTGAGCTTCAACCAGGGATGTTTAGCCTGAAGAAAAGAAGAGTAAGAGGAGCATAATAGCTATGTTTAAGTTTTTAAAGGGCTGTCATGTAGAAGAAGGATTGTCTTCTTGGGCCTCGAGGGGATAACTAGGAATGATGGGTGAAAGTTTCAAAAACTATATTTAGCTAAAGAAAGACTTGAACAATTAGAGCTATCTTAAAAAAAAAAATGCAATGTCTTGCCTGAGGAGGTGATAGGTTCCCTCTCTCAAGAGGTATTCAAATGAAGATTTGATGAATATTTGTTGGTAACATTATTAAACTGAATCTTGATCATAAAGAAGCTGAACTACCTGCTTTCTAAGCTCTCTTCCAACTCAGAGATGCTGCAATTCCATTATTCTGGTGCTAGAAGTCCATCCACTTTTTCCTTCAAGTATAATTCGGGTGCCACTTCCCTAAAGTCATCCCAGAGGTACTTAAATGAAAATGAAATTTCCCTCTTCAAATGTCTCATGGAACTTTGCCTGTATTTTTTTTCCCATTCATCTATTCTCCCTTGTGTCTCAGTTATTTGTTTATATCAGTCAATTAAGCAACAAGTACTTATTAAGCACTTCCATGCCAGAAAATGGACTAAACATTAGGGGTTTAAAGACAAAAAAGAAATACAATCTCGCACCAAGGAACTTACATTCTAACTGTGAGACAACATGTATATATCTAAGTGTGAAGTATACACACATACATATACATATATAGATGAATAAATATCATGTATACATTTATATGTGCTTTTTATATTCATATGTATATATTTATAAAAGGTTTATATATGTGGATATCCAACATATACATACATACACATATATATGTATGTGTGTATATATATATATAGGATATATATGCATTTGTGTACATATATATGCATATATATATATATATATATATATACATACACATTCATAGAGATCAAAAGAATTTTTTCCTACCCTCAAAGTGTGTGTTGTGTGTGTGTGTGTGTGTGTATGTGTGTGTGTCTGTGTCTGTGTGTCTGTGTGTATGTAATCTCAGATTCTACTGACCTCTGTAAATCAATCTTTAAGCCAGGCACACAAATGATCTGAGAAAAATAGTCTGGAGATCGAAGGAAAGGGGGAATTTAAAGTTTTAGCAATGATGGACACCAGGGGCAGCTATGTATCATTTTTTCCACTCATGGTCCCTTTTCAGTGGACCATGGAAGTGGATCAGGAAGACTTGCATTTAAAATTCCAGATCAGATACTTACTATGTGACTTGAAAAGTCACTTGACATTTCTGCACTTTGATTCTCCCATCTATAAAATGAGGGAGCCTCTAAAGTCCCTTCTATATCTGAACCTATGACAATATGAAGAATATAACCAGAAAAAAGTTGGACTGATCGCATATACCAGGAGTGAAGGATGAATGATAGATACCAGAGTTTTCTATTGGCACACATATCATATCAAGAGAATATAAAGATCCTTGTCACATGGGACAGAACTCATCTTTTTAGACAACTTCAGCCATAGTGTCTACATTCCATTCCACAAGGGCCATGATCTTTATTCCTTCCCCAATTAAGAAAGAAGCTACTGGAGTCATTCTGAGTTTTAATAGGTCAGCAATCTCAATCAATTCTGAGCCTGCACTGAATTTCCAAGTGCTCAGCACAGTGCCTGCAGACTGTAAGTGCTAAATAAATGCTTTATATCTGGCATTGTCTGTTTTTGTAATGATATCTATCTACCTATGTATATGCATGTCTATTTTTCTATCTATCTGTCTATCTGCCTGTCTATGTATCTAAATCTGTCTATCTATCCATGTCTATTTGTCTATCTATATGCCTATTATCTATATCTAATCTATTTGTTGGTCTATCTTTCTATTTATTTAATCTATTTCTGTCTATCTAGTTTCTATCTAATCTAATTTTATATGTTTAATCTATTTATCTATCTGTCTATTTATCTATCATCTTTCTTTCTATTATCTGTTGTTTATCTTTATCTATCTCTAGCTTACAACAATTCATGAGGAGAAATGGAGATTAACACAGGATGGATAGGCATGGATGACTTGCAGTCCACAAATTTGGAGGGATTGTCACTGAAGTCACAGATACTTTCACACTGGATTAATATTATGATTCAGCAGAAGGCCAGTAGAAAGTCCCTGGAACAGTGTCAATGCCCAATTTTCTTAAACAAGAATCAGCCGGTAAACTGAAAACCAAAGACAAGGCAGAGAAGTTGTTCCTACAGTTGCTTCCCCATCCTAGGTGCCTTCCAGCCCAATTCTTGTAACTTTATGGTTGGGGGACCAATATATCCTCCTAGTACATGCCTGCTGCATTTGTTCTGTCTGGCTCAGTGACAGCTAACCTCTGAAAGTGTGAATTATAGCCAGTTTGTGTAAACCACTTCAGGTGAAGAAGGAGACATTTGTGATTGATGCCAAAAATTCACTGAGCTGAGGTAAAAACTGTTTGCATAACTCAATGTGCCATGGCCCATAGGCCCTTCTACTTGTAAGCACTGCCCAGTATTGAGGTACTTGTAGGCACTTTGTAATTTGACTAAAAAATAGAAGAGGAAAGGTCATAATCTGTCCTCTTTTAGCTTCACATTTTAACTTGCTTTTGGAAGTACAAACCCAGAAGCATCCTGCCATAGTAGAGACACCACAGGATTTAGAATCAGAAAGCCTAGATTTGAATTCTGGATCTGTCACTTGCTACATATGACCTTGCAGTCAAGGAGACCTTGGGAGTCAAAAATCTCTGGTCCTCAATTTTCTCCTATGGATATTTGGGATGGAGAGTTGAAACATAATTAACTCCATGGTCTCCTCTAGCTTAGGATACCATAATCAACTGAGTTGAGTTAGTCTTTCTGATAGGAGCCAAAGAAAACCACATTACCAATGGCTGAGTTTAAATAAAAAATCAAATGTTTTAAGCTTCTAATACCATTCCATGCCAAGCCACCAGTCCTGGAATGAAAAAAGAGATACTCCTGAACCTTCCTTCCCTTCCAACCACCTCACCCAACACACACACACACACACACACACACACACACACACACACACACACAAACACATACACACACACACACACACACACACACACACACACACACACACACACACACATACCTCTCACTCTATACAAGCCATCAGGCTTTCTGAGTTTCTTCATTCCAAGAGAATAATCAGATCAACATTAGTTTTCCTTTGAAGGAACATGGCAGTCTACTGCTCTGTGGCTCATCTTCTTAGACATACTTGGAATCACTGGGATTCAGAGTAGTGGGCTACCTCAACCAAAGCTCCTTTCCCTGCTCCCATTTCTTACTTCATCTTAGCTCTACCGTTCCATTATCTGTGTCACACCCATTTTTCCCTACTTCTTCATCCTATCTTCTGGAGGTTCTCTCCATCATAAGACCTTTCGATTGGGCCTGAATAACCTCACTGTAATAAAGAGCCATGTCCATCAGAATTGATCATCACATAATCTTGTTGTTGCTGTGTTAGCATCAGTTCATGTAAGTCTCTCCAGTCCTCTCTGAAATCATCCTGCTGATTATTTCTTATAGAAAAATAATATTCCATAACATTTCATATACTGTAACTTATTCAGCCATTCTCCAACTGATGGGCATTCATTCAGTTTGCAGTTTCTTGCCACTACAAAGAGGACTGCCAGAAACATTTTTGCATATGTGGGTCCTTTTTCCTCTTTTATGATCTCTTTGGGATACAGACCCAGTAGAGACACTGCTGGATCAAAGGGTACACATAGTTTGATAGCCCTTTGGGCATAGTTCCAAATTGCTCACTATAGCAGCTCATAACTACACCAACAATATATTAGTATTTTCTGTTTTTCCACATCCAACATTCATCATTATCTTTTCTTGTCATCTTAACCAATCTGAGAGTTGTATATCTGAACCTCAGGATTGTCTTAATTTGCATTTCTCTGATCAATAGTGATTTATAGTATTTTTCATATGAATAGAAATTGTTTTAATTTCATCTGAAAGTTGTTCATATCCATTGACCATTTATCAATTGGAGAATGGCTTGAATCCTAAAAATTTGAGTCAATTCTCTATATATTTTACAAATGAGGCCTTTATCAAATCCTTTTTTTTTTCCCCTGAGGCTAGGGTTAAGTGACTTGCCCAGGGTCACACAGCTAGGAAGTGTTAAGTGTCTGAGACCAGATTTGAACTGGGATCCTCCTGAATTCAAGGCTGGTGCTCTATCCACTGCACCACCTAGCTGCCCTTTTATCAAATCCTTTGATGTAATTTTTCCTGTTTATTGTTTCCCTTCTAATCTTGTCTGTATTGCTTTTGTTTGTACAAAAACTAAAAACAAAACAAACAAACAGAACAAAACTCTTGAGAAAGAAGGATAGATGAATAGAATGGTAGATAGACAACCTAAGAAGTACTCTGTCTAGGCATTCAGATACTTATATCCTAGTCTATTGTCTCATCACAAAGAAATAACAGCTAGAAATTAATTTATATGATTAGTCTTCTAATTCCTTGTATTAGTTTGCCTGGCCTCCATTTTGCATTTATTCTCCTAATATCATACCTTTATAATAATACCCACTCTCCACTTCTGTGTAAAGTCCTTGAAAGCAAAGTCTTTCTTACATTTATCATTGAATAACAAGGATACAGTACAAAACATGTCCAATCCAATCCAATAATTAGCCCTGTGCTTGGTACTGAGGATACTAAGGCCAAACAGATCAAAATAAGACCTGTCCTTTTAGGAATTTACATTTTACTAGGGAGAAGGTAAAAGTAAAAACAAATAAACAGATATCTGCATGTAGTTACTAAACAAATATGTGTGAAATCTGTGAATTAAAAAGATAAGTAATCCTAAATGAAATATTGAGTGACTTTCTCTGTCTTTGGTTACATACTGAGTAACTGAAATTCTTCTCTGTGCTGTTCAAGCAAAAGTTCAAAAGGCTGACATCTTTCCAGCTTAGTTCCGTATTAATCCCCTCAGGGGTAGCCTAAATAAACCCCTCACCTCACCTCACACCTCACAAATACATTCTTTATCCCTTAGTTTGTGCAAACTCTCTGCACCTTATCTCTGATAATGCCTCTATTGGTGAATGGTTCTTATGTGTAGATATTTGCATCAATTCCATAAGGACCCTGGATAACAGACCTTCACTAGAAAATTTCTACAAATATTTTTTCTGGCTAATTTTTTCTTCTCATTCTAATTGCATTTTTTTTATTTGTACAATATCTTTTCAACTTTATGATATCAAGATTGTATTTTATGATCTTTTATGATCTCTAATTCTTTCTAGGTCAAGAACTTCACCCCCATCTATAGTTGTAAAAGGTAGCAACTTCTATTCTCAATTTTATGAAATGACCTTTTAAATCTACATTACATAATCATTGGAATAAATTGGGATGTAACATATAAGATGATGATCTAAGCCCAATTTATCCCAGAGTACTTTCCAATATCTTCAGTAATTTTAAGTATAGTAAGTCTTTGTCTAAGTAGTTTCTGCCCCCGAGTTTATCAATCCCTATGTTGTTGGGATATTCTTTGTTCAATTGTTTCTGTATCTTGTACACCAAATATAATAATAACAATAACAATAACAACTAACATTTAAGTAGCACCTACTATGCACCTGTGCTAAGTACTTTATGGATATTATTTCATTTGAACCTCACAACTCTGAAAAGTAAGTGCTATCATAGCAATTGAGGAAATTGAGACAAAAGAGGTAAAGTGAGTTGTTTATAGATAATTATTAATTATGGATATTATATACAATCCTTTTTTCTCTTATGTCTCTTTTTGGTTTAAAATCAGAACCATATTTTCTCAAAGAAGGAGTTTGATAGGATGCCCTATTTTCCTATTTTTTGCAAACACTGTATGCAAAATTGGAGCAAATTTGTACTTGAACAATGGATGATAGAATTCACCTATAAACTAGACATAGGATTATTTGTGATTCATAGCTTGTTAAATTTATTTTTCTGATATTAGGTCATTAAAATTTTTTGTTTCTCATTTTGATAACCTTGGAATCCTATATTTTTGTAAATATAAATTCACCTCATCAAAACTTTTAAAATTAATGATAAAATTAATATCACTATTATATAGTTTTTCATTATTTTCTCTTCATTTGTTGAGAGTTCTTTTGAAATTTAATATCAGCAAATGTTTTCCTCTTTTTAAAAACAGATTATTTAGAAATTTTTATATTTGATTATATTTTCAAAAAAGGTTTTTTTATTTAAATGTTTTTTTTTCTTTTCTATTTTATCTTTTCTTTGATTTTTAGATTTTCTATTTTTTGTGTTCCTTTTCTAGTTAAGTACATGTCTAATTCATTGTTTTGTCCTTCCTTTCTTTGTTGATGAAAATATTTTGAGATACAATATTTCCCTTATATTCTGCTATGATTACCTCCCAAATATCCTTTGCAACAAAATAACATCATTGTAATTTGCTTTAATGAAATTATTAGTTTTTATGTTTTACTCTTCTGCTCTTTGACCAACGAAATCTTTAATATTATTTAGTCTTCCCCTAAGTTTGAATATTTATTTCAGAGAGTTTTATTATTTACAATTTTTGTTACATTGTGGTTATTAGAGGTTTATTTAATTTTTCTTCATTTGTGTATCAGATTTTTATGCCATAGGACAAGATCATTTTTTTTAAATGCCATAAATCAGATGAATATGCATATTCTTTTTTTATTCTCATTTTATAATCACCAGAAATATGTCTAACATTTCCATAATTCTATTCAAAGCTTGAAGTTTTTTTATTTGTCTTTTTTTAACTATTTGTCTAGATCTCAAAAGTACACATAGTATAGTGTATAGTTATTATAATTTATCTGCCAAATTTTCTTTATAATTCAATTATTATTTCTTCAATTACTTAAATGCCAATTATGATGCATGCATATACACACATTTGTTAAACATTTATGTTTCATTAACTATTGTCTCTTTATGCTCAATATATTCTCCTTATCTCTCTTATCCATGTCTATTTTTATTATTGTTTTATCAGAGATCATAGTAAGCACTTTTGTTGTTTTGAATTTACCTGAAATAATATCTTCTTCAGAACTTCATTTTAACTGTAGAATTTTCATATTTTAGGTGTGTTTATTTAAACAAAAAAATATTAAATTCTTCTTTTCTCATACATTCTATCACCCTCTTTTACATTTCTTTTATTTATGTTTACTGATATAACAGCTGAACATTTCCCCCATATTATTTTTTTAGGGTTCTTTTTTTTCTCTTCTCAATCACCTCTTTACAAAGAATAAATGGATGGAGAAAAAGAAAACAATCTGATGAACACTAGTAATTTATAACTGAAGTGGTATGTTTGTCTGCACTTCATTCTTTACTAAGCCCAGATCCCTGGTTGGACCCCTTCTCTTCTGCCTAAAAGGCTCTTTCTCCCTATATTGACCTAGGCTGGAAAAATAACTCACTGTGATTTTTTCATAGAATTCCTCTTCACTATTATTCCTAGTTTATCTTCCAGGTCTTAAATGGAGTAGTTAAGAACTACAGATGATTTAGAATACTTCTTTATATTCTGCCAATTTTTCTCATTTTTGAGTGAGTTGCTATTTGTGTCATGGAAAGTAATACCCACATTAATGGAATCCTTGGAATTCATCTGTCCTTGAGATATTGAAACATATCATTTCAATGGTGCCATTTGTTATGATGAAGTGAATATATTAAAAGATAAAAGTTATAATTAAATTAAATGTTGAAGGGATGAGAAGAAATTGCAAATTCAAGGTATTAAATTCTAAATTTCTTGGCCCAAATTTTTAAAAAAGTATTCATGTACATTGGGTTTTAAAGAGCTTTCCTCATTTATGGTTTTTCTAGTACTTTGGGGATTTTAAATTGTTCTATATGTTGACCATGAACTTCTCATAGCCTGTCAAGGGGTAAAGTATCATTGCAAAAGTAATTTTCCCTTCATTTATAATAAGTTCTTGAATTGGACCTCTGAACTCAGAGATTTGACCTCTGATCTCAAATTGTCAAACTAACTCCTCTTAGATTATTTTGAGTTGATGGTCATGCCATATGCTTCCACATTTACAAAGTCAAGTGTTAGGTCAAATTCCAGACTACTTTGCAAATCTATAGAAAATTACCTTTCTAATAACATAGGACTTGACTTTAACTCTTAATTGTCTGAAGCTTTATATCAGATGGATACACTGTTTTTATTACTGGCTATAATTAGCATATCAGCTATGTCTACCCAAAATATTATTATCTGTTTTGAAAATGTTACCAACTTTATATGAGGAAAAATAATTGTCTTCCTACATTTCAGATTCTTCTTATGTGACATTAAGAATGAAATAAAAAAATCTTTGAATTCTTACCAAATCTCACCAAATATTGATCTGATCCAATTGAGAATTCTTTATCTTATAGATCTATCACTACTGAACTAGTATGTCTATCACCTACTAGAGAGCATGAATTTCTTTATTGGTACTCAAAGCTTGGAATTAACCTTCAAATGTCCTATAATAACTTGTCTGAACAACACAATTTAGATCTGTTATCTGTGAATTTATCTAAGTTTTATTAGGAAGCTACTTGTACTATCAGCTTATATTCACATCACTACCTCTTGAGGTAGAGATTTCTAGATTCTTGTAAACATTGTCAGATTTAAGACTTCCTCTCATCTGATCCAAAAATTCTCCTTTCAAATTTCAATTATCTTCTTAAATGTACTATTCTGTGATTAGATATACAAGACTATACATACCTATTACCTTGTTAAAGTTATGAATTTCCACCAAATTCTCTTAATCTCCATTTTTTCAGTTTGGGAGTATCATTTTATTTCCCTTTCTTCTTCTAATGTATTTATCCTTTTTAGGAATTCCAAGGCTGCAAAGCTATGTGTTGTCAGATTCACCATAGAAGGACCACTTTCTCAATCAATCAAGTCATATTTGTAAAACACTTATTACATCCTAAGATGCTGTGCTAGGTCCTGATGATGGACAAGTCTGTTCCTGTCTTTTAAAATATTAAAAACATCTATTTTTAGAGCTAAGCCCCAGACCAATGAAAAGATCACTGTTAGCATCATCTCAGTAGAAGAATGAAAAGAGTCCTAGACTTTCAGTCAGAGGACATGGTCTTGGAAGCTGGATATATATAGTTCTCTGAAACCCATTTAGAGGATCTACAAATTCAATATTAATTTTTATTTCTAATATGGCAAACATCTATATTAAATATAACCCACATAAATGAAAACTCTTTGGACAGATCCTCAATTATTTTTTAATAGTATAAAGATACTGGGAACAAAAGTTTGAAAGCCTTTGGTCTAAATGATCTTTAAGGTCTCTTCAAAACTTAAATCTTTCATGTGCTTATATTTAACTTCAATGAAACTAGGGTCAAAATAACAATAATAATAGGAATGGACCAGAAGAAAGAATGAGAGCATTCTCCATAGAGTTTGTTTAGAAATGTCCATATCCGAGAAAAGTAATGTGGAGTAATCTTGGGAATGATCAAGATCAAGACTCCTCTGATAAGAAGTTTCTTATGATCCAAGTGCCAGAGAAATGGCCTCAGGAAAGGGTGTGAAATGCCAGAGAATCAGTCCGGGAGAAGCAGATAGAAAAAAGCACTGCATGGACTCGGTAGATGAGGAACAGGAACAGAGAGAGACCCCTTATGGTTTCTTCAATGGTAAGATTAGTACAGCTGAGAATTCTTTAATGAAGTTACGAGAAAGATACATGAGCAGAAGATCATGGATGTGTTTACTGGTACTCAGAACCAGAATTAACTCTCAAGTATCCTCTAGTACTTTGTCTGAATGACCCAAGACAAATATCTCTGTGAATTTTCTAAACCTAATTATTTCTGAGAAAACTTTAGAAATCAAACTAAGAAATAAAATAAAACCTTCTATTTCCATAAGATACTAACAGTTGATAAAAAGCTTGTAAGTGAACATAGGGCAATAGATTTAACCTTTACAAGAAAAGTCTGGGCAATAAAGTAATTTAACTCCATTTATGCAAAGTACAGGTATTTGTTATTGACTTCATTAGATGTGAATTAGAGGGAACTGAATTTCCATGAAGGGCTTTTTACTACATAATATAGACTCTCAAGACACAATGGACCGAGAACCTCCCTTCCCATCTCCAAGTCAGGAAGACCAAGGTTCAAGTTCTAACTCTGATACATACTGATAGTTTTACCCTGATTGAGTTAGGTAATATCTCAATGGTGCAGATAACTCTCTAAGGTTTCATATTGTGGAACAGGTAGAAATGGTGGAATGAATTTTTTCATTAAGTGTTCCCTATAGAAATGAAAGCACAGATCTGGTTCCAAAACAAGATGTAGGCTAGGTAATAAAAAACAGACTACAAAACCATCACTCTCTTCACTGCATTGCTCTATTACACTGACATATAGTAATTTTTATTTTTAAAGTGTATATTTAACTTAATATGGTCACAACAAAAATCACCTCAATTATCTATAGACATTTATTTACACCCTTCTACTCTTTCCCTTCCATGTATTTTAAAATATTTTATTGATTTTTTTCCTTTTTCTTTTTGATTTGGTATCACAAAAATTATCCATAAATTTTCTCATTTTAAAACCCCTCTCTTGAAATACAAGATCTCCCTTGTAATAAAGACTAGTAATTAAGCAAAATAAACAAACACAATGGCTGTCTGGAAATGGATGTTTCTATACATTTAACCTCTCCCTTTTCCAGAGTGAGAGATAGGAAGCACACTTTACCAACAGTTTTTGACGTTATGACTAGTCACTGTTTTGATAAGAGATCCTAAGACTTATAGATTTTTTTTTCTCCCTCTTCTTTATTGTGGTCATTATATAAATCATTATCCTGGTTCTGCTCACAATTTATAAGTCTTGCCAGTTTTTGCAGCAATTTATATGGCTTGCCCATTTTTTTAAATCTGTAATTTTCATGATTTCTTATGATAGTATTAATAATATTGTATAACATCCATAGTATTATCTACCCAACTATTCCCCAATTTATGGGCAACTACTTCATTTCAAAAGTTTTACAACAAAATAAGTATTACTATAAATATTTTTTGTACATATGGATCCTTTCCTTCTCTTGTTGACCTCTTTGGAACATTTGCCTAGTAATCTTCTTTATGTACATTTTATTGATATCATAAATATATTTCAATTTTTTTTTCAAAATGTTTAGGTAGATAATGATTAGGTAGATAGCTGGTATAAATAGAGTGCTGGATCTAGAGACAGGAAGATTTGACTTCAAATACAGCCTCAGACATTTAATAGCTTGTAACCCTGGGTAAGTCATTTGTTCTCTATTTCCTTTCATTTCCTCGTCTGTGAAATGGGAATAATAATAGCATCTACCTTTCAAAGTTGCTATGAGGATTAAATGACATATTTGTAAAAATGTGTACATAGTAGGTATTTAAGAAATGTTTATTTCCTTCATACCTATCAATAGAATAATTAATATGCCTTTACTATTCTGACTTATTTAACACTTACTATTTTCCTTTTTTAAAAAAAATCTTTGATAATCTGATGAGAATAAGGTAGAACCTTAGAGCTTCTTTGATTTGAAGTTGTTAGCAATTATTTAGAATATTTTCTTTCCAAATGATTATGGATCACATTATACATTTATTCATTTGAAAACTACCTGTTCATATTCTTTGACAACTTATCTATTGAGTAATGATTTTTATTCTTATATATTTATATTCATTCCTATATATTTTGGATCTCCTACTTTTATCAGAGAAATTTATTGCAAAGTGTTCCCCCTCCAGTTGCTTGTTTCCCTTTTAATTCTTTCTGCATTGATTTTGTAATCAAAATTGCTTGTTTTATCTTTTATGATCATCTCTATACCTTGACTGGTCAACCTTCCCTTCTCCTACCTGTAGTAGTACAAATGATCTCTTTTTCTTCTTTTTTAATTTATTTATCCTCATAATCTTCAAAATATACTGCTTTGGTTAAGTTGTTTGCCTAGGCAAATACTTTTATGCCTTTTCACTATTTTACAAATAAAATATAAACTCTCTGACACCCAAAGGCCTCCACAATTTAACTCTCCCCCTATCTTTCCAGTCTGATCTCATACAACTTATATCCTAAATTCTAGTAACACTGAACTATTCCTTGTCCCCTGTTCTCATTGTACCTCTTTTAATCTCTGTGCCTTTGCTTTTATATTTGAAAATGACTCTTTCCTTCACTTCCATCTGTTGAGGTCCTTTCCCTTCTTCAAGGTCCACCTCAGCACATCCTCTATGAAGCATTCTTGACATATTCTCTCTACTACTGTTTTTCCATAAATTTCTTGCAGCCAATTACCAGGAATCTTCTTTGTATATTTTAATTTCCTTTATGTGCTATTTTTGTGCATTACTTCTCAGTTTAGATTCTAAACTTTCTGAGAGCAAGGACTGCCTCATTTCTGTTTTTATATCCTCAACAATGAGCTCATATCCTTATACATAATAGGATATTTTAAAAAAGTAGCTAGCTCTATTTCACCCCAGGCAAGAGGCTGCTTACTGGTCCATAGCATAGCTAAGGGGTATAGTGGATAGAATCTGGTCCTGGAGTCAAGAAGACCCTTTTTCCAAAGATCAAATGTGGCTTCAGACATTTACTAGTTGTGTGATTCTGGGCGAGTCACTTAGCCATGTTTGCCTCAGTTTCCTCATATGTCAAATGAGCCTGAAAGGTAAAAGGCAAACTATTCCAGTATCTTTACTATTGAGTCTCTATTGGGTCACAAAGAGTCAGGACTGTACAGCACCAACCAATCCCTCTGTTGATTAGAATGAGAACTTAGACCTATTTTTTTGCCTACCTAGGCCAGATTCAATTCTTCTTAGGTAACTCCGTATGTCCCACCTCTACCCCCCACCCCATTCCCAGAAACTCACTATATTATCCTGACACCAAAGATAATGCATAGGCTTTGCCCACTTTAGCTCAGAATTTCTAGTTCAAGAGCTCTGTAAGCCTATCTTTCCAGTAATCAGGACCATAAGTATGCCCTAACACTCCTAGTCACCATTTATTCTTGAAAAAATGCTTTTAAAAGTTAAATTAAATTGAAAAACACCATTTACATTTTTCTGTTTTGGGACTTTGGTCCTGGTTCTGTGTCACAAAGGATAATTCTTACTTTTCAGGCTTCCTGTGCTTGTTGCTCCTACATTCAGGGCAGTACCAATACCTCTTCTTTTTGATGCTGAATCCCCCATATCCCTCTATCCCACCTCCATTCTGTTTCAAAAGGAATATGATTGACTCTTTAACTTGAGTTTCACAAATGTATAACATTCATCTTTCACCTCTCCCTCCCCCTTTAACTTAATTTCCTCTTTTCCATTAAAAAAAAAAATTTCTTAAATTCAATTCCTACCCACTAAGAGATAAAGGGCTTTTTCCTCCCACATAGGAGAGCTAGCAAAGTATCAAAAGACTTGACCATTTGAAAGCAAGGACATTAAATCTTGCATACCTTTTTATTCCTCACAGGTCCCCACCCACATGGTGGCCCATTTTGTATATATATATGTACATATTTGTTTAGTATATGATATATGAACTAGTGAATCAATAAATGAACAGGAGGCAAGGTGATATGGTGAAAAGAAAGCTAGATTTGGAGCCAAAAAACCTGAGTTCTAATCCTGTCGAAGGCACTTATTAATTTGTCAATAAAGTGAATTGAGTGAATTATTTAAATTTTCAGCCTTCAGTTTCCTCTGAAATTGGGGATCTAAATCTATGATCCTATAAATAGCAAAGAATCTTTCTTCCTCCTAATCAATCAGAAGTCTCTTCCTCAAGCAATTGGATGGGTGGGAGGCAGAGGAGGCTTCAGTTATATTCATACTAAGGAGACAATTTTAGTCTCAAACTATCAAAACTGAGTCCTAGTAAATTACCAAAAAAAAAAAAAAAAAAAAAAATACTATATCTAAAAGCAAGGACAAGCACATAAGCCCTCATTTATATTTTTGTATTTGTACAGAATCTTTATACTAGACTTCAAGAAAATAATGTGAGTTTTTGAGTAGGGACTATTTTTCCCCCAGAAGGTGGAGGAATACAAACAAGGGAATAAGCTAGGAATAGTTGCCCTGTTTGAAGGCCTTTGCCAGGAGAGCCCTTTCTGAGGATCTGGGCCAGCCTTCCTGCTCAGCACCAGGAAGTACATTGGGGCCAACTCATACATCTCAATCACGCAGGTGAAAAGTGATGATTTTTTTTTTTTTTTTCCTGGTTGGTAATGAGAGAGGAGAGCAAAGAAGGGGAAAGGGGAAAATTATGGGCTTGGTCAAAGCTTGCAAAACTGCACCAGTGATTAAAACATCTTATGCTGTCCTCGGGCTTCAGAAGCTATCACCGACAAAAGATCTCATACACACAACATACAAAAGGAAAGAAATAGGCCATTAAGAAATATTTCAGCATAATGCAATTATTACAGCTGTATAATTGAATGGGGAAACCATTGATCTGTAGTAGAAAAGAAATTGCTCTTTTCATTGTGTTCCTATGAATATGTGAACATTAATCTCAATCTATAATCAACGTTCATTTCAAATCTGATTGCGTGCTACTAAACACCCGTAGCTATGCTAACATTATGTTAATATGGTTCAACATCATAGCTCCCAGCTTCACAGCACAAATATTTTTCTTTGGCAATCAATAGTAATTTCAACTGAGTGGATGGAAGTCACGTTTTAATGATAATCTTTTCTCCCAGCCTCCAAGTGGAAACTCGGCTGGTGTCTTAACACGGCTGCAGTGCGTTGCATGTAATCAGATAAATTAACCTAAAAAGAAATAGAGAGAGGAAGAAAGGGAGGAAATGTGGATCAGAAATAAAGAGCAGCACCAGTGAAGCTCTCCATTTCCCTAATAGATTAAAGGGCTCATTACCATGAAAGGAGAGAATAGGCAAGGCAGGAGGATGGGGGAAGGGGTGGGGTGGGGGAGATTCCTAGCTTTAAGAGAAACTAGATTTCTTTTGGCTGCCAGCCAGGGCTGTGGAGCAGTTGGGTCACTGTGCAGCTTTCCCATCCTCCCTGAATCTCCTCCCTTGCCTCCAGCAAATAGCCCTGGGTTGTGTTAGGGGAGAGAACAGTCACTGAGGCAGTTTGATGGAATGTTAAATTGCTTTTATCCTGGGAACCACCACAGATGGCTTTTGATGCTTCCCTGTTTCTTACAGGTGAGCAAGAAAACAGACCAGAGTAGGGCCATAAGCTTTTTTTTTTCCTTTTTGTTGTTGACATTTTAAAATTGGCACACAGTGTAGTGGGAAGAACAATGGATATGATCAGAAAGTGATGTTGCTCAGTCATTTCAGTTGTATTCAACTCAGTGACCCATTTGAAATTTTCTTAAGAGCTACTGGAGAGCTCTGCCATTTCCTTCTCCAACTCATTTTATAGATGCAAGCAGGGATAAGTGACTTGTCCAGGGTCACACAGCTAGTGAGTGTCTGAAGGTGGATTTGAACTCGTCTTCCTCACTCCAGACCTCGTACTAGGATCAGAAAACCTGGGTTCAGATTATGGATCTAATCTTTATTTTTTATGACTTTGGAAAAGGTACTTCCCCCACCTCAGTGCCTTTTGAACTGAATGTGAGTATTGAATCACATCCATCAAGGAACAAGCATTAATTAGGTATGCACTTTATTTCATGCAAGATTCAGGCTTTGGAGTTAGGAAGACAAAAGGACAATCTCCATCCCACAGAATCTACATTTTACCAAGGAGAGGCTTCCATGCACAGGTAAGTGCAAGCTTTACACACAATAAATTCCTTGAAAGAAATGACAAGCTGAGCTGTGGTGGGAGTATACTGGTAAATGTTAAACAACCAGCTGTCTAAAAAAAAAAAAAAAAAAAAAAGTACACATTTTCCAGTTTAATTTGCATTATTAACAAGAAGAAATAATTATTTTCTTAAAGTCTAAACAGTCAACAAACAGTAAATCAAATCCTGATTTGTAGCTTAATTCTTACACTGAAAACAACAAACCAGCTCTCCTCAGATGGTTTGACCTGGCTCCAGCACACTGCTGGCTTGAGCTAAGATCCCCTCTCACTTTAAATCCTATTGCCATATATCCCTTTCCCCCTTTCCTTTCTTACTTGCTTACTTACTTCCTACTTTGCAGTTTCTGGGAGAGAGGGAGATTTTGATGGTTGATGCTCATGAATTATTTATTTATTTGTTTTGATTGTGCTCATTTATGAAGACACTATTATTTTTCCTTAAAGTTCCACCTGATTTTCTCCTTCCATAGGTCTCTCAGGCTGATGCCTTCAGTATTCCTTGCTTCCAATCTCAAGAGCCACTCTCAGGAGAGGTGGGATGGGGGAAGAGGAGGGATTGGAAGCTTTCTTGTATAAGTGTGTTTTCTTTATTATTAACCTTTTGTTGTACATACTTCTAGAATGGAAGATAATTAAGTTAGGGATTTTAGCAACTGCCACCATTACTTCTAAGACCCAGTTACATATTCCAGTAAAGAAAAAGGAGGAAGAAAAGGAGGAGTCACACATACAGAGACACAGACATAGAGAGGGGGGTGGGAAGGAACACATTGATATTATACCTCATTCATTAAAATTGATGAGGTTTAGATTTGGGGAGCCCAAATGAAATTAGGGTTTCTGGTGGTCAGGGAGTTAAATGAGGTATCTAGTGTCAGGTTCAGGGTTCAAGGAATCAAATGGAGGGATTTGGCTCCCCTGCAGCCCCTCAGGATTCGGCGCAAGGGTAGAGAGTTTTGGGGACTCCCTTCTGGCAGCACAAGAAGTCCCCTCTAAAGGAATTTACAGACCCGAAAACCTAGATTGATAAAAGAGGTTTATTATGGGAATTGGAAGTAAGGTTAAAGTCTAGTTAGGAAATAGGTGAGGGTAAAGAGAGGATAGCACTGGAAACAGTATTCCAATGAGCAGAGGCCCTTGGTGTGCCAAGCATAGCATAGCATAGCATGTTTGGAACCTCTGTAAAGAGAGGTTTTTAGTTTGGCTCTTTTATAATAGGGGGCTTTGGCTACAAGCTGAAGGGAGCTCCTGGGTGGAGTCCCAAATTGGCTCCTAGCTGGATTTCAGCTTGGAGCTGGAATTTGAATTGAATTCAATGGGTTTCTGGACTGATGGGATCCCACCCAGATAACAAAGATGAAACTGTTGGTCCTTGGGGCAGGGTCCGTCACTGAGTCAGGATTAAAGGAGATTTTCTCCTTTAAGGATTTTCAGAGTTTGGGGTTTCTTCTTCAAAATGATCTTGCTTTTTGTGTTTATGAAGATCTCCAGGAGAAAAAAAACTCAGAGGAAGGTGGTCTAAGTGTACCTGATCTAAAGCTATATTATATAGCAGCAGTCACCAAAACCATTTGGTATTGGCTACGAAATAGACCGGTAGATCAGTGGAACAGATTAGATACAAAGGACAAAAAAGGGTACATCTATAGCAATCTAATCTTTGACAAACCCAAAGATTCCAACATTAGGGATAAAAATACATTATTCGGAAAAAACTGTTGGGAAAACTGGAAATTAGTATGGCAGAAATTAGATATGGATCCACACTTAACACCATATACCAAGATAAGATCAAAATGGGTCCATGATTTAGGCATAAAGAGGGAGATAATAAATAGATTAGAGGAACAGAGGATAATCTACCTCTCAGACTTGTGGAGGAGGAAGGAATTTATGACCAGAGGAGAACTAGAGATCATTATTGATCACAAAATAGAAGATTTTGATTACATCAAACTAAAAAGTTTCTGTACAAATAATACTAATGCAAACAAGATTAGAAGGGAAGTAACAAATTGGGAAAATATTTTTAAAAACAAAGGTTCTGACAAAGGTCTTATTTCCAAAATATATAGAGAACTGACCCTAATTTATAAGAAACCGAACCATTCTCCAATTGATAAATGGTCAAAGGATATGAACAGACAATTCTCAGAGGAAGAAATTGAAACTATATCCACTCACATGAAAGAGTGTTCCAAATCACTACTGATCAGAGAAATGCAAATTAAGACCACTCTGAGATACCACTACACACCTGTCAGATTGGCTAAGATGACAGGAACAAATAATGACAAATGTTGGAGGGGATGTGGGGAAACTGGGACACTAATACATTGCTGGTGGAGTTGTGAAAGAATCCAGCCATTCTGGAGAGCAATCTGGAATTATGCCCAAAAAGTTATCAAACTGTGCATACCCTTTGACCCAGCAGCGCTACTACTGGGATTATATCCCAAAGAAATACTAAAGAGCGGAAAGAGACATATATGTGCCAAAATGTTTGTGGCAGCTCTTTTTGTTGTAGCTAGAAACTGGAGGATGAATGGATGTCCATCAGTTGGAGAATGGTTGGGTAAATTGTGGTATATGAAGGTTGTGGAATATTATTGCTCGGTAAGAAATGACCAGCAGGAGGAATACAGAGAGGCCTGGAGAGACTTAAATCAACTGATGCTGAGTGAAATGAGCAGAACCAGAAGATCACTGTACACTTCAACAACAATACTGTATGAGGATGTATTCTGATGGAAGTGGAAATCTTCAACATAAAGAAGATCCAACTCACTTCCAGTTGATCAATGATGGACAGAGGTAGCTGCACCCAGAGAAGAAACACTGGGAGGGGAATGAAAATTGTTAGCACTAATATCTGTCTGCCCAGGTTGCATGTACCTTCGGATTCTAATGTTTATTGTGCAACAAGAAAATGATATTCGCACACATGTATTGTACCTAGACTATATTGTAACACATGTAAAATGTATGGTATTGCCTGTCGTCGGGGGGAGGGAATAGAGGGAGGGGGGGTAAATTGGAAAAATGAATACAAGGGATAATATTATAAAATATATATATATATATATATATATATAAAAAAAAAAAAAAAAAAAAAAAAAGATCTCCAGGAAATAAGGCAGCAATTGACATCCAAAAGTTGTTTTCTTTTTCTTTTTCTTTTTTTTTCATTTTCTTTTATGCCTGTATCATTACAGCCTTTTAGAACAAGAGAACACCTGTGATTGTTTATAACTATTTCCTGTACTACTAGGTAAGTGAAAAATATTTTATAGACTCCTTTTAGAGCAATATAGCCCAGCCTCTCTGCATCATCATCAGGAGCAGTAGCAACAAAGACACCAAGTACTGAATATGAGTGCAACACTGAGAATAGCAAGACAAGAATGAAAGTAGATCCTACCATCTGTGAGCTTACATCCTCTTGGAAGAGATGACATTCACCTAGACAGTGACAATAGTACTCCTTGGATTCAGGCTTTGAGTTTTTGAGTGCGTTTTATATGGCAATGCTTCAGAATTTCATATCAGGTTCCCCTTGATGTCTCTTGTGTGTAGAATAACCCTGCTATGCTGAAGTCTACCCAGGCTACTACTTCTATCTGTTCACTGATCCAGCAACAAGCCTTTTATATCATTCAAGGAACAAGACAGAGAGGATCATCACCAGAAGTTTTCCCCAATAGGCAATTGATGTTTTTTTCATCCACAGAAAAATTTAAATTCAATACCCAATGAAATAAAAATGTATTAAAAATCAAACAAACTAACCCTGTATCTAGCTAGAGAAATAAGCTTGGAATCAGGAAGACTTGAGTTTAAATCACTACCTTTGATGTTTTATACCTGTATGATCTTAATCAAATCACCTTTTTCAATTTCTTCATCTATAGATAAGTGGTGCCATAGTGGTTAGAGTGGTGGGCTAGGGGTCCAGAAGATTCATCTTCCTGCATTCAAATCTGGCTTCAGACATTTACTAGCTATGTGACCCTGGCAAGTCACTTTACCCTCTTTGCCTCAGTTTCTTCATCTGTAATATGAGCTGAAGAAGGAAATGGAATAGAGAAGGAAATAGCAAACCATTATTTTTGCCAAGAAAACTACAAATTGGGTCATAAAGACTTGGACAGGAATGAAAACAACAATGAAAAGCTATGTAACCATGGACAGGTCCCTTTACCTCTTCCGCTTCTTCATGCAAAATGAGAATAATTATAATACCTCTCTGATAAAGATAATTGGGAGGATCTGATGTGATTGTGCATAGAAGCATATTGCAAAACTTATACCATTAAATAAATGCTGGCAGTTATTATTTTTATTTGCATAGGGCATTGTGCTCTTTGCTGGGGTGGCAGTGACAAGGCTAAAGCCATGCTTTGGGAGTTTACACTGTACTGGGAAATGGAGAAATGGTAGAAACACTCAATAAAGACAAAGTACATCCAGAGTGAATACAAAGCAATTTCAGAAGGCCATTAGCAACTAGAAGGGGCTGAGGAGAAATGGCTTAGGAAGTGACCCTTGAGCTTTGTTTTAAAGTGAACTTAGAATTCCAAGTCCCAGATGAGACTGGAAGGCATTGGGGTGAGGGTGAGGATGGGGGTTGTTTGGAGGGGAAATGGTAGCATCTTTAAGACAGAGAGAGGAAATTAGATTAATTCAATATAAGTAACAGCAAGTGGCTTACT